>NC_141725.1:1870000-2183000 GCF_971803275.1 Cyanistes caeruleus
CCCCAAATGCATCCTAAATATAAAAAGGATCAACGCAAGGGAGTTGCACTTGTGGAGCCCTGGGCACCATCACTGGGTCCTGCCCAGAGGGAAGGGAGCAGCAGGCCCCACTGCTCACTCCTGGCAGGGACACTCAGGCACACCTTGTACTTCAAAATGTGTAATTGTTATTTAAAGTGAAAATTACCACCGAGCTCTATTAGACATTAAAATAAAAATTAAAGGTTTTTAGAATAGATTTTCCCTAACGAGGAGAGTGACGGATGGGCCCGTTGGAGCCAAGTGCTGCAGAGTGAAATGAAATGGCACCAGTGGCATCCCCCCCTCTCCACTGCTCTCCTCCCTTGAAAATCCATACCAGCACCGTCCTGGAGTGGCACTGGGACAGGGGCCAGGACACGTCCTTCCCTCCAGGTTAAAGTGAGCAAAGACATTTCCTTCCTCTCCAGAAACAGACATTTCCCTTCCTCCTAAATCAAAGACAGAATCTGAGAGGCCAGTGGTTCCATCCTTCTCCCCCTAAGCGCATTTGCAGCCTGGATGGTCTCCCATTCCCTGCAACATTCACTGCGAAACGCCCTCAATTTTGGAGCAGAATTCAGCTTAGATGGCAAATTTCTATCACAAATTTAGCAGGTTTGAAATGTGCTGCTTTTTTCCTCCTAGGTGACCAAAACCTGAACCCCTGAGCTGTGTGAGAGTGATAATGGTCAAACCTGGGGGTGTGGGACAAGGTTTTGTGTTTGGTTCCTGCTGCTTTTCTGGCTCAAAGCTCATTTTGCAGATCAACGTGTGGAGTTTTCATATCTGTTCCAAAGCTGAAGCGTTTTCATGGGGAACATGGAAATGAGGTCTCTGCAATTCCAACCAAATACAATTGACGTTTTCCCAGCTTCATTAAATGTGCTATTTTTACCTCACAAGGTGCAATGTCCCTGCGTGCTCGGTAGCGAAGGGGCTGGGACAGGTTTAAAGCAGCAGCTCTTCACATGAAGTTCTGTTCAATCTCTGTGTTATCTTTCCCAGCAGCTTATCAGCCTCTCGGGGCTATCTCCCTTCCCCATCCCTCCCCTCGTGGCTGTCAGCGAGCTGGGGGATGCTAAATGTGAAAATCCTTTTCCATCAAAACCTGAGCGCGGGTGATGCCGAGCGGGGCCGTGGCCGGGAGCCAGGAGCGCATCCCTTGGGCTTCTCCAGGGGCTGCAGCCCAGGCACAGCCAGCCAGGGCTCCAGAGGTCCCTTCCAGAGGGATCTCCTGCCCTGCCATGGAGCATGGGGTGTGTCTGTGATCATCCCATATTTTCCATCCAAGCACTGCAGGGAACTTTGAGCTGGGGGAGGGTTCCCCCCTCTCACCACTGCCTTGGGTTCAGCCCATGAGCTGTGGATGGTTCTCAGAGAATCCCAGGATGGTTTGGGGGCCCATCCAGTCCCACCCCTGCCATGGCAGGGACACCTCCCACCATCCCAGGCTGCTCCAAGCCCCGTCCAGCCTGGCCTTGGGCACTGCCAGGGATCCAGGGGCAGCCCCAGCTGCTCTGGGCACCCTGTGCCAGGGCCTGCCCACCCTCCCAGCCAACAATTCCTTCCCAATATCCCATCCAGCCCTGCCCTCTGGCACTGGGAGCCATTCCCTGTGTCCTGTCCCTGCAGGCTTTGTCCCCAGTCCCTCTCCAGCTCTCCTGGAGCCCCTTTAGGCCCTGCAAGGGGCTCTGAGCTCTCCCTGGAGCCTTCTCTTCTCCAGGTGAGCACCCCCAGCTCTCCCAGCCTGGCTCCAGAGCAGAGGGGCTCCAGCCCTTGGAGCAGCTCCGTGGCCTCCTCTGGACTGGCTCCAGCAGCTCCACGTCCTCCTGATGTTGTTCCCCAGGTCTGGGGCAGCTCTGCAGGTGGGGTCTCACCTGAGCACAGGGGCACAGGGGCAGAATCTCCTTTCTCAGGCTCTGGTCAGGGAGAGCCTGAGGTTGTTGTTCTCTTCTTCCCACCATCACAATGACCCCAGAATCTCCCTCCCCATCCCTGGGAATGCACTGGATGCACCTGTCTAAGAGTGCCTGAACCCCTGAACAAGGCTGTCCCCAAGAGTCTGCCATGAGTCCACAGTGAAGAAATGTCCCTGGGAGCTGTCCCCTCTCCCTCCAGCTGAAAGTGCCACCAGCACCTCGAGCCTGTGAGGTCTCTGCTTCCTCCTGGAGCGGGCTGGCTGTCCCCAGCAGGGACATGTGCTGGAAGAGGGTGGCCCAGCCAGAGCTGGGGTGACGGTGCCAGGGGGGAAGAGGCAGCTCGGGGCTCCGGCCTGAGGTTAGCACTGAATCTGCAAAAATCACCGTACCTTGAACAGTGCTCAATACACCTATTGATCAGTCCTCTCGCCTTGATCAGTTTGCTGGTGCTGCTGCCGCAGTGCTGCTTTCGGGGAGGGAGCGGCACAGGAGGGGGCAGGGAGCCCAGAACACGCCTGCGCCGGAGATGCTCCAACTTCCCAAGGCCAACTTGGCCTTGTCCTGCCAGGCTTGGGGCCTCCCTGCCCATCTGGGGGAGACAGGGTGAGCTCTGGCCTTGGGCCTTGGCTCAGGGGGTGTTTTCGAGGGAGGAGGGTGGAGGAACAGTCCAAAAATCTCCTCTCTTGCCTTCTGGCCAAAGAAGTCACCCAAAACTGGGCGTCCACCCGATGCCAAGAGCAGAAGCCAAGAGCCAGAGGAGGGAGGGAAGTGTATTCTCTGTCCTGGCTGGGAGCCCACCAGGGGCACCCAAAGGAGCGTCAGAAGCTGTGGGGGACCCAACCCTATTGTGTCTCTGTATAGGAGAGTGGCTGTGTAGGAGCTGCGGTGGGGTTGGGGTGTCCCACGCTGCCCAAGGACCTGTGCATGGCCAAGGTGGCCAAGAAGGCCAATGGCACCTGGCTCGTACCAAAACCGGGGCAGGGATTGTCCCTCAGGGCACTGCTGAGGACAAACCTCGAGCTCTGCACCCATTACTGACCCCACACTGCAAGGGAGACATCGAGGAGCTGGAGCGTGTCCAAGGGAGGGAATGGAGCTGGGAAGGGTCTGAAGCACCAGGAGGGGCTGAGGGAGCTGGGAAAGGGGCTCAGCCTGGAGAAAAGGAGGCTCAGGGGGCCCTTCTGGCTCTGCACAAGTCCCTGCCAGGAGGGGACAGCCGGGGGGGTCGGGCTCTGCTGTCAGGGAACAGAGACAGGAGGAGAGGGAACGGCCTCAGGCTGGGCCAGGGGAGGCTCAGGTTGAACATCAGGAGGAATTTCTTCATGGAAAGGGCATTCAGGCCTTGGAACTGTCCAAAGAGGTGGTGGCATCCTTATCCCTGGAGGTGTCCAAGGAAGGCCTGGACATGGCACTCAGGGCTCTGGGCTGGTGACAAGGTGGGGATTGGGCACAGCTGGAACTCAATGATCTCAGAGATCTTTTCCAAGTGATCCTGTGTGACCAGAGGCACTGAGGAAGGTGTGGTGGGATGGGTCCGAGCAGGGCAGGCGGATCCACAGCCTTGACCTGGTTTGGGCTCAGGTGGGTGTGAACACCAGGATGACTCTGGATGTCCCCATGGCCTGGGCTGGTTGCCTGTGTCCTACACTGACCCCATCATCTAAACACCCTCAGAAGCCTTGGGGACACCTGCTCACGGGAGCAGCCCCGTTTCTGCAGAGAGGACTGGGAACACGGGCTGGGCTCAGGAGTGGAGGGAGGCAGGGAGCCAGAACTCCACCCCCAAAGGTCAGGGAGTTAATTCCAGCTCATGCCCCCCTCTCACACCTCACTGATTAATAATTGAAGAAAATGTATTTCTTTTTCAGCTTGGCATAAATCAAAAATAAACACGGCATCCATATTCTGCCCCAGGGAGGGAGCAGGAGCATGGGCTGGGAGCTGCCTTGGAGCAGGGGGAGGATGGGATGGCAGCAGGGGCTCTTTGGGAGAGGCTGACTTTGGCTTCGAGCTTCTCCCATTGAAATCAGCGCTAAAAGGCTCCTTGAGAGGAGACCTGAAAGGGGTCTGTGGAGCTGGGCTGTGAATCTGCTGCCACCAGGAAAGCCTGAAGGGTCTTGGCGCTTTTCCCAGTTCCCAGGTCCTCCATCCCTTCTGTTCTCAGGTCCTCCATTCTTCTTCATCCCAGTTCCTCCTTTTTTCCTGCTCCCAGGTCCCACATCCAACCTGCTCCCTGGTCTTCCTGCCCTCAGGTCCTCCACCCTTCTTGCCCTCAAGTCCTGCATCTCTTCCTGCTCCCAGCCATGGCTCACCTGGCAGCCCCTGGAGAGATATTTTTGGATTGCTGGAATGGTGTTGGGGGAATTCACCAGCCTGGCACTCACACAGTTCAGGAAAACCTGGAGAGGGAGGAGGAATGGCAAGGATGTTACCCTGTCTCTACCAGGGCCGTCTGCCTGAGCAGGTCTGGAGCACCACCCATCCCTCCGTGCCACTGGTTCCTTCTCCCATCTCTCAGGATCATTGTCCAGGAGGGTTTGGCCGGACCAAAGCTCCTGTCCTCTCCATCCCAGCTCCCAGGGGTGAGCCCATGCCCAGCTGCTCCTCCCCTGCTCTGTCTGCGCTGTCTCCCTGCTTCCAGCCCCCCAGGCTGCTCACAGGAGCTGAATCCCAGCCCTCTGGACCACCGAACATCGATTTGCATTGATGGATACTCAAGGAACGCCCACGGAAGACTCAGGCATCCCTAACCGGACCCAGCTCCTCCATATTCATCTTCCAGCTGTCGCGGGGTGTACGTGTCGTCTGGAGCCTCACATCTGGGCTGTGGGGTGGCGGCAGCGCTCCCGCACTCGTTATTATGCAGATCTCCGCTAAGGTGGGGCTTCACTTTGCCCCTCGGCAGCGGCTGGAGCTCTTTGTTTGGGAGATGGAGCTGGGCAGGTACAGCCGGGATGGGCTGAGCAGAGACCGGGAGGAGGCAGCGCTGCCGGAGAGCCGGGTGCTGTCCCCGACACCCGGAGCACCTCAGGGCTGTAGGGATGTGGGGGCACCCACATCCCCTAAAACACCCAGACAACTTGTCCTGGGAGCTGGGAGGGATCCAGCGGGTCCCGTTGTGCCAGGCAGACTCCGGGGACCCGGCTGCTCTGATTTCTGGCAGCCGCCTGCCGTTCCCTCCCCTCTTGGTTAAATAAAGCTTTGGGCTGTGATGAAGCCCATTAAAGTCAGAGGCGAAGGTGTGGGATTGAAATGTAGGACAGCAGCCGCTGCAGAATGTGGTTGCATGGGATCAATGGGAAATCGATCCCCGGCTCTGCTTCGTGGGTTCCCGCCAGGCCCCGCTGCTGCTGCTGCTCTTCCCAACTTCTGCACCCTCTGGAATGGCCCCGGACAGCCCCTCAAAAGTGGGAAAGGAGGAATTTTGGCCTCCACGCAGCTCTCAGTGGAAGACTGCGGACAAAGGTCTGCAGCTGCGGAGGGCTCTGAGTTTCCAGGGGGCTGGGATGGGGCTGAATCCCTGTGGGATGGGAGGGATGGAGCTGAGCCCCGGCCGCTGCACCTCCCCAGCTGATTGTGGAGGGTGCTGAGGAAGCAGCCAGGACCCAGACGGGCTCAGGGATTGGAGCCGGTGCCATCCCCGATCCCTGGAGGGGGAAGCGTCCATCGGGGCTGCTCCCGCTGCCGCCGCCGCGGGCAGGGATCGCCGGGCAGCAGAGCCACGAAAAGGGAGCAAAACACCAGCAGGGCATCCCCCTGCTTCCCCCGGCTCCGCCCGCACCTCGGGAGGAAACCAGCGGCGGTTCCCGGGGCTCCCAAGCAGAAAAGCCGAGGGAAGCTCCAGTGCGGATCCGAGCGCGGCAGAGACGGGAGCGGCTCCCGAGCCGTGGGCACCGCCCGGCCCGGCGGGCACGGGGGGAGCTCTCGGGAATGAGGGTTTAACCGGGCCGAGCTGAGCGCAGAGCTGTTTCACACCGCTGCGCGCTGATGGATTGATCCGACTCTGGTTTCCCCGGGGTTTGTGACATCCGCGGGGATTTGGGCTGGACAGAGCTGGGAGCTGTTCTGGGAGCGCCGAGCTGGGGAAGGAGCTCCCCACATCTCCCAGTGACACCCACCCGCCCGCAGCCAGAGCGCTGCTGTCACCCACCCTGAGCACAAACACCCTGTGACCGCCACATCCAGACCCCTCCGAGGCTCCACCGTGCTCTCCAAATGGCTCTTTGGACCTCCTGGGGTGTCACCTCTGTCCCTCCTGCCGGAGAGGGGACACCCTGGGGATGGGAGGGGGTCTCCAAAAGCGCCATTAAACAGTCCGTTCTATCATCCCGGCTCACGTGAGCGCGGCGGAACCGTGACATGATCCATCAGGGATGAACATTAATTATGATTGCACCTTGGGATCTTGATTGCCATTGATTTATCGATTCCTCGGCCCCTCGCAGCAGTGGCCGCTCCATAGGAATTGCACGGTGGGGAGGTGGCTGGGCTGGCCCTGGCTGGGATTTGGGGCTGGGGCCTCCAGGGACGCTTGAGAGGAGAGAGGGGATGGTGTTTTTGAGGAGAAGAGAGAAGGAAAAAAGGGCTAAGGCGGCAGCAGCGGCTGCACCACCGTCACCTCCTCCATGGCACAGAGGGGACCGTGGCAGCTGCCGGGGACCACGCAGCAGATGGGGACACTGAGGAGATCCTGGGAGCCCATCCCGGAGCGGGATCCCAGTGAGCCACAGGCTGAGGAAGCCTCTTTGTGGCGGGCTCTGTCCCCCCCGGAGCCTCCCTGCTGCTGATCCCATCGAGCGGCGATCGGATCAATGCTGGCCGTACCAAGCCTCGCTCCGGCGGGGAGGAGGGATGGGGCTGCAGCACCTCGGAGGGGTTTTTCCATCGTCAGGCTCCTGGAGAAGACGCCTCTGGGCTGCTCAGGCTTGGTACATCCAGCAGTGATTAGCGAGGGTGGGAGAACAAAGCCCGTGGTGCCCCGATGTGTCCATGCCGGGAATGCCGGGATGCAGAACCTCGCTCCAGCGGCTGTGCCTGGAGGGATGGGCTCCAGCCTCTTCCTCATCTCCGCTTTAGGGGCATCTTTCCCGCTCGGTGTCCCATCAAACCACCCCAAGCAGCCGTTCATCAGCTCAAAGCTGCTCCAGGCTGCTCCCAAAGCCCTGGATAACCGTGGATATAGGCAGGAACAGCAAAGCCATGAGCAAATGCTTGCTGAGAGTCACCCAGCTGCTGTTCCCGTCCCTCACCGTGGTCTTGGGCACCCACCAGGTGCTCTGGTCCCTTCCAGCACACCCAGCGATGCCCAGGAAGGTGCCAGCCCATGGCTGCTGGGAGCAGCCAGGCAGCTCAAGCAGTGAGAAAAGAAATGATTTCAAATAAACTGGCAGTAATAGGATATTGATAACCAGACCAGGGCAGCACTGAGAGGAAACAACCTGGGGAAAACCTTCCTGGTGAATCTCCAGGGAAAAATTTTTGCAGAGATTAAAAAAAATTTAAAAAAATAATTAAAAAATGAAAAAATCCCCCCCTCCCAAGCCCTGCTGTACAATGAATTCCTTCTGATGGTCGTTCCTCTGGCTGCCATTTAAGGTGGACACTCGGGAAGTGCTGGGGTATCGATGGAGAGGAGGAGGAGGAGACAGCAGGACCTCCATCCCCCTGCCCCTCTGCACAGGCTGTAAGTGCAGGGCCCGTGATTTATTTAGTATCCATGAATGCTGAGTGAAATCAGAATAATGGGGCACTTAGCCAAGTTACTGAGAAATCACTATTGTGATGCAATTTACTTCAATTAATTAAGCCTTTTTTGTTACCATTATTCCTTGTTTTACATTTTGTTTTAAATTTCGAACGATTGGGCGCACTGTGGTGGGAAGCTGATAGCGCTGGTTGGAGCCCTGCACTCAGAGCCATAAATACCCAGGGCTGCTGGTCCCAGCCCCTCCCAGCCCTGCTGCCCTCCCCAAAACTCAGCAAAGACCACAGAGCTCTGACTGCAGCTCCACTGCAGCACCCAGTTTGGTGCTTGGCTGGATTTAATGTGGTTTCATGCAGCTCCTGAGGATGCTCTGAATTGGACCAGTGAAGGAAAAGCCTGAGCTTTGAGTGCCATGAGTGAAAAGGAGTTTTTCTCACTGTATGAAAAAGGAAATCACGGACTCACAGAATCACAGAACTTGGTTGGAGGAGAACTTGAAGGTCACCCAGTGCCACCCCTGCCATGGCAGGGACACCTCCCACCATCCCAGGCTGCTCCAAGCCCCGTCCAGCCTGGCCTTGGGCACTGCCAGGGATCCAGGGGCAGCCCCAGCTGCTCTGGGCACCCTGTGCCAGGGCCTGCCCACCCTCCCAGCCAACAATTCCTTCCCAATATCCCATCCAGCCCTGCCCTCTGGCAGTGTGAAACCATTGCCAGATCCTGGCCCAGCCCTTGCAGCATGGAGGGAAGGATCCATCCCTCTCCTGTGGCTGCAGAAGGAGCTTTTCCCAGGGCAGGAAGGGAAATTTCACCAGGTTCCCTCGGTGTTTCTGTGCTGATCCTGTCCAGGAGGGAGAGGCCAAAGCCAGAGCTCAGGGAGAAGAATCCCAGAGCAAAGCAGGCACCAGCAGGCACTGTGGAGTGGTTCACATCTCCCCAGGCCATTACCAATAACCTGCAGCAGGTGGGACCTGGGAGCACCTCCCCAGCACAGCTCATGCCAGGAGAGGACACCCACACCCCATGGGACACCAGGAGCTTCCCACTGCTGTCAGGGGCTGAGGAGGTGAAGCTCCAGCTGGTTCTGGTGGTTTCTCTTTTCCCCAGCTGGTGTCTGGGGCTGGATCAAGGACACAGCCCCAGGGACACAGCTCTGGTGGCAGGACCCGAGCCCTGAGACTCTGGGGACTCCCCTGCCTGGCCGTGCCAAGCCCTGGTGGGGTCCCCTGTGGGCTCCTCCTCAGGGTGAAGGGTTTAAATCTTCAACTCGAGCAGGATCTTCCCAGGACCCTGCACCCCTCTGCCTTCCCTGGATGTGTGGTCAGGCTGAGTCCCTCTGGCAGATAATGATTCCCCCATGGGAGCTGAGGCTCAGCCACAGAGCACCACACGAGGTGGATCCCAGCCCCACAGGGACCTCAGGTGGATGTGGCAGTGCTGGGTACGTGATTGGATTGGATTCAAAGCTCTTGGAAACCCTTTCCATTACAAACATTAATGATTGTGTGACTCTGTGATTCTGTTCTGGTCCTCCCACATCTCCAGCTCAGCAGCCACCCCCCTGCAGCATCCCTGCCCCTCTCCCTGCCCCTCCAGTCTCCAGCTCCACGCAGAGCTGAGGGCTGCAGGAAGGCCCTGCCAAACAAAAGGAGCCGCTTGGTGCCATCAGGAGTTCTCCTTGCAGCCCTCCAGGTGATGCCATTTAACCTCCAGTGGGTTTTGTCCCGTGTTCCCTGTTCCAGCTCCTGTGCTGACACACGAGGGGCTGCTGTGTGGGGCTGGTGTTACCTCTTTAATGGAGGGGAGGGAAAATATTGGTGTCTCGGACCCCCCTGGGAATAAATTCATACTGCGGGATTGATTCGATTTTTCCTCCTTTTGCCTGATTCCTGCAGCCTCCTGGGTAACACAGATTAAGCTTCAAGCCCTTCTGATATTACTTTGAAATGCAGAAACCTTCAGAAAAAGAGACTAAATCTTCCCTCATCCTGGAAAATGGCAAATATCTTTGGGGATGGGCAAGTGCTCAGCTATTTGCTCCTTCTCCCACTGCAGAGTAACTGAGCCCCACACCTCACAAACACCCACACACTCCTGCACTGCCCAGAGCTCCCTTTGGCTCCCTCCCACCGCTCAGGGTTCACAGACTCACTCCTGGAAGCGGAGCTGAGCTGCGGCCGGGAGCACAGGCAGCAGCCACCTTAATATCAGATCAATTAATTATCAGCCCTGTTACGATGAAGCCGCTGAAATGTGGGCTGGGAGAAGTCGGGAGCACAGAGCTCTCATTTCCCCATCCCGTAATCGCTGCAGACAGCCCTGGCCGGTGCTCCCGGTTCCACCGGGATAAACCTGGAGCAGCTCCAGGGGTTTCATCGGTGCTACCCGCGAGTCGGGGGGGAGAGCAGCATCCAGCCCTTGGGATGGGATCCTGCTCCTCCCCGTGTCAGCAGCAGCTCCTCAGCTGGGGAACAGCAGGGCTGGAGCCTTCCCTGGGCACGGAGATGGAGGTGGAAATTTAGGATGTTTAAGGAAATTGAGGAGAAGGTAGAACTCCTCAGGTAAAGCTGAGGCACAGGAGCAGTGGATGGAGAGTTCTGAGCCTGGGGGGCTCCTCAGTGCAGGGAGGGGAAGGTTGGGGAAGGAAAAGGGGGTGGAGATACTGGGGGAGGAGGCACAGCAGCAGTGGAGGGGGGACAGGGACAGGGACAGGGACAGGGACAGGGACAGGGCAGCAGGTTTTGATGTGGCCATGGGGTGTTTGTTCTCCAGGCTCTTGGGCACCCACTCTGCAGGCACTGCAGCCCTGACTAGAGGGCAGCTGGAAAAGTCCAAGCAATTGAGAGGTTTTGTCAAACCATTCAAGACACTTTTCCCAGTGTCTGGGACCTGCCAAGTCACTTGAGTTATTTTGGACTTCTCCTTGGTCTCAGCCACACATTTCCTTTACAGTCAGGTCCTTTAGACTTGGTGATGTCCCCCAGAATGCCATCCTGGGCTCCTTTCTTTGACCTCAGAGTCCTCAATCAACCCAGACTCCTCCTTGCCTGGTTCCACTCCCAGCCTGGGCATCTCCCTTCAGCCAACAAAGCCTCTCACAGCCAAGGACAGCTCTGTGCTTCCTTTTCCTGAGCATCCCACAGCTCTGGAAAAGTCCTTCTGGCTCTTTGCCAGCTTTGCTGCCTGCCCTGGCATCTCCAAAGGGGTCATTTCCCTGCTCCCCTTCCCGAGGGCTGGCCTGGGTTGGATCTCCTTTCCAGGAGGTTTAACCTTCCCTTTCCTCCCCTGGAGATCTGGAGGAGATTCCACCTGAAGTCCAAACTCCTGGATGTGCTCACTTCCACGTCTGCTTCAGATGAGCAGCTCTGGAACATGACTCTGTCCCTGGAAAAGCTCCGTGTTTTCCATGATGACTTCAGTGCCCCATCCCTGGAAATGTCCAAGGCCAGGTTGGATGGGGCTTGGAGCCACCTGGTTTAGTGGAAGGTCACCATGGCACAGGGATGGAGCTGGACGAGCTCTGTTGTCCCTCCCAACCCAAACCAGTTGGGGATTCCATAAAAATTCCCTTTGCCGTTGAGTTGTGGCCATGCCAGTGACGCTCAGGGAAGCTGGGAGCCACATTCACCGTGTGTGTCCACAGGTCACTGCTCTTCAAAGCCAAGCTGGAATTTCAAGGCAGGGACTTTTTTCCCCTCCAAACCCTCCCAGGCTGCGAAGGAAGTGATATTCTGACTCTATTTTTCTATCAATAAAGTTTATTGTCCTTTTCTCGCAAACCCTTCAGCAATTAAAAAAAAAAAAAAAGAAGAAGAGGAGGAAGAAGAAGACAAAGGGAGTTGATGTTTGACTGCTGGGCTATCACTTAAGTCCTTGTTCCTGTTTACTCAGGACTTATTAGAGCTCATTCAATGCCTATAGCATGGCTGGATCAATACCTGCTGGGAGCAAGAGAGATTCCGCTTGGCCACTGTAGCCCATGTTGCAGAATTGATCTGCTTGGCTGCTGCAATCTGAAAATCCATCTTTTTGCGCTCCCTGCCTCTCTCCGCCGCGGGTTGCTAAGCAACGGGGGCTCCTTGGGATGGCCATTGGCCAGTGCTGCGGCCTTGCCGTGGTCCTCCCTGGTCACTTGGCCACTTTGGGCTGTGAGTCCTCCTGCAAGGCTGGCTCCGGGCGGCGGGGAGGTGGGGAAAGGGCAGGGAGGAAGGGAAGGGGCTGGGGGGTGGAGAGAGGAGGGACGAGGAGAAAAGGGAAATCGATAGCACCTCACATTTAACCTTTCTTTAAAAAAAAATCTTTGAGAAAACTCTATTGACCCATTCCTTATCACTTCTCGCCACCGCAGCCTCTGCACCAGGGCTCCGCTGCCCGCGCGCTCCCCATCACCGCCTCTTTTTAGGGCACATCTCACTCCTGTCCTCCCTTCTCCCTCACCTTGGCTGGACACAAAGCTATGCCAGGTTAGCTAAAGGTGTCTTTTTAAACTGATTTCATTAAACTGGGGCAAAACCTTTGTGCGGATGTACTGGGATCAATGTAAACCCCATTTGCATCGATTTCGCTTCGCTTTGGTAAAGGAATCGAATTATACAAACCAATACCAACCTGCTTTAAAATGATTTAAGAGTGTCTACACAAGACCAATTTTGGCTTGCAATTTTGTGTGTAGACAAGGTCCATCCCTCCTCCCAAAGAGCCCTTCATTAGGCAAATCCCAGGCCACGGGAGGCTCAGAGCTCTGGCTCCCATGGCGTCCCCAAGAGCATCGTCTTGGCAGCTCATCCTAAACGCGGTGCCCAGGGTTTGCTGTTCCTCCATCAGATGCAGATCAGGGTTGGGGAGGTGCTGCAGAGTATTTGCTGTGCAGGTAATGATGCTGCTCTGGCTCCATCCCGCTCCAGAGGGAGGCACCTCGTGTGTGTCTTTTACTGCAGGCCCTGCAAGGGGTCGCGTTTCGAGCCCAAACTCTTCTTACCAGAGCTTACAACCCTCGTTTTGTGATTCTCTGACACAGCCAGAGGGCAGAGGGGTCAATACTGGGCCACAAGTGCTCCCAAGTGGATGTTTCCTCTTGGGAGACTCCCATGGGAAGTGATTCCATTCCCACAAGTGCAGGTGGGCTCCCACAAAAGCTGGGAAAAGCCACATTTCTCTGGGGTCATCAAACCCAACCCCTTTGATCAGCTCCCACAAGAGGCAGCTCACACCCAGAGATTCTCCCAGATGGAAAACGGGCTTAGAGCTGGCTCAGGGAAGTTCTGATCCCGTCCCTCAGCCGTCAGCACAACTTCTGTGGCTCCAGTAAATCCCAGGATCCCCCACACTGGTGACTCCACACAGTCACTGGGCCAGCTGTTCCCTGGGTCACCCCTTGGATTAATTTTGGGGTTCAACACTCAGTTCTGGGGCTCTGCATCAGAACAGTTCCTGGTCAGACTGGGGGGAGAAGCTTTTTCCTGCTGGAAAGGTGAGTCAACCAGGGCCTGCCTCACATGTGGGCAGAGTCTGGCTGGCAATGGAGACAAGAAATCCACCTGGATGGGCTTTGATCCAACCCCTGCACACTGTGGGCAGCTTTATGGACCCTCAGCTGACCTTCAGCCCAAGGAAGAAGCATCAGAGGGCATGAGTGTTATTACCCCATCTTAAAGATAGATTATTCTCCTATTTTAAAGATTTATTATACTGAAAGATAAATTATTATCTTAATGTAGATTAAAAATTCCAGTAGTTTTTCATCTGGAAGAGCTGAGCATAACTCAGACCAAGGCAGGTGCAGTTACTCAGACTTTACACCCAGGCATCCAGGCAGGGTTCAATTCCCCTTCCCGTTGTTGTGAGGACTCCTCCCGACTCTGCTGCTGCAATTTCCTCCTCCCCTGAGTTGCCTTTTGGAATTTTCTTGTCCTACACTATTTTATTTTCACCCAGAGGAAGGGAAGGACACAAAGCTTGGAGGACAAGTTGAGAACCCTGTTGATGCAGGGCTCTGTCCCTGGGAGCACCTGAAGCCTTTCCACACAAAGCAGAGATCAGGGATACTCCAAAAGTTTGGAAAACCAGAAAAATGTCGCTTTAGCAAAAGAAATTGTTCTTCCAAAAGGAGCCACTACTTCCTGAGATCTTCCTTTTCAAACATTTCACTGGCCACGTGAAAAGGAGTCATCAGATTATCCCACTTCAGCATTTCCAAAGGAATCATTTTCCTCTTCCAGACCTGTGTGATTTTATTTTTGTTTTAAAATCATGATTAATTTACACTAAAAGGAAATTTGAAAAACGGCCCAAACTTAAATTTAGCTGCTACTCTACAGCCTGTCAGAAACCCCTGCCTTGACTGACAATGTCTGTAATGGCTGGGATTTCTTTTTTCAATTTCTCAGGTTTTTTCCCTATACAAATACATTAAAATTCCCACAGATCTTCACAAAGGGAGGATCCTGTCAGATCCCAAACCCCTTCTCCAAATTCCCCTGGGGTTTAAGAAGGTACTTACAGGCTCTGATGAACAGCAGCAATCCTCGAATCAGGGCAGTGATTTCCCACTTCCCACTGGGATTTTTGGGATATTTTGTTTTATACACAAGGTAATGGCTGCTGAATGATCACTTTACTGAGCAGCCCCTCACAAATCACCTGCCCCAGGTTCTGCAAGGACTCCCCACGCCCAGAGCAGGGCTTGGCAAGACCATTAACTGATTTTTGCTTTCACTTAGAGCTGCAGCATTGACGGCCCAGCTCGATATCTGACAGGCTCTGCACTGGCCCTGAGAGCTGAGCGGCGTCTCAGGAAAATATTCCCGGTCCTCCCTGCCACAGAAACCTTCAGGGCTGATCCTCAGCTGCAGCATCCAGGCAGGGTGGGTGCTCCCCAGTGCTCCTGGCCACCTTCTCCCAGCTCTCCAGGGGTGAACAGCTCCAGCAGCTGCTGGACTCCAGCGTGCTGGGGCTGGCTTTGATCCCCAGCTCGAGCCCTTCATGGTGTCCCCACAGTGGGCAGGACCCCTGTCCCAGCCTCCTCTCCATTTCCCAAAACACCAGCCCAGCTTTCATGAGGGGGTGGGGAAGGTCCCCAGGGGCTCAGGAACTTGCTGGGTTTGAGCCTGGGACAAGGATTTTGTAGGAAGGGAGGGAGGGAGGTGACATCTTGGGACAGAATTACCCCAGTCCCCTCCAGTGAGACCAGCATTAACCAGGGGCTTGGCTTAACTCTTGGGGGTGTTCTGGAGAGACCTCAGAGCCCCTTGCAGGGCCTAAAGGGGCTCCAGGAGAGCTGGAGAGGGACTGGGGACAAGGCCTGCAGGGACAGGACACAGGGAATGGCTCCCAGTGCCAGAGGGCAGGGCTGGATGGGATATTGGGAAGGAATTGTTGGCTGGGAGGGTGGGCAGGCCCTGGCACAGGGTGCCCAGAGCAGCTGGGGCTGCCCCTGGATCCCTGGCAGTGCCCAAGGCCAGGCTGGACGGGGCTTGGAGCAGCCTGGGATGGTGGAAGGTGTCCCTGCCATGGTGGGGGTGGCACTGGATGAGCTCCCAGTTCAAACCATTCTGGGATTCTCTGAGAGCATCAAGAAGAGGGAGGAAGGGAGGGCCACGAGTGGGAAGGAGATAGAGACCCTTGACAGTGTGAGATTATTAGCTTTGCAGAAAAGAAAATTCATTCTACAGGTTCAGAGAAACATTGCAGGTCTTGTTCTTCAGGTGCTGTTTCTAAAAGCTCCTGGTCCCTTGCAAAGCCCCTGAACACCTGAGAGGCTCCTTTCAAACTCACTTGGAAGCCTGGGGGAGGAAACAGAAGCTTCACCTTCCAAAGGTAACGAGTTTGTTTTGTGATTGACATGAGACAAGAGTTGAGAAGCAGAGCCCAGAGATCCCCCCTGGCAGGAGACCTCCAAGCCAGGCTGGCCAGGCGGTGGATGCAGGGAGGGAGTGGCAATGCTGGCATTTCATGGAGTCATTTCAGTTGGAAAAGCTCTCTAAGATCATCGAGTCCAGCCATTAACCCAGCCCTGTTAGACCCAGCACTAAAACATGGTCCTGAGCACATCTGCACAGGTTTTTGGAACACTTTCAGGGACAGTGGCTCCACCACTTCCCGGGCTCCCCACGTCACAACCGAGCCACCCATGCAGGGACCAAGGGGCTCAGCAGTTGCCTCTGCCCAGGTGTCACATCTCCCGGTGCTGGGGGGCTCCGGGGGGCTGCAGGTCTCCACAGAAGATCTCCAGGGTGCTTGGATCTGGAACTTCTCTCTCCCTACTCAGGTAGCTCCAGGTCTGTGGTGCTTTTCCAGCCTCTCTTTCCTCTCCGCTCTCCTGTGGCTGTTTTTGCAGCCCTCTCCATCTCCTCCTCTCCACACAATTTAACTCACAGCCCCTGGGGGGTTTCACACCCCCCTTCCCACTGACCCGAGGCCTCCCTGAAATGCCACGTGAAGGACTCCAGCGCCCAGGGGAGAAGGAAGAGCTGTGGAATAACCTGGAAAGCCGAGTGACAGCGGCTCTGTTTGCACACTGGATAAATCAGCCAGGAGCCTCCGTGTCCAGAGCACACGTGTGTGCACAGCCCTTTACAAATGAAGAGCAGGAAACAAAAACTTCATCCATTAACATAATGACAGGTATTTCCCTGTTCTTAAGCCAGGCCTGGCCGAGCAAAACACTTAAGTACATGATTAATTTGAAGTCTAAGAGACTTAAGCACATGCTTAAGTGTTCTGCCGCCCTGGACCTAACGACAGAGGTTTCCACAGAGCAATCCATGCTCCCGACATGTTCCAGTGGTGCTCAGATGTATGGATTAAGGGTGCCATAAACAGTTGAGATATTCTGTTTAAACAATCATTTGTTGACAAGACTATTCTAAGCCCATCGAATCCCTAAGTGATAGATGTATGTTGTCTCTCTGAGTCTCATGCTGTATCAGCCATTGATTTTTTCCAGCCTGGATGCTAAGGTAACCTTTACCTGAGAGCTTAGGCAGAAAGCCATGGGTGTGTGCTCACCACGCCGGCTGTTTGCACGGCTGGGCTCAGCTCCGTGTCCGTGCTGCTGGCACGAGGCTGCCCTGGAGCTCTGCGAGGGCCGGGGATGAGGGAGCAGCTCTGGTGCTGCACTGCACAGCACGGGATGTGTGTGAGACGCTTCCCCCTTCCCCGCAGCTTTTCCCAGGGTCTCCCTCCAGCCCAAATCATGGCTCGGGGTGGTTTCTAATCCTCCAGGGAGCAGCAATCTTGTCCTGCCATCCATCTCCCCACTCAGCACCCACTTGAGGAGCTGCTTCCTTCCAGAGCTCACAGGTGCCCTGCTGGCTCCATCCCCGTGTGTCGGGACACCCTGCTTGGAGATCTGCTTTAATCACATTTATACACTTTAACCAGGGGAAGGAATCTATTGACAGTCTGTCTTCACATTTCTGTCAATTCTTCCGGAGACATCATTAAATCCAAGAGTGGATCTTAATTTAACGTGTTAGCTAACGGGTTATTTAATTAGTTTTCAATAACCCCCAAAAAAGTGGGGGGTGGGGAAACGGGATAAGTATTAAGGGGAGAAAAAACCCAGCAAAGCAGAGAGCAGGATGACGAACACATCCAGGTTTCCCGGATCTGCAGAGAAATTGTCTCCTCAGCCCCTTCTCCCCTTCTCTCTCACAAGAAAGAGCCCTGTTGCGTTTTCCCCCTCTCCCCACTGTGTTCAATAATAAATGAAAATGGTAAAAAGCAATTCATACACAGGCTAAGCGTCTGGATTTATTATCAAGACAATTACACCGAGGAGAATTCCCGGAAAATTACTCTTCGAAGTCTTTCTCTGGCACCCCCCCCTAGTTTGGATAAATACAGCAGCAATTACTGCTGCGGGAGGGAGGAGGTCGCGGGGAAAGGGGTGCCAGCACCTCGTGCCCCAGCCCGGCTGGCTCTCGGGTGCCATCTGCCACGGGGGGCTTTGGTGAGGGGTGGGTTCGGGGGCAGTGGATGCATTTCCCTCGGGCGGGTCTCGCCTCTGGCTGCTCCGAGCGTGGGGAGCGGCCCCGGCGGGCTCTGAGCCACTCGGGGTTACTTTGGAGACCACTCGGGATTATTTTGGAGACCAGCGCTCCGTGTCCCGAGGGGCGAGTCTTGGCCATCCCAAGCTGCAGGAAGCCCCTGCCCGTCCCCAGGGCAGCTGCGGGTCCCTGCCTTGTCCCCGCCGATTGCTTCAGTTTCTGTTTTCCCTCATCCCCATCCCCGCCTTGTCCCCTTCCCTTTCTCACGCCCATCATCCCGTCAGGACCCCTGCATCGTTTCCCGTTTTCCTCATCCCCCTCCCCGCCGTGTCACCATCCTCGCCTTGTCCCCTTCCCTGTCTCCCGTTTCCCCTCACCAGCGCCTGTCTCTGTCCCTGCTTGTCCCCATTCCAGCTTCATTTCCCATTTTCCCTTTCCCCAGCCCTTCCTGCCCCCACCGCTGCCTCCCCCGGCTCTTCCCGCAGCCCCGGGGGGGTTCCCCGGTACCTGTTGCACCGGGGGGGGGGTCGGGTCCCTCTGCAGATCGCATCAGGCCCTGCCTTCCCTCTGCCCTCGGCAGCGACGAGAAAAGTGTCCAAAGCCGCGATCTCAGTGAAAACGCAGAGACGGCTTCTCCCGAGCCAGGTGAAGGAGCTTGAAGAGACAGAAAAATATCTGCGGGAAACAGAGAAACAGAGGGGAAAAAATTAAAAATATATAACATGTATTTTAAAAATTGCATTTCTATAAAATAAATCCTCTCGCTTTCTACATCTCTTATGTATAAGATACATATAGACTGCAGATTGGTGTGTATGAAGTGATCCGGCTCGCGTGCTGTCGGGGCACAGGGGATGCGGCACGGCAGAAAGCACCGGCTTCCTCCCGTTCCATCAATGTTTTACCGGCGCCGGCCCCGCCCCGGCTCCTGCCACCGACACCCCGAGGCTCAGAGAGCTTTTGGGGCGCTCGGAGACTCGGCTTTGAAGGTCTCCAAAATGCAGAAGGAGCAGAAGGCAGAGCAGGGGGAACCGGGACGTTTCGGAGGTGTCGGGGCCAGCCGCGGTCCCGTCCATAGAGCACGGGCGAGCTCGTGGTGCGAGTCCCACCGGGGGACCCCCGCACCCCAACCCGGCTCGGGATGGCCGGGCCTGACCGGGAAAAGGCAGAGAGACAACGGGAGGGAGAGGAAAAAATTGGGGGAAAAAAAAGTAAAATAGAAATTCGATTGTATAATTTTTCTATCTCGCAGCTGGGTGAAATCCCAGAGATTTGTCCACGCTTTTCCCCCGAAAGCCCCGACAGGGTCGAGCCCTCTCCGCGCCGCTGCCAGGGTGTAAAGTTCAGTGCTGCTCTGCGGGGAACTTTTGAAAACAAATTGCGGCTGAAAGAGGCTCCCGGAGACTCCCGGTGGTGCTCGCGGGGCGGGGGCAGCGGGGGGGACCCGGGCCCGGGGCTCCGGCCGAGGCGGGTGCGGAACCCCGGGAGCGCCCGGCTCCGGCCCGGGATGCGCCGCAGCTCCGCGGGGCCGCTTCGTTCGGGGAAAACCTGCGGGGGTTACATCGAAAAGAGACACGGTCTGTCCTCAAACTGCCCCCCCCGGGCCGAAATGGGATGGAAACCCCCCCGTCCCCACTCCCCGCCGCCGCCGCGACCCCGCCGCTGCCTCCCGCTGAGTTCCGAGGCCGCCCAAAGTTTCCGGGTAAACGAGAAAAGTCTCCGGAAAGGCCGTGGAGGGGCCGGTTCACCCCCGAGTCCTCCCTCCCGACCCCCCAGAGTCGCTTCCCCCCGTTGCTGCTGCTTTTCCCCCCTCCCAGCGCGGCCCAGGCCCGACCCACCGGCACCGGGACAAGGCGGGCGGCGGAGCCGGGCGGGGGAGGGGGCACGGTCCGGCCCGACCCCCGCTCTGCTCCTGCCCCTAAACAACTCCTGGGCCCAATCTGCAGAGAGAGGGAAAATTTTCACAGGGGTAGGGCATTAAAAAAATTAAATTATATCCCGCCAAAGGGAAAGGGAAAGGAAAAGAAATCGGGAGGGGTGGGGAAAGGGCCTGATCTTGCAGCTAAAACTGTCTTAAAATCGAAAAAAAGAAAAGCCTGCGAGGGCGCAGATCTGGACGATCGACCGAGGGGGCCGGAATTTTAAGGAGAAGAAGAGGTCGGTGGGGAAAGGGACGGAGTTTTTTTCCCGGCTGGATTCCCTCCCGGGGAGCAACAAACCACAGTGCAACGCGACTGAGCGCCGCCGGGAGAGTGGGGAAGGGAAAATCGCACCCGAACAGGCAGGACAGGGAGGGAAAGGGGCAGAACCGAGGAGCTGCCCCAGCCCCCGGCCGGCCCGGGGGGAGCGGAGCCCCGAGGAGGGGGCGCGGTCGGGACGGTGGGGCCGGGGGGCGGCGGTGCCGGCGCTGCGCCCCCCGAGCGCCTTCCTCCGTATCCCGCTTTAATGACCCCAAATCCAGGCGGAACTTTTCCGGCGTGGCTGGTTTTTTTCCTGCTTTGTTTTGTTTTGGAAGCGAAAGCGTTTGAATCCCCTTCAAGAACCGGTATCAAAGACTCTTTTTTAAAAAGCTATTGATTGTAAAAGTCTTATTTAAACCAACACATTTTAGTTTCTCACATTTTAAAACATCATCTGGGGCCCATTGTATGGAAAATCGATTAGCAGGAATTGCCACGCTCTTTGCCTCCCGCTTGATTGTTGGAAAATCGAGACATCCATAGGCAAAGGCTGGGCTGGGGAAGGTTTGGAACCGAAATGAAAGGGTTTGCGAGGGATCTATAGGCACTAAATAATTCACCTGTCAGGCGATGGTGCTGTTATTTTGAAGCCTTAAAGAACTTTAAGGAACTTTTTGGCTCCCGACGGGGTGCGTGGAGCTGCGTTTTGGCTCCTTTTCTTTCCTTGCCCGGTAAAACCGGACGCTTTGGCCGGTGCCCGGTGCCTGCTCGGCGGCAGCACCGACCGAGGTGCGGCCCCTCCGGGGGCTGGTCCTGGCCCGGGCCGTTTGTGCCTTCGCTCTGTTCCTAAGTGCAATATGGGAGGGAAAAAATATATAAAAATAAAACAGATTTGAGCTCAAAACAGCCCTCGAGCTGCGCAGCAGCACCGACGGGCAGGGTACCGGCAGCACTGCTCGGTGCCTCCCCCGGCTCTGGGGCTGCGCAGCCCCCGCCGCCCCAAGAGCCCCGCACGGCCCGGGGGCAGCGGGGCACGGCCGGGGATCCCGGGAAGCTGGAGGGGGTTGGGGAGGGGGCTCCGCACCTCTCTGCTCCTCCCTGCGGGGGATGTGGCGGGGGCGGGTGTGGGGATGGGGGTCCCCGCTCCCCCTCCGCACTTACCGCTCTGCGCCCCCGGGTGCCCGCACCGCCCGGCTCCGCTCGGAGCGCTGCCCGGGCGGCTGCGGAGGAGCAGAGGGAAGGGAATTAAATAGGGAGAGGGAGCTCAGGAAGAAAGAGGTGGCGAGGGAAGGGATCAATAGCATCCAGCTGGCGAATGGAGCCGGGGCCTCTCCCCCGCGTTGGGTCCCGGCCCGTGGCCAGAGCCTCTGGGCGCTCCGAGGGGCTTTTCCCCGGCCGGAGCGGCCGCGCAGGCAGCGAACCCCGCGGCTGTCACGGAGCGCAGCGGCTCGGCCCGGGGCCCCGCACGGCGGCCCGGGGAGCTCCCGCAGCCTCCCCGCGCCCCGGCCCCGCGTGTCTCGGTGCCTCTCGCTCTAATGATATTGCATCGATCGGGGAAGGGCCGGGGGGGCAGGAGGGGGGCGCGGGGCTACCGCATTACTCAATTATATCGCACTAATTACTAAAAAGTCTCTCTCTTTTTTGCTGTTTGCTCGGTGTGAAGCTCGGCCGAGGGCAGAGTCCAGCGCCCGTCCCGGGGGGCTCCCGGTGCTGCGGGCCCGGCGCTGCTGGGGATTCGGGGGACATCGGGACCCGGCACGGCTCTGCGGGACGGCAGCTGCAGAGATAGATTCATCGATGGGCGGTCGATGCGCTATCGCCATTATTACACTCAATGAAACCCTTCCAGACGCGGCTGCTTCATCCCTGCTTTGCTCCCCACCTCCTCCTCGCCGCTCACCCCGACACCGCCGCTCAGCACCCTCCGGTTCCAGACCCCCTGCCCAGCTCCGAGCCTTCTCCTGCCCACCCCTGCCCAGCTCCGAGCCTTCCCCTGCCCACCCCTGCCCAGCTCCGAGCCTTCCCCTGCCCACCCCTGCCCAGCTCCGAGCCTTCCCCTGCCCACCCCTGCCTGCCCCCCGGCCTCCCTGCCCATCGCTGCCCCCCGGGCCAACTCCTGCCCACCCCTGTCCGGCTCTGGGGCTCCCTGCCCACCCCTCGCACCTCGACTTCTGTCCCCCCGCTCATCTCTGCTGGATTCCAGACCGTCCTGTCCATCCCTGCCCGGTTCCGCTCCTGCCTGACAGCCTCCCCCGCCCCGCTGGACATCGGGCACTTCGCATCCCCGGCACAGCCCCCGGGACGTGGCTCTCTCCGTTTCGAGGGTCCCGCGGGCCCTCCTGGGGGACACAAACCGAGGGGGAGGCCAAGGGAGGGGCCGGAATCTTTCCATATCCCGGGCTGGATCGCGGAGTGAGAGGCAGAAAAGGGGCTGAGTGGAGGACCCCCCCCCCTCCTCCTTCGTTCATCACCTGCCCTTGCTCTCACGTCCCGGGAATTTTCGGGGCTCTGTTTTAATGAACTGGACACTTAATTGACTTTCCAGACAGGATGTCAGATGGGATAGAAAAGTGCGGGATGGATGGGATGCGATGGATGGAACAGATGAAGGTTGGGATGGGGTGAGCTGGGGTGGCTTGAGATGGTTTGTGTTCAAATCACTCGCTTTGGATGGGATGTGAAATTTGGCTGAATTACTCCCTGAGCAGCAGGTGCCGGGTGGGTCACCACGAACACCCCCGGAAGGGCCGGGCCCTGTTATCCCACCGCTGCTACCCCGCACCGGAGCCCCCAGGTCCTCCCGGACGTCCCTCGGCTGTGGAAATCGCCTGGAGCCCGACGGTGGCCGGGAACTGAGCAGCCCACGCAGGGCTGGCGGGCCCCACCCGCAGGAAACTATGGATTTTATTTTTATTTTTTGGGGCTGTTCAATAAAGCTTGGGAAACCAGCACGTGCCGACCTGGATGAGCAGACACGGCCGGGAAAGGCCTGAACTGAGCGGGGAGCCCAGCTCGGCATAATGGGGCTGGGGGCAGCTGAAAATATGTCTGGAAGGACACAGAGCACCAACCCCTCCTGTGGCCTAAAACCAGCTCACGCTGGCTCTTCATCCAGTCTTCCTCACCCTCCTTTCATTTACCTTTCCATTTCCCTTTCCCCTTTAAATTTCTCTTTCCATTCTCCATTTTTCCATTTCATTTTCAATTTTCTCTTTGCCTTTCCCATTTTCCATTTTAGTTTTTCCTTCCTTCCTTCCTTCCTTCCTTCCTTCCTTCCTTCCTTCCTTCCTTCCTTCCTTCCTTCCTTCCTTCCTTCCTTCCTTCCTTCCTTCCTTCCTTCCTTCCTTCCTTCCTTCCTTCCTTCCTTCCTTCCTTCCTTCCTTCCTTCCTTCCTTCCTTCCTTCCTTCCTTCCTTCCTTCCTTCCTTCCTTCCTTCCTTCCTTCCTTCCTTCCTTCCTTCCTTCCTTCCTTCCTTCCTTCCTTCCTTCCTTCCTTCCTTCCCCTCCTTCTCCCCTGTTGCTCAGGGCCCTGCAGCACCGTGTGTCACCCCAAGCGTGTCCCTGTCACCTCCTCTCCCCGTGCCGAGGCTCCCCATTCCCGGGGCAGGGGAGAGCTGGTGATGGGAGGGACACGCGTGGGGCGCTGCGGGAACCGCGTTTTTGGGGCAGACAGGGACAGCCAGGCCCTTGAGAGGGCCACGGGGTGGAGAACGGGGCAGGCAGCGGGGGGCAGGGGGGTGCTGGGGACGCTGGGGACAGGCACATCCAGGGGCGGCTGGCACAGCCAGATGTGTGCACAGGGAGTGGCCTGGGGTGGGCCAGATGTGCGGGGGCGCAGGTGGGCACTCGCCACCTGCAGCGCCGCTGGACGCTCTCTGGGTACCGGCTGCGGCGGGGAGGGCGCGACCCCCGGTACGGGGAGGGTGACCCCGGGGCGGGGGAAGGTGACCCCTGCCGGGGTCCGGCCGAGGGCGCGGCCCCGCGCTCCCCGCGCCCGGCGGTACCGGGAGAGGCGCGGGGGGGCGGCTCGGTCCGGCGGGGGGGGCGGGGCGGGGCGGCGCTGACGTCACGCCGCGGGCCAGAGCGAGGCTGCCGGGAGCCGGGAGCCGGCGGCCGAGGCTCCGCAGCCGCCCCGCACCGAGCCCTGAGCCCCGCGCCCCGCGCACAGCCCCGCGCCCCGAGCCCCGCGCCCCGAGCCCCGCGCCGAGCAGGGCGGGCGGCGGGCGCACCATGCCGGCCTGACCGAGGGGCGCGGACATCGATCCCCGGGCGCGGAGTCTGAATTAATCCGGGCAGCCGGAGCGGGGAGGGGGGGCGGCGGTGGAGGAGGAGGAGGAGGAGGCGGCGGCGGCGGCGGCGGGGGGGTGGGGGAGGAAGGCAGCGAGCGAGCGGGCGAGGCAGCGGCAGAGCCCGGCGGCCACCATGGAACTGGCGATGGAGAACCTGGGCAGCCTGCACGGAGTCCCGCACTCGCAGCCCGCCGAGCTGCTGAGCCCCGCGCACGGGCGGCAGAGCTCGCACCGCAACCTGGTGCCGCACGGCCGGCCCGCCATGGTCTCGGGCATGGCCTCCATCCTGGAGGGGGGCGACTACCGCGGCGAGCACAGCCTGGGAGCCCCGCTGCACCCCGCCATGAGCATGTCCTGCGAGTCGCCCTCCGGCATGAGCCTGAGCAGCACCTACACCACGCTGACTCCCCTGCAGCACCTGCCGCCCATCTCCACCGTCTCGGAGAAGTTCCACCACCCGCACCACCACCACCACCACCACCACCCGCACCAGCGCCTGGCCGGCAACGTCAGCGGTAGCTTCACCCTCATGCGCGACGAGCGGAGCTTGGCCTCCATGGGCAACCTCTACAGCCACTACCCCAAGGACATGCCGGCCATGGGGCAGCCCCTGTCGCCGCTGCCCAACGGGCTGGGCAGCCTCCACAACGCCCAGCAGCCGCTGGCCCCCTACGGCCCCGCCGGCCACTTGCCCAACGAGAAGATGCTCTCGCCCAACGGCTTCGACTCGCACGCCGCGATGCTGTCCCGGGGCGAGGAGCACCTGGCGCGGGGTCTGGCGGCGCCCAGCTCGGCCATGATGCCGCCGCTCAACGGGATGCACCCGCACGGCCACCCGCACGGCCAGCCCGGAGCATCGCTGCTGGGCGAGCGGGAGCGCCCCGCGCCCGGCCCCGGCTCCCAGCCCGGCGGCTCCGGCCAGGTGGAGGAAATCAACACCAAGGAGGTGGCTCAGCGGATCACGGCCGAGCTGAAGCGGTACAGCATCCCGCAGGCCATCTTCGCGCAGAGGATCTTGTGCCGCTCCCAGGGGACCCTCTCGGACCTGCTGCGGAACCCCAAGCCCTGGAGTAAGCTCAAGTCCGGCCGGGAGACTTTCCGCAGGATGTGGAAATGGTTGCAGGAGCCGGAATTTCAGAGGATGTCGGCGCTCAGACTGGCAGGTAGGACACGGCACGGCTCGGGCCGCCCGCCCCGAACCTCCGGGCGGGTGGGTCAGGGGGTGCTGCGAACACGCGTGGGAACCCTCAGGGATTCCGGGGTTGCCATCGCGAACTGGGGCCGGGCTCGGGCGGTGTTACCGAGCCGGTTTGTAAGACCGAAGGGAAGGGATTTATATTTAAGGTGAGTTATACCTAAGGCGAATTTCCGCCTCCCCGGGCCTGCTGCTGCCCGCGGAAGATGCGGGATCGCGAATGGAGGGAACCGAGAGTGCCGGTTCTCCTCCGCCCGCCCGCCTGCCTCGGGGATTTCCCTCTCGGTGCCGCCGAACCGGCCCCGTGGAGCCGGCAGTATCCTGGAACTCCTCCGCGGTCGGTTCGGCCGCCGCCTCTCGGTACCGGGGCCGCGCTCAGGGGAATCTCCGGGCCGGGGCTGCGGGGCCGGGGCCGCGCTCCGTTCCCTTCGGGCACCGGCTGCTCTCGGCAGAAGGAACGAGCCCCGCCTGCTCCGTGCCTCCGCTTCCCAGTTGTGCTGAGGTCCCGCAGCGCCGTTCCCCGCCGTCTCGGGCAGGCGCTGGGCCGAGGCTTTGCTGGAGAAATGCGGGGTTTCTGTGCCGAGGGCGGGCGGGGGTCGCGGGGGAAGGGGCCGGAGGCTGGGACAGAGGGGACAGCGGCGAGCGGGGACGTGCCCGCTGCTCCCCGCCAGCCCCGGCGTGAGCCGCTCCCCCCGGAAAGCAGCGGAGCTCTTGGCTCCGCGGGGCCGAGCCGTGGTGGACAAAACACACGTTAGTGATTTTTAATTTATTTTTTAAGAAATCCGAGCTCCCCGTGGGGACGGGAAAAGCCAGCGACGAGGACCCGCCGTTATTTATGGGGAAGAGCAGCGTTCATATGTATTTAGTGTAATTCAGTTGCTCTTTAATTAGGGCAGGGTAGTGGCATCTTTTAGTTCCAGTCGATGCCCTATTGAAAAGCAGTTAATAGAATGCAAATTGTTCCTGGCTTTACAAGGTTCTGGTAAATAAAGATTTAAACACTGCCGCGATCGGCCGTTTAATGCCCCCGTTGTTGGGGCTAATTGAGCAGCGGGCTTGGGTTTCTGCCTCTCCAGAACTGGAAATAATAATGAATAATTCAAAAATAATAATAGCAATAATAATTAAAAATAACCGTGATGGTGATGATAAAAAGGCGGCGGCAGCTGGGGGAAGCTCAGGGGGAAGCCTCTCCTCTGCCCGCCTCGAGAGATCCCTGTCCCCGGCCCGAGTCAGGGATCCCTGTCCCCGAACCGGCTCGGAGGTTCCCTGTCCCTGCTGTCACCTCTTTGCTCCTCTCGCCGCCCTGGGAGGTTTATTCTCCCCAGAATGATTTTTCTTCCCCGGCGCCGTTTCCCTCGGCGCCAAGGCCGCCATGTCCCCATTATTTACAGGCATTAACCCCCCAGATTTCCGGGGAACGGGGTTTCTTCATTTGCTCTCTACGAAAACAGGAAAAAAACCCCACCAACCACCAGCCCAGCCTCCGGCCGTGAATCCTCCCGTGTTCCGCTCGCTCCCCACGCGGGCCCGGGCCGCCCCACGCGGTTCGTGGAGGGGCTCGGCCGAGCTGCCCCCCCCGGTCCTGCCGCTTTGTTCCGGCCCCGAGCCCTGCTGGGTCCCGCTTTCGTTTCGCTCCTGCCGCCCTCTCGCCCGCCCGGGCCCGGCCCTGGGCTCCGCCCCAGCCCCTGGGGCTCAGCCCGGCCCGGCTGCCGGGGGAAGGGGTCGCGCTGGGGGGAGCCGGGCCCGAGCCCCCCGAGCGATGCAGGTGAATCCGCAGCCCGGCCCAGCCCGAGGCCTCGGGATGAGTCCGCTCGTTTTTTCCGGCTGCTGGAGGGGTCTGGATGATTGCAACCTTCGCCCCCTGGCAAGCAGGGAAGGGACCTGGGCAGCGAGCGGAATTTTTCCTTCCCGGTAAAAGTGGGGGGAAAAAAAAAAAGTATTCGACTTGTGGCAACACGGGACAAGGACTGGTCCTGGTTCTGATCCTATTCCTGTTTCTGTCCTGGTTCTATTCCTCTTTCTGGTCCTGTTCCTGGTCTTGGTCCTGGTTCTGATCCCGGTCCTATTCTTATTCCTATTCTTTTTGTTGTTGTAGTTGTTCGTATTTTTGATCCCAGTCCTGGTCCCGGTCCGGGGCCGCCGGAGTCCATCTGATGGATTAGTCCGAGTCACTGAGCCGCGGATCGATGACCACGCCGGGCCCCTGGAAATGGCACCCGCCGCTTTTCTCCTCTTTCCACCCCAGTTCCCCCCGTCCCGCCGCCCCCTCCGCAGATGAACCATTAATTATTCAGCTGGGACATGAGGGGGCTGCAGCTCCGGCCGCCCCGGGCTCCCTCCGGCCCCGCTCGCCCCAAGGGGCTCCGCAAAAGAGGAGGGGTCCCACGGAGAAACATCTGGGCAGCAGCTGGCGGTGCCCAGCCCGTCCCCTCGGGCCATTCATCTCTGCGACCTCCGGGCCCGCTCCACATTCATCTCCACAAACTTCGTGACCGCCCCACGAGGCTCGCGGGGGGCCGTGGGTGACGGAGAGCTCCCACGGGGGCACTTTGGGGAGTCCCTGCATGGGTCTGACCCCCACCCGCTAAACCCCGGCCCCTCGTGCCCTGGGGGCGGAAAAGGCATCGCTTTCTCCCCCGAGGGCTGATGTGGGAGGTGGGGGCGTTCCTGCGCTTCCAGCCCCGCGTGGGCGCCGAGGGCAGCGGGTGCCTCCCCACCCTCCCCACCCTCCCCACCCTCCCCACCCTCCCCACCCTCCCCACCCTCGCGCGGCTGTGGCTGCGCTCCCATCCCAGCCCCCTCCCCAGCACGGATTTGTTCCGACACTCAGGACCAGGAAATCCCCTCGCGATTCTTTCTCTGGAGGGTGACAGCACCGTCGTGCCCTTTTCGCGACACGGCGCTCCCCACTCGCTGTCTCCATCCCCAGCTCGAAGGGGGATCCCTCTCCTCCCGTGCTTTTCCCGGCTGCGCGTGGAATTCACGCCCGTGGGTGGGTGCGGCTGGCCCGGAGGGGCCTGGGCAGCTCCCGGAGCCGGACAGTTCCTCCTGCTTTTACATTCGCTTCTCCTTTTCCCTCTCCAACCTTTCGTTTTATTTTTCCATTAATACTTGGACCCTCCACCGCCGTTTTTTCGTTCTCCATTTTAATTTTTTTTTTTCGTTTTAACTTGATTTTGTTCGTTTTGTTTGGATTTTCTTTCTTTCTTTCTTTCTTTCTTTCTTTCTTTCTTTCTTTCTTTCTTTCTTTCTTTCTTTCTTTCTTTCTTTCTTTCTTTCTTTCTTTCTTTCTTTCTTTCTTTCTTTCTTTCTTTCTTTCTTTCTTTCTCTTCTTTCTCTTCTTTCTCTTCTTTCTCTTCTTTCTCTTCTTTCTCTTCTTTCTCTTCTTTCTCTTCTTTCTCTTCTTTCTCTTCTTTCTCTTCTTTCTCTTCTTTCTCTTCTTTCTCTTCTTTCTCTTCTTTCTCTTCTTTCTCTTCTTTCTCTTCTTTCTCTTCTTTCTCTTCTTTCTCTCTTCCTTCTCTTCCTTCTCTTTCTTCTTTCTTTCTCTTTTTTCTTTCTCTTTTTTCTTCCTGCCTATTTACCTTTCTTTTCCTTTTTCCCCCCCCTTCTTTTTTTCTTTCTTTTCCTTTCTTTTTAAATTCTTCCTCTCCTCCTATGAATCCCTTCCCCGAGCACGTCTCCGCCGTAACACGAAGCGTCGTAATTCAACAAAAACCCCAAAACCAGCCCGAAACTGCGAGCACGATCGCGGGGCTGGGCCAAGACAAATGCCCGAGAGCTTTGACAACACCAATAATTAATGTCACTAATTAATACCGCGAATTAATACACAGACGTGCTAGCAAAAGGGACAAAATGGCGCTGAATAAAACATCGGGAAATATATATTTAATTTTTTTTTTCACGAGTTTTGTTTTAATTTCAGCCTCTTTCAAACGACTTTGGCCCAACGACAGCTCCTCCTGGCCCGCGGCCACCGGGGGCACCGGGGCGGCTCCGGGAGATCCCGGCCCGGCTCTGGCCCGGGAGAGCGGCGGAAAATCGCGGATGGTTTCGCTTCATCCGATCCGCGCGTGGCCGCAGGCGACGGGAAAAGGCTCCGCAGCCGAGGGGAGCTCTGGAGGAACGGGAGCGAACGGGTTTTGTCGCCGTAAAATGGGGGAAAACAAGAGTTTGGGGGTGCCGGCTGCCAGCGGCTCCTCCCGGCCCGAGAGAGCTGCCAGGCAGGGAATCGGAGAAAGATTCGGGAAAAGAGGCAAAGCTTTGTCCCCGTTGGGGAAAAAAAAAAACCAAACCAAAACAAACCCAAAACAGCGTGTTTTTTTGTTTTGATTTGGGTTGGTTTTGTTTGGTTTTTTTTTAACTTGAATTTAATTTTTTTTCCTTCAATTGCAATTTTATTTTGCTTTTTTTTTTGGTTTTTTGTTTGTTTTTATTGTTGGTGGTGGTTTTTTTTTTTTTTTTTTAGCTCGTTAATAGAGTTGGAACGAGATGAGCTTTAAGTTCCCCTCCGATCCAAGCCGTTCTGGGATTCCGTGAATTAGAGGCGACCTTTTCCTCCGGTGCGGAGCCGCCCGCATGGAGCGGCGACCCCGGCTGCGCTCCGCTCCTGTCCGTGCGCCGTGTCCCGCAGCTCCCCGTGTCCCCACTGCCTGATCCCCGTGTCCCCACTGCCTGATCCCCGTGTCCCCATTGCCTGATCCCCGTGTCCCCATTGCCTGATCCCCGTGTCCCCACTGCCTGACCCCCGTGTCCCCATTGCCTGATCCCCGTGTCCCCATTGCCTGATCCCCGTGTCCCCACTGCCTGATCCCCGTGTCCCCACTGCCTGATCCCCGTGTCCCCATTGCCTGACCCCCGTGTCCCCATTGCCTGATCCCCGTGTCCCCATTGCCTGATCCCCATGTCCCGCAGCTCCCCGTGTCCCCATTGCCTGATCCCGCAGCTCCCCGTGTCCAGCTCCCCGTGTCCCCATTGCCTGATCCCCGTGTCCCCACTGCCTGATCCCCGTGTCCCCATTGCCTGATCCCCGTGTCCCGCAGCTCCCCGTGTCCCCATTGCCTGATCCCCGTGTCCAGCTCCCCGTGTCCCCATTGCCTGACCCCCGTGTCCCCACTGCCTGATCCCCGTGTCCCCATTGCCTGATCCCCGTGTCCCCATTGCCTGACCCCCGTGTCCCCACTGCCCGCACCCTCCGCTCCCCGCACCGCGCCCTTATCAGCGCGGCGGGGCCGCCTCGCTCCGCCCGCGGCTGTTTTTCTGTTTGCTCCTAATCTGAGCGTCAGAAGGGGCCAATAAACCTCCCGCAGGTTAAACATTAAATGGGGTTCCTTCCCCCCACCCCGCAGGAAACAACCTCCCCTCTCCGCGGGTGCCTCCCACCCGCGCCCGTGGGGTTCTGTTCCCCCAAACGCTGCTCCCCAATCCCCAATCCCCAACCCCAATCCCCCACGCATCGCCCCGGCCCCGGGGGCCGCACCTGGGGCTTTTCTCGCCGCCTCCTTTTATTTTGGGTTCGCGTTTTGGGTGGTTTTTTGTTGGGTTTATCTTTTTCTGGGTGTACAACACGGGGGTGATAATTTTTTTCCTTGTCCTGTCAATCGCCACTGAAACCATAAGGGAGAGATAACAGAGAAGAGAAAACTCTCGGAGTGACCTTTGAATCAATTTGAAAAACCTCATTTAACTGATAAGTCTTGAAAGGCCCAGAACTAATTTGAAAATACATCTATTAAAATCTCATTGCCGCTGCCTGGGAGCTGCTGGGAAGGGTGTGCGAGGCGACTTCCCGGGGTCGGGGGAGCCGGGAGAGCAGGTTTGAGCCCTGCTCAACAAAGAGATTGCAGAGCTGACTGCAAAATGATGGGGCTTAGACCAGGAGAAAAATAAGAATATTAAAAGAGAATGGGTTTTTCTCTCCCAGCTGGTGGGGAAAGGGGAGATTTACAGCATTTTCCTACCATAACCAGGCACGGAGTCTGGGATCGCAGACAGAATATTGGATTTTTTTATTATTTTTTATTTTTTTTTTCCCTTCAGAAAACAAATCCAATATTTTCTCATTCTGCTCAGAGGCAGCTGCAGGCCCGGGGAGCCTGTGGCTCTGGGGGGGGCAGCCGTGCCCCAGTGAGGAGCTGAGGAGGGAGCTCTGTGCTCCCATTGCTGCATTTTGTGCCCAACTTGGTGCCAAAAAAGCAGAGGAAGCAGAGGGATGGTGAAGGCAGGAGAAGACCAGAGGCAGGGCCCAGGCTCCTGTTTTCCTGCCTTGGGAATGTCCTGCCTTGCCCTGGGCATCACCTGCGTGCAGAGGAAACAAAAATCTCTGCAGAAACCTCCTGGAGCCACCGGGGGCTCCTGGTGTGAGGCTGTCACGGCTTGGAGCAGGGTGCTGATGGCTGACTTGAACCACAAGCACAAAAATAAGATTTAAAATAAAACAAACTCCATCCGAGCCTGGTTTGAAAGAACTGGGGCTTGGCAGCTCGGTTGGGGTGCAGAAATCCAACTGCCCTCCTGCTCCAGAGCTTGGGGTGCAATTTGGGATGCTGCTGTGTTAGGGCAGGCCGTGTTCCCTGCGGGAATCGCTGCCTCCCTGGCTCTGACAGAAGTGGTCCAGCCACCTCTCAGCCCTAGCACCTCCCTGGCTGGACAGGAGGAGTCTCCCAAGGTTCCCTGAGGTTTTTGGAAAGGTTCAGGCAGAGGGAGGCACCCTGAGGCATTGGGCAGCTCTGATCTGCCCTCACCCCATATCCACATTCCCACATGGCTCTGGCCTGGCTTCTTTTTTGGATTTGAGCTGAGATGTCCAAATTCCTGTAGTTTAGCAGGAAGCTGAGGCTGAAAGGATGAGTCCCATTAACCCAGGATGTGTCCCATCGAGCTGGGACTCGGTGTGATCAGCAGGGATGTGCACTTGGCCATGGCCCTGCTCCTGCACAGAGAGCTTGGGGTCAGCCCCTACTTTTGAAAACTGGCCCAAATGAGAAGCTGGAGTCCAAAATTCCCCCTCCAGTCCATCCATCCTCATCCAGAAGCGATGCTGGGTGGGAGTGATGCAGGAATGTGCTGGGGCAGGGAGGTGCTGGCGAGCAGCATCTTTTGGCAGCCGAGTGTTTAATCCTGGCTCCGTGCAGGACTGAGGCCGCTGAGCGGCAAAATTTGCTGATTTAATGGAAATTCAAAAATCTCCTTAATACCTCAAATGACACAGGGAGATCTCTGTATCCAGCAAGATGTAAACCAAACGGGCTTGGACAGGAGAAATGGATTTTTAAAACATTTGGTGTTGTTAAAAAATAACAAAGCAAAGAGGCAATGTGGATTCTCTGGTGCTGGAAGGAGGGACCAGGGTACTTAAAAAATAAAAACCCAGTATTAAAATTGAGCGATATTTGTATGGACACAGGCAAGATTTCAAGATTTACCTTAATAATTCAATCTTAGGACATTCATATACATATATACATATATACATATATATATATATATATATTCTATTAGGGATCTGCAATACTCCAAACACTGGTGGTTTCTGCAGTGCAAGGCGAGGTGGTACAGAACTGGTTTTAAAGCCATTCCATGGGGTTCAAGGTGCTTCATGTCAGGAGAAATTGTGTCTGAGGTGTTTCACAGGGCTGTGGGTTGCTCGTATTCCTTCTGTTGCTCAGATTTGGGGATTTGGGAAACCTCGTCAGCCCCGGCAGACTGAGGGTGGCTCAGCTTTGCCCAGCCTGAGAGGAGGAGATGGAAAATGGAGCAGGAGGAGAAAGCAGGGGCTGCTGTGGGACTGGCTGCACTCTCCCTGATTTGAGAGGAGGGAGGAAAATCCCAACATCTTGACAAAAAAAACCAAAAAAACAAAAAACAAAATCCGAGGGAAGAGCAAATTGCAGCTTTTGCTGCTGCCTTGGCCAGGGGTGCCAACCCCGCTCTGCTGCGCTCGGGGCTCAGCAGGATGAGGCAGCAAAGGGAGGCTGCTGCTCTCCCATCCAGGCTGGAGGAGAACAGAGCTCTCCTGCTCTAGGAATGAATTTGGGGAGTGCTCAATATTTGTGCCGAGGGAGCTCGGTGTGTGGCACAGCCCCGAGGGCACCGCCGGGAACACAAAGGGTTCGGTTTGGCTGTCAGGGACCCTGTGAAACCCCCAAATGGAGCAAGAGCAGGGGAAACACCTCGGGCCACAGCGATCTGCCAAGGTGACGGCGTCCCCGAGGAGTCCCCACAGGCTGGGGAAGCCAAGGTAGCCCCTGGGAATGTCCCAAAGCCTCGCCACAGCAAGTGCCACCACGGGGAAGGGACACGAGCTGCGACCTGGCCACGGCGTGAGGGGCTGAGCATCCCCACCCCCTCGGGCCTCAGTTTCCCAGGGCAGCAGTGGGGACGGGGGTGCTCTGGCATTCCCTGCGGAGCCTTTGGGGCGGGGGACGAGGCTCCTTTGTGGGAGTCACGCTCCTCCCGGCCGATAAAGAGCAGGTAATGAGCCAAGTGTCTCCATTAGGGATAAAATTGCAAATGCACCGGGAGCTGCTGACGGGCGATAGCATCAGGGGCTGACAGAGATCTCAGCGGCTCCGGGGGAGCTGCTCCCACTGCGGAGCAGCGCAGACCCCGCCACGGGGCCGGGGAATGCAGTGACAGCATCCCAGCCCTGCAATTTTTCCGTAGACCTGGCCCTACCTCGTATTTTTTCCCGTTTTCCGAGGGTCCCCTGTTTGCCCTGAGGCGGCACCCCCAGATAAATTCCGGCCGGGATGGGGGATGGATCCGCCGCCTTTTCCTCTGTGGATGCAGCAGCACCTGGCTGGAATGTGATGCTCGATGCCAAAGGGATTTGTGCTGCCAGTGATGGTGACACTGCCCTGCCAGGCCTCAGAGGCACCCCAAGGCCACTGGAAATGGCTGCCTGGATCGATGCCTGACGTTAATCCTCTTTTTGGGGCCAAACTGAGGGATTTTGGTGACATTTCTCAAGCGGAAGGCAGTGAATCCCCACCCTGGCATTTCCACAGGAGCTCCTCTACTGGACTCCAGCTGAACCACCCAAAGCCATTCGCTCGCTTGCCCACACAAATGGGCAGCCACAAAACAGAAATTGAAAAATAAATCATCAAAATCAGGGCATTTATCTGAGGAAAGATGATTCCAAACCAGCTTGCTTTTCCTGGAAAAATTTGAAAGCATCTCCCAAAAACCATAACAGCCTTTTCCACCCCAAACTGGTGATTCCTCTGCTTTGAACACCTCCAAGAAAATACCCAGATTATTTATTTGCTCTGGTTTTTGTCACCGTGGTGAGGTGGTCTCCTCTCAGTGGGTACCTGGGGTGAGCCAGGTCCTTCATCCTTGGGAAAAGTGTCCCTGGAGGGACATTTAGGGCATTGGGGGGCTCAGACCCCCCCCCCCCCCCCCATGCTCGTACCCCAGCATTTTTCAGGGTGTTTGTGGAGGGTTTGTGCTTCCTCTGGATGAGGGATTTATCCTGGTGCCGCAGCCCAGTCCGGGTACTCCGGGAATGCCGATGGTGGGAGGGAGCAGCCCCCCGGCAGTGTCACTGTCACAGCCCCCCGGTAGTGTCACTGTCACAGCCCCTGGCAGTGTCACTGTCACAGCCCCCCGGTAGTGTCACTGTTACAGCCCCCGACAGTGTCACTGCCACAGCCCCCAACAGTGTCACTGTCACCTGGCAGAGTCCCCAGCAGTGTCACTGTTACAGCCCCTGGCAGTGTCACTGCCACAGCCCCTGGCAGTGTCCCTGTCACAGCCCCTGGCAGTGACTCCTGTTGTGCAAGAACGGGAGAAAAGAGGCAGAAATGGAAAGGGGGACGGAAGGTGGGGAACAAAGGGGCTGCTGGGCACTGGGCTCGGGCAGAGCTGTGACACCCTGTGGGTCCTCTCACTCCCTCCTCTCCTCCCTTTGCTCTTCCTTATCCTTCTTTTCTTTTCCTTTTTTCTTTCTTCTTTATCTTTGCTTTTTCTCCCTTTCCCCCTCTTCTTTTTATTTTATCTTTTCATTTTTTTCCCTCCTTTTTCTTTCCCTTTCCCTATCTCTCTTTTTCTTTTCCTTGTATTTTTCCTTTTATTTTATCTAATTTTTTTATTTATTTTTCTTTCCCTTTTTCCTTCTTCATCTGCATCTCCTTCTCCTGTTCCTCTTCTTCTCTTTTCTCTCTCTTTCTTCACTTTATTCCCTTTTCCTCTGACTCATTTCTCTCTGCTCTCTTTCCCCCTATTCCCCCATTCACTCCTTTCCTTCTCAACACATTTTACCCCCCAAACCCTTCCCAGCAGCTTCCCAAGAGAAACAATTCCCTGTAAACCACTCCCCACAGCCTCTTCCCCGAGCTGTGCTGTCACATTCCACCGTCCCACCTTTGGGGGAAAGCCCTGGGGACGGGCAGCTCCTGCCCGGGAAAGGGGCAGGGGATGGGGCAGGTGATGGGGCAGGGAAAGGGGCAGGGAAAGGGGCAGGGGATGGGGCAGGGGATGGGGCAGGGGATGGGGCAGGGGATGGGGCAGGGGATGGGGCAGGGAAAGGGGCAGGGAATGGGGCAGGGGATGGGGCAGGGAAAGGGGCAGGGAATGGGGCAGGGGATGGGGCAGGGAAAGGGGCAGGGGATGGGGCAGGTGATGGGGCAGGGAAAGGGGCAGGGAATGGGGCAGGGGATGGGGCAGGGAAAGGGGCAGGGGATGGGGCAGGTGATGGGGCAGGGAAAGAGGCAGGGAAAGGGGCAGGGAAAGGGGCAGGGAAAGGGGCAGGGGATGGGGCAGGGGATGGGGCAGGGGATGGGGCAGGGGATGGGGCAGGGGATGGGGCAGGGAAAGGGGCAGGGAAAGGGGCAGGGAAAGGGGCAGGGAAAGGGGCAGGGGATGGGGCAGGGGATGGGGCAGGGGATGGGGCAGGGGATGGGGCAGGGAAAGGGGCAGGGAAAGGGGCAGGGAAAGGGGCAGGGGATGGGGCAGGGGATGGGGCAGGGGATGGGGCAGGGGATGGGGCAGGGAAAGGGGCAGGGAAAGGGGCAGGGAATGGGGCAGGGAATGGGGCAGGGAATGGGGCAGGGAATGGGGCAGGGAAAGGGGCAGGGAAAGGGGCAGGGAAAGGGGCAGGGAAAGGGGCAGGGGATGGGGCAGGGGATGGGGCAGTGGATGGGGCAGGGGATGGGGCAGGGAATGGGGCAGGGGATGGGGCAGGGAATGGGGCAGGGAATGGGGCAGGGAAAGGGGCAGGGAAAGGGGCAGGGAAAGGGGCAGGGGAAGGGGCAGGGAAAGGGGCAGGGAAAGGGGCAGGGAAAGGGGCAGGGAAAGGGGCAGGGGATGGGGCAGGGGATGGGGCAGGGGATGGGGCAGGGGATGGGGCAGGGGATGGGGCAGGGAAAGGGGCAGGGAAAGGGGCAGGGGATGGGGCAGGGGATGGGGCAGGGGATGGGGCAGGGAAAGGGGCAGGGAAAGGGGCAGGGAAAGGGGCAGGGAAAGGGGCAGGGGATGGGGCAGGGGATGGGGCAGGGGATGGGGCAGGGGATGGGGCAGGGAAAGGGGCAGGGAAAGGGGCAGGGAAAGGGGCAGGGGATGGGGCAGCTCCTTGGGGATGAATCCCCCTCCCCGCAGCCCTCCCCACAAACCTGCCGGCGAGCTCCCGCCGGTCACGTCGCCATCAAAGTGATGTGCCAGCAATATCCAACACACAGTTAAAGCCACTCGTGGGAGTTTCAATAAAATCGACCGGGCAGGATCAATGGGCTGCGCTGGCCCCATCCCCACCCGGAATGGGGCGGGGGAACGGGGGGGCGGCCCAGGAAAAACACCCAGGGCTGCGAAATGGGGGCGGTGGGAGGGGGGAGCTGATTACAAATCTATCCCATCCTTGCCGTGATTAATTGCTGCTTTACCAGAAGGAACAGCGCGGGGTGGGGGTCATTTTTAAAGGTAGCGTTGAGGAGGGAGTTTCTCTGCTGCCTTTGGACGGGAGGAGGCAGGAGCCCTTTGCCCGTGGGTTTCCCTCCCGGCAGGACGGGGCCGGGAGCAGCAGCCGGTGGGCAGTGATCATTCACCCCCACCCAGCAGAGATCTGGGAGCTGGGAACGGCCCTCCCCAGCCACGCAGGGGAAGCTGGAGCCAGCTGGGATCACTGGTGTCCCACGCTGGGTTGGAGAGCTGGCTCAGCTCCCAGCCAGGGCACCGATTGCTGGCTGCAGGTTCCGGCTGCCCCTCACCCTAAAACCCCACCTTCACCCCACGCTGGGACTTTCAAAGGGCTCTGAGTCCTTCCCAGAGCTCAGGGGGTCTCGGTCCTGCCCTGCTCTCCCCGGAGATGCCCAGCTCAAATTAAAACATCATCCATCGTTACAGTGGCAGCGCATAATCCCTGGCAGATCAGTGCAATTACTGCGGGAAATGCCTTGGGAGCTGAACTAATAACGCCGGGCCGGTGTATTAACAGTCACTGGCTTAGCGCCGGCCACACCACGGCGGCACCACGAGCGTGGGGGGACGGGCGGGGACATCCCGGGGGACAGCGGGGTCCCGGTGGGGCTCTGGGTGGTGGCTGTGAGGGGATTTTGGGGTGACTTTCCTGTCCCTTATGTGTGGGGCAGTGATGGGGAGCGATGGGGCAGTGATGGGGCAGTGATGGGGAGCGATGGGGCAGAGATGGGGCAGAGATGGGGCAGTGATGGGGCAGTGATGGGGGAGTGATGGGGCAGAGATGGGGCAGTGATGGGGCAGAGATGGGGCAGTGATGGGGCAGTGATGGGGGAGTGATGGGGGAGTGATGGGGCAGTGATGGGGAGCGATGGGGAGCGATGGGGCAGTGATGGGCAGTGATGGGCAGTGATGGGCAGTGATGGGGCAGTGATGGGGCAGAGATGGGGCAGAGATGGGGCAGAGATGGGGCAGAGATGGGGCAGTGATGGGGGAGTGATGGGGGAGTGATGGGGCAGTGATGGGGAGCGATGGGGCAGTGATGGGGCAGTGATGGGGCAGTGATGGGGAGCGATGGGGCAGTGATGGGGAGCGATGGGGCAGTGATGGGGAGCGATGGGGCAGTGATGGGGAGCGATGGGGCAGTGATGGGGAGCGATGGGGCAGTGATGGGGGAGTGATGGGGGAGTGATGGGGCAGTGATGGGGAGTGATGGGGCAGTGATGGGGAGCGATGGGGCAGTGATGGGGCAGTGATGGGGCAGTGATGGGGAGCGATGGGGCAGTGATGGGCAGTGATGGGGCAGTGATGGGGCAGTGATGGGGCAGTGATGGGGAGCGATGGGGCAGTGATGGGCAGTGATGGGGCAGTGATGGGGCAGTGATGGGGAGCGATGGGGCAGTGATGGGGAGCGATGGGGCAGCGATGGGGCAGTGATGGGCAGAGATGGGGCAGTGATGGGGAGCGATGGGGCAGTGATGGGGAGCAATGGGTAGCGATGGGGCAGAGATGGGGCAGTGATGGGGAGCGATGGGGCAGAGATGGGGCAGAGATGTGGCACACGGAACTTCCCTCTCCGGGCCGCCAGTGCCATTCCCGCGGCTCCCGATGTTTCCCAGCCCATCTCCCCCCCGGGGCGTGGGTGGACCGCTCCATCCCGTGTGCGCGGCGCGGCCGGACCGGCCCATGGTGCTCAGAGAGGGGGGTGCAAGGGCCGGACCATCGGGCAGCCGGGGGGAGCGGGTTGTACCACTGTGTCCGCCCCGGGGGGAGTGCGCCCGGCCATCCGCAGGGGGGCGCCAGCGCGGCGGGGACGGCACAGCGAGGCTGGGGGGGGCGGGGCGGAACAAACCATTCCCGGCTGTGGGGGGAGCGGGCGGGACCAGCGCTCTGAAATGGTGGGGGGGGGGGCGGGCTGGGACCCCTCCTCACCCTCAGCCTGGGAGGGGTCGGTGTCACTCTGGGCCAGAGGGGTGAGGGGGACACAGCTGGGGGGCCATGCTGAGCACCAGAACGGGGTTTTTGTCCCTGCCGCTGTCACAGAATTCCAGACTGGTTTCAATCCCATCCAGCCCCACCCCCTGCCATGGCAGGGACACCTTCCACCATCCCAGGCTGCTCCAAGCCCCGTCCAGCCTGGCCTTGGGCACTGCCAGGGATCCAGGGGCAGCCCCAGCTGCTCTGGGCACCCTGTGCCAGGGCCTGCCCACCCTCCCAGCCAACAATTCCTTCCCAATATCCCATCCAGCCCTGCCCTCTGGCACTGGAAGCCATTCCCTGTGTCCTGTCCCTGCAGGCCTTGTCCCCAGTCCCTCTCCAGCTCTCCTGGAGCCCCTTTAGGCCCTGCAAGGGGCTCTGAGCTCTCCCTGGAGCCTTCTCTTCTCCAGGTGAGCACCCCCAGCTCTCCCAGCCTGGCTCCAGAGCAGAGGGGCTCCAGCCCTTGGAGCAGCTCCGTGGCCTCCTCTGGACTGGCTCCAGCAGCTCCACGTCCTCCTGATGTTGTTCCCCAGGGCTGGGGCAGCTCTGCAGGTGGGGTCTCACCTGAGCACAGGGGCACAGGGGCAGAATCCCCCCTCCCCTGCTGCCCACGCTGGGGGCTCAGCCCAGCACAGGGGGGTTCCTGGGGTCAGTGCCCGTGGCCGGGGCAGGTTGAGCCTCCCACCCACCAACAGCCCAAGTCCTTCTCCCCAGGGCTGCTCTCCATGAGTTCATCTCCCAGTCTGTGCTCAGGGCTGGGATTCCTCTGACCCTGCTGGGCTGGGCACCTGCCCCCTGTGCTCGCTCTGTGCCAGGTGGGAACACCTGGGATTTGAGGTCACATTGGAGCCGGGCTGTGACAAGGGCTGCCACAGGGCTGGGAACTCCCTGGAGAAGGGCACACCTTGGAGGGGCTCCAGTCTGCATCTCCCTCCTGCCATGCGCTGCTGGGGCTCAGGGATAACCCAGAGCAGCCGATGTCCCTGTGCAGATCATCCTGCCCACCTTCAGAGGGTCCTGGAGACACAAACCTTGGACACCACACCCTGAGGATTACAGACTGTCCTGGTTTCCCCTGCACTACAGAGGAAGAAATCCAGCAGCCCACTGGGAACTGACTCGGCCAAGCCCCGAGGGACCTTCCCATCTCACCCCGAGAAATGTGCCCAGGACCAGATTTAATCAGGAAATGGAGGAAACTCTTGGGTTTTTCCCCTCCACTGCTTTTTTCCCTTTCTCCATCACATGTTCTGTGGTTGATGATGGCTCTGGGCCCTCTCTGGACACCGCCTCTGCTGAGACTCGTGCAGGTCCAACACCCTTTGATGGAAGACTTGTCACTGACACTGAACTTGCTCATTGTCCCTGCTCAAGTTCCAGGTGCAGGAGCAGCTGGAGGCAGGAACAGGCTGCTGGGAATCCCTGATGCCAAAGGGAGATCCTTGCTGCTCCTCTCCTGTGTGAAGGGGCAAGGACAGAGTGGAATGCACAGGACCTTCAGCCATGAGTGTCACAGCGATGCCACCCCAGATTCCCATCACAGCCTCCTTGTCCAGCATTACCTTGTTCTCACAGAATGGCAGAATCCTGGAATATCCTGAGCTGGAAGGGACCCTCAGGGATGATCAGTGCAGCCCCTGGCCCTGCCCAGACCCCCCAACAAGCCCACCCTGAGCATCCCTGAGAGCGCTGTCCAAACGCTCCTGGAGCTCTGGCAGCCTTGGGGCCGGGCCCATTCCCTGGGGAGCCTGGGCAGTGCCAGCAGCCTCGGGGGGAAGAACCTTTCCCAATGTCTGACCCAACACCAGCCCTTCCTGCAGCTGCGACACAAATCAAACCCCAAACTCCCCTTTTCCCCCCCAGATTCTGTACTTGGGGCTCTTGCACCAACGCCGAGCACAAGCAAGTCCTGCTGACTCCAAGGAAAAGTTATTTCAGGGGATGGAGGTTTTCCAGCCGCATCCCCACCTCATCCCCTGCTCCGCTGCCATCCCTCCGGGCGCTGCCGCTGCTGCCTGACTCCGGCACTTCATTAGCACCAATTTGCTCTCGTCACGCTAAGTGGTGCTGACTCGGGAGAGGAGTCAGGAGAACCCAGCAGCCGCCAGCACTCCCAGGGCTCCTGCCCGGCCCTGCCCCACTGGAGCAGCTGCTCCGGTCCCAGGCAGCAGCTCCCCATGGCCGTGGTCTCCACCGGAACAATAAAAGCAGCTGATCCTGGTCCAAAAAAAGGCCTGGAAAAGGAGGAAATGGAACAAATGGGGGGAATTAACTCCCCAACGGGGCTGTGAGCTGATCCGGTTCCCCTGGGTGGTGGGGAGAGAGGAGCAGGGCACCAGGTCTGCCTTCACAAAGGTGTCTGGAATAGCAAGTGGAAAATGAAACCTCTGCAGAAAGGAAATGCTTTTAACAACAAACTCACCTTTTTAAGTCATGTGAAACTGTCTCAGTGTCCCTGAGGGGTTTGGTGGCTGCCACCAGGGCCAGAACAGCTCACTTGGAAAGGACAAGAATAAAACCAGGGCAAATGTGGAGGAATGGAGCCAAGCCTGGCTGCAGCAGCCACAGCTCCTTTGTGTCACTTCAGCCGCCCTCAAACCAAACAAACTCGTCTGCTTCAGTGCTGGGAAAGCTGAAAATGCCACCCATGGAAGGACAGGCCAAGTTTGAGAAGTGGAGGAGAGGAAATGAGGTGTCTTGGGGGCTCTTCTGCGTGTTGGGACAGCTCCGATGATCCCAAATCGGGAAGAGATGGAATCCCCGCCTTGGGAAGGACCCTTGTCACCTGAGCAGAGGATGGAGGGCTTGTGCTTCCCTTTCCAGTCCCTTCCCTCCAGATGCCACCCCTGGGAGTCCCTGGGCTCTGGGGAATGTGTGGGGTGGGCTGGATCAGAGCTGCTCCCTGGGATGAGCCACGGAATCCTCGGTGTGGAAGGGAAGCGAAGGGAAGCGCAGGCGGCAGCGCTTTGTCTCATCTCATCTCATCTCATCTCACCTCCTCATTTGCAGCGTTCAGAGGAAGATTTAATTTGCTGGGCTCGGGGAGAGGCTCCCCTGCAGCTCTGGCTGCATACCAATGACCAGGGGCTCTCCTCGTCCTGCCCGAGCTGCAGGGACAGCAGGGGAAGCCTGGCCCCACCGCGGGACATGTGCCATGGGGACACCGAGGGACACGTGTGGGGCTGCCAGCCCCGGCTGGGCCAGGCCAGTCCTACCCAGGCAGACACATCACAGCTCCTGGCCACATCTCTCACACTCTGAATGGCTTCTGATGGCTTTTATTTCATTACAGAGTGGCTCAGATGCTCTGGGATCATGGCGCACAAAATTCCCCATGAGTTTTGGAGCCCAAAAGGTGTTTTTTTTACCATGTGCTGCTGAGGTCTGGAGGATCCCAGGAATGGGCACTGCAGGGCAGGCCCTGCTCCTGTCATTGCATGGTTGACACCACATCCCCTGTGCCCATCTGTTTGTGTTTGGAACCAAATGGGGTTTCAGGGGAAAAAGGAAAAAAAAGGCAAAAAAAGAAAGTTGAGGTTTGTTTTTTGAGTACTTTTCCTTTGTTCAATACCGCTGCCTGTCCTGTCAGCATTGTGTTCTCCCAGCTGGAGAAGATCTGAATTTCTGTGACAAATCTCTTTGGCCTCCTTTCCTGCAGTGCCAAGAGAAGTCAAACCAAGCTCTCACAGTTGCCCCAGCACCCAGCCAGCCCCACTGTGAAGCAGAGGATTGCTGGTTTGGAGTTAAAGCTCCCTGATCTCTGCTCCAGACCCTGGGTGAGGCTCTGGGCTCATTCCTGTTTGCTCAGAGCTGAAGTTCCCAAAACCAGAACAGCGGGGTTGGAGCTGAACCACTGACACCCAGCCCCCTTCTCTGGGAAAGGGACTGACATCACAGAGCCATGGAGCTGTTAAGGCTGGAAAAGACCTCTTAGATCAAGTTCAGCCATCAACACAGCATCACTCCCATGTTCCCTGCTCAAACGTGTCCCCAGGTGCCACATCCACACATTTTTTGAACACTTCCAGGGATGGTGACTCCACCATTTCCCTGGGCACGCTGTGCCAGGGCTGGGCAACCTTTCCCATGAGCAAAATTTCCCTCATATCCAATCTTAACCTCCCCTGGTGCAACTTGAGGCCATTTCCTTCTGCCATTTGTTACTTGGGAGAAGGGTCTGACCCCTACCTGGCCACAGCCTCCTTTCAGATCCCTCTGCCCCTTCAAGGAGAAGGGGAAACTGAGGCAGTCCAGGGGCTGGGCCCATCTCAAAGGCATGGAGAGAAACCAGCTTTGCTCAGGGCCATTTCCCACCCCGTGCCTGCCGGTGGAATCAGCCCATCCCACCTTTGCACCAGGGACACCTGGCCCCACCTGGCCAACCACATCCAGCTTCCCCCTCTCCATCCCTTCCTCCACGTCTCTCTGAGCCCATAAATGCTCCTCCGTCCCCTTCCACCCCTGGGAGATGATTTGGCAAGGAGAAAAAGAGAGAAACTGGTGGGTTTTGTGCAGATTTTTTTTCCCCCTAACCTTGCTTACAGCCTTCGTGCTGGCTCTGAAAGCCCCTGGCTGTCTTTTGTGATTTCAACAAATCACCAGCACTTAAGCAAAGTGGGCAGAAAATTACAGGTTGTATTGCAAGTGAATGGAGAGGGAGAGCACGCTGGGGCCAAAAACCAGAGGTTTGCTGGTATAATAGAGAAAGCAGGGACTGGCAGGCTGAGGAAGCCTGCAAAGCCATCAGGTATTAGTTAAATGCTTGGCGGGGTTCACGCTGCGAGGCATAATTGCAGTTCCTGAGCAGCAGCCATTTGATTGTCTCTATTATGTCCCCTCTGAAATGATTTGGGAGATGTTTCGCTCGGAGCTGTCAAGGTTAAGCCAAGGAAAACGCGCTCCCTCTGACATGAGGCTCCCGAGAGGCAGAGACCCTCGGCAGAATCCTCCGGAGGGAGGGTGGGATGCCTCTGCTTTTCAGGCTCTTTCCTCTTGCTTTCCCTGCCCGAGGTTCCTCCTTGTCTTTGCTCCTTGTGTTTTTTCTGCAGCGGGGTCAGAGCTGCCCCGGGGATGGGGTTGTTTGGATTGTGTGCCTGCTGTGTGGAGGGATCTGTGCCGTCACTCCATCCCTCTGCGTCTGGTGTCCCCTCCTTGTCACTTCTGAGCTCCTTGGTTTGGTTTGGAGGGCGTGAAATGAGCTGGGGAGGGGTTGAGGGAGGAGAAACCCCCTCTGTGGGTGAGCCTAACCCCTCATTGGCCAACAGAGCATCCCCCAGCAATGGGAGACCTCAACCCATCTCTCCCATGGTTAGTCCTGCCACTGCCAGGGTCCTGTGTGCCCCAGGAGGAGCAGGACAAGCCCAGGAACAAATCCTGTCCTGTGGGGACACGATGCAGAGGCCGGGGTGGAAATGTCCCCATCCCCAGCCCAGCCCAGAGAGCCGGGAAGGACACGATGGAAAAACAACATCAAACCAAGACTGGGTTATTTGGATCTTAAAACTTGGGGGGGAAAAAAGGGATTTTGAAGCACAAAGAAAATACCTCACCCAGAGCTGATATGGGTGGGAGTCAGAGCCGTGCCTCCGGCTGCCCCTCGTCCCTGCTGCCTGCGGGGACGTGGGGACAGCCACCGCCAGCCTGCCTGGGAAAGCAGCGCCCAGGGGATGGGGAATGGGAAAAAGATCCTCCGTTGAGGGGCTGATGGCTGCCGTAAATAGATCTGAGCAGCGTCCCCATCGATCGCTGCTGTGCGGAGCTGTAATTAGATTGAGCTGGGGGAGAGGGGTGTTGGGCTGCGTCAGCAGAAAGGGAAATTAATAAATAAACAAACGAGCACAGGAAATGTGGGATGTGGCCGCCGGCAGCAGCACAGACCAAAAATAACCCAAAATAGCAGGGGACTCAGGGCTGAGGAGCGGGATGTCACCTGCCTGAACAATGGCACTGGTTTTACTGCAGGAGTCCAGTTTTACAGCAAGGCCCTGGTGGTTTGTGTTTGCCTCAGAGCTCAGAGTTATTAATGGGAGACTGGGTTGTAATAATCACTCCTATAAAAGGAATGGGAGGTTGGAAAGCTGAAAGCCTGAATCTCGGGCTGGGTGTCCAGCACTGTGGTGGGAATGGGTGCCAGCAGACAGGAGAGGCTGGAATGGCAGGGTGACAGCTGGGTCATCCCCAGGTCCCGTGGGGACGTTGGAGGCGTTGCAAGTGCCATCCTGCAGGGCAAAAGCACTGCAGGGTGGAGTGTGAGGAGCCCACCTTGGGCACAGGAGGAGCTGAGCATGCCGCGGGTGCCGGGAGGATGCGGGGAGGGTGGGCAAAGGGGCACAAGTGTGGGGGGAATTTTTCTGTTTGTTGTTTGGCTTGGGGGGACTTTGGGTTTGTTTTTTTAAAAAAATACATGTCTGGGGGAAAAAAAGTCAAATTTTCTATAAAGGCTTTTTTTGTTTGTTCTTTTTGCAAGCATCTGATGGTCATAGGGTAGGTTTCCACATTCTCTGCTGGCTGTTTGAGTAAGGTACCCCTGGGACAGGGTCCCCTGGCATCACTCAGTGTCTCTCTGTCCCTAAGGATGGTGGTGAGCAGCCAAACCCGCCTGGGGGGGAGAAGGGGAGGGGAAGGTTCTCCACTGGCTTTAGCAGGGGTGGCTGATTTGGACTGAGAGTGGTTGGTGGTGTCCAGCTCGGTGCCTCCCGTCCCCTGTGCAGTGGGAGCAGAGCTGGTGGCTCCCAGCACCGCATGGGGACAGCACCAGGACGGAGCCCAGCAGCTGGGACACACAGCTAAATCTGCTGGATAAATTGTCTGCTCCAGATTTCCCCAGCTCTAGGTGGAAGGGGTGGATACCATCCTTCCTCTCAGGTCGAGGTGATGTGAAGAGGGCTTGTAGTGGAGGCAGCTGAGGAACTACAGGAGGAGGAGATTGCTTGTTTCTAGTGGGGAAGAAATTACTCCAAACACCCTCCCACTACTCCTGGACTACCCACCACCTCCCCTTTGGCTGTGGAGGTGTGTTTGGAGAGCAGGAAGGGGGTTTAGCCCAAGGTGCAGTGCTGTCCCATCCCTGCAGCATCTCAACCTTGGCTCCAGCCCCTCTGAGCTCTGTGCTTGGAGCTTGGAACTTGCTTTGACCCCTGCAGCCCAAAGAGGGTCCTGCAGAGCCTGAGAGGAGCAAGCTGGAATCCGCCACCCAGACAGCAAATGACTCAAGGGAGCCATGCCTTCCCTGCAAAATCCTTCAGAAGACCTGAACCAAGAAACCCCAAAAGCTGAAAACCCGGGCAAGAGCAGGACTTCCTCTGGGAAGTCTTCAGCCCACGGTTTGCTCTCTCTTCTCTGAGCTTCCCAGGAGGAAATGCTTTGTCCCCAGCCATGCAGGGTCAGATCCATGCCCTCCCTCGCCCATGGCATCTCAGGTTCCTGTAGTTCCATGTCTGGTTGAGTCTCGAGAAGCCAAATCCCTGAGCAGCCAGATCAAACCTTGACAGCTTCAGGGTTGGCCCTGCTTTGAGCTGGATCAGCCACCACTTTGTAGTTTTCTAGGAAAACATAGCAAAGGTCTCCTTGTCCCACCTCTTCCACCAACAGTGTGCTTGATATCCCCACAATTAAAATTCATATATTTGTTTATTTTACTGACTTCCCCCTCTGCCCTCATGCAGAGTGCTGGGGTCAGGGGGGCTTTCCTGGCTTCCCCACATGACAGCCCCTCTGTGCCGACCTTTGGCTCAAGCCAAACCTGTAGGGAAGGCTTTTAATTCAATGCTGACAAATGTGCCAGAGAATCCGGTAGCAAAGGCACACAGGGGACACAGAATTTCCTGGGGCCTCCAGTGGCTCAGGCAGGAAAAGCTCTCCCCAGGGCAGGTGGGTCTGTGATCAGCCCTTCCAAGCTGATGCTGTGAGATTAAGGCTGCAGAGTGACCAATCCTTAATGTCCCCGTCCCCGGCTCTTCCCTGCATTTCTGAGCTGGCAGCTGGATGTGGTGGCCAAGAGACACCGGTTCCCTGAGTCCTCCAGGAAGATCTGCAGAGGTGATGAGGAGAGTGAGACCATGCTAAGGGAGGCCGATGCATAACCCCCAAAATTTAGAGATGAATCCCAATAGCCAGTCTCCAGGAGCAGAGCAGTCCAGGGCTTTCCTCAGTCTTTAGTCCCAGGGCCAGCTGTAGATGCTGAGATTTTCTGGGCTTCCCCCAGGCTTTTGTCACACTGGTGTCACAAGAGGCCGTTGTCCCTTCCCAGCAGGATCTCAGGAGGCACAGGGAGGAGAGGAGGGAGTGGAGGGACACGAGCCAGCGAGCTTCCCGGAGGGAAGGGCCTGGATTTTGGGAGGCAGCCGGGCAACCTGCAAGAGGGCCAGGGTGGGGAGCCCCAATTAACAGCCCTGTTCTCTCTTTTGAACATCTCCAGCTTGCAAACGCAAGGAGCAGGAGCAGCAGAAGGACCGGAGCCTGCAGCCCAAGAAGCAGCGCCTGGTCTTCACGGACCTGCAGCGCCGCACCCTGATCGCCATCTTCAAGGAGAACAAGCGCCCGTCCAAGGAGATGCAGATGACCATCTCCCAGCAGCTGGGCCTGGAGCTCAACACCGTCAGCAACTTCTTCATGAACGCCCGCCGGCGGTGCATGAACCGCTGGCAGGAGGAGCCAGGCGCCAACCCTGGGGTCCCCTCGTCGTCTACAAGCACTTTCTCCAAAGCATGATGTCCCCCAGCCCTCCCTGCCCCTTCCTGGATGTCCCCCTCATGACAAAGCCAACCCCAGACTCACACGCATGGCCTGATAGGGGTGGGTGCTTTTGGGGTGGGTCCATCAGCCTCCCAAACCCTCAGCTGGGTGTCACCCATGGATGTGGGCCTCAGGCCACCTCCTGCTGCCACCTCCTGCTGCCATGTCCTGCCAGCTCATGGAGCAGGGACAGGGTTTGTGACCAGGTCACCTCTGTCCCCAGGAGGGCTCAGAGGAAACCCTGGGGAGCAAGGGGTGGTGTGGGATGGAGGGAGGAGCGAGGCTCTGTTTGGAAGGAAACATCCCTGGTCCTTGGGGATCACAGAGCCTTGTCTTCCCCCTCCCATGAAGGTTTTTGGGGAGAGGGGCCTGTCCTGACCTCTGAACCAGCCTTGATCTCTGTCACAGCCATCCTTACGGCTCCCACAGGGGAGGGGTAGAGGTGGGGGTGACACAAGAACTGTTGTCACAGGCTGGGCTCTGGCACAGCCCCGCTGGACCAGGGCAAGACCTGCCACGGTTCAAAGGGGACTGAGCAGGGAAAGCGCTCCCAATGTGCCTGGAGGGCTCCTGGGCCCTGCCAGGTCTCTGGGTGCTGGAGGTTTTCCCCTGTTGAGGTGCAGTGGGTTCCCCAAAGCAGCCAGACCCTCTGTGCCAGCACCACATGGCACTTCCACCTCTTGAGGGGTTTGGAAACCTGGCTGAGGACATTCCTATTCCCCCTTTTCCTCTATGGGCATTTCCTCTGATCCCCCCGGGCACTCTGAGGAGCACCCACACCCCAAGGCCCCTCATGCACTCACAGCCCCTGACCCACGAGAGCATCCCGCTCCCAGATCCCTCCCAGAGAAGCTCCGCGGTGAAGGAGTCCCCTCCTGCCTCCATGGACCCGAGCACCCCATCCCAAGGGGACCCCAGCTGCTCCGCGTCGCCCGGCGCCCCAGCAGGTCAAAGAAGCACATTTTAGCTACAGAAATCGGGTATTTAAAAATAACAATTGTTCAAAAGGAGATGGGAGGAGAGACTTGGAGCGAAGGATCTGATCTTTCCTGGTGACTGGCTCCACCTTTCACCTCTGGATTTCTGGTTCATTTTTTGGCTGAGGAATGGACACAGACAAAGCAGATTTGTTGGCTTTGCATCTCACCCCATCCACCCCTCGATACACACTCTTCCCCTCCCATCTCCCTTTTCATCTCTGTTACCAAAGAAATTATGAAACCAAAAACGCAACAACAACAACAACAACAAAATTCCCTCTTGGGAACCAACGTTGGTGCACGGTGGGAAAAGAAAAATCCGAGGGATCTGGTGGCAAAATCCAGCCCTGGGTGTGAGAAGGGGGAAAACTCCCCGAAAAAATTGAAAGGGAAAAAAAAAACCAACCTCCCCCCCCAAAAAAGGAATAACAACAGAAACCACAACGAAACAAGCTCAACAAAGACCGGCAACTTATCAAAAAGACGCCAGATTATTTTTTTTTTTTTGTGCCAATTAACAACCTGCCTTAAACGCGAATTTCTGGAGCAATGGTACTTAGCTTCAAAAGGGATCGTTTCCTCCGAGCTCTCCATGGTGACTTGTGCCATATAAAAAAGCAATCACGAGGCCAAACCCTTACAATCAACCCTCTCCCAGCCCCCCAGGGCTCCTTGCCAGCCCAGGGTGTCCTCGGGAGGAGCTGGAGGTGCCGCTGGGGATGGGGAAGGGCTGGGAGAGGCTTGGGGATGAAGGGGGAGGCAAGGTCCCCCTCTTCCCCCACCACTTGGGGAAAAAGAAAACCAACCACCAACCAAAAAAAACAAACCAAAACGGGACACTCTTGAATTTATGCGGGTAAAAAGTACCATCTGTGTTCTAGTGCTATGGTTTCTTCGATTCACTTTACTTTGAGAGTGATCAGTTGTGTCACAGGAAGGCACCTTGTGGAAAAGAAGGAAAAAAAAAAAAAAAGAAAAGGAAAGAAAAGGGTATGTGTTCAGAAAAACAAAAAAAAATCCAAAACCAAAAAAAAAAAAAAAAAGAGCACCCCAAAAAATAGAGAAAAGAAAGGACAAAAGAATGAAGAGAGAAAGAAAAAAACCCCTGCACACGAAGCCCTGAGCAGGCAGGGTCAGAAGACGTCTTGAACCAAAGAGCTGCTGGGGTAGGTGGGCGGTGGAGGGGCTGGGGGGTGTCAGGCTGGACACGGTCACACCAAACTGAACCAATGCATTGCTGGAGAGAGGGCGGGAGAGAGGGATGGAGAGAGGGAAGAGCGGGAAGGGGCAGGTGCCACAGCGTATTTTGCCAACCAGAACCCAAAAACCTAACGGGAATCTCATCCCCCCAGGACCCTGCTCCCCGCCACTGATTTTTTTCCCCTAATGTTGTTTCTTCGTCTTGTCGTGACGTGGTGACGATGGTGGTGGATTCCTGAACCCCATCGAGTAGTATTCAAGGGCTGAAAAGCCAGGAAGGGGGCCTTGGTTTGGGAAGTGAAAAACACAACAGGAAAAAAAAAAAAAAAAAAAAAAGTGAAAAAAAAGGAAAAGAAAAGAAAAAAAAAAAAAAAAGAAAAGAAAAGAAAAAAAAAAAGAGTAAATGCCACAGGCCCTCAAGGATGCAAAGACATTTCTAGTGAGAACCCGAGACTAAAGGCTACCTCACTTGAGTTTTCAATTTTTGTGATTTGAAAATCACGTCTGATACCAAAGATTTTGTTGCCTTGTCTGGTCTGTGCTGGAAACGCCACTTTCCCTGCTCCCCATGGCCGGGCCAGCCCAGAGCCCCCCAGCCCGAGCCAGAGCCCCTGGCCAGCCCAGCCCCAGCCCCAGCCCCAGCCCCAGCCCCAGCCCCAGCCCCAGCCCCAGCCCCAGCCCCAGCCCCAGCCCCAGCCCCAGCCCCAGCCCCAGCCCCAGCCCTGTCGAGTCCCCAGAGAGCGAGGGAGGAGGCGAGCGAGCGACTCTGGGATGGCAGCGTGGTAGATGAGTGCCTTTTTCTTGTACCAAAGGTGTGTGGCCATTTCTTCGCTCCTCTGCTTTGATCCTAAAGACTCAGCGTTACCTCAGCTCTCCACAGGGACAGATCCCCACGGCTCTCGCAGTCTCTGGGTGTTGGGATGAAGAAAAGAAAACCCAACCCTTGTCCTGATTGAAAACGTGGCCCTCACTGAGGGAAAGGTGCTGGTTCCCCAGCATGTCCCCCCTCTCAGATGTCCCTGTGTCCCCCCACCTGGTTCCCAGGGTCCCTCCATGCAGCCCCTCGTGCCCCAGGAGCACAGACCTGCTGTCCAGGGACACTGCTCCCAAGGAAAGGCTTTGCTCCATGTCCTCCTCCAGCCTTTCAGTGCTGGACCCTGCAAAAGCCCACGAGGTGACAAAAGATGAGTTTCTTCACAAGGTGACAATGTTGAGTTTCCTCACAGGGTGACAATGTTGAGTTTCCTCACAAGGTGACAATGTTGAGTTTCCTCACAGGGTGTTCTTGCTTCACTCAGCTCAGATTTGAGCTTCAGTTCCCACTTTTGGTAGCGCAGCTTGTGGCATCTCTGTTTGGAAAGACGAAGGCAGGAGCAGTGGAAAGCCTCACCCTGAGCTTTCTCCAAACTCTTCCTTTAGGGAACGGGTTGGAGCTGTGAATCCTTTCAGCAGGAGCTGTTTCTCTGTCCCCAGAGGAGCGTTTTTGGCTCACTGGGGAGGATCTGTGCAGCCAGCTCTGCTCCATTCTGCCCCTTGGCTTTAGCAGGAGGCAGCAGGAGAACCTGCCAGAGATGTTCTTCCCCAGAAATCTCCAGAATGCCCAGTTTAGGGAAAACTTGGGTGGAATTGTTGAACCTGCCCGGTTCAGGCTCTGGCCAAGGCAGCTCCTTTGAGTTGGACCAAACTTGCCCAGGGCCAACCCTGGTGTGATTCTTGGGGTTGTCCTGTGCAGGACCAGGAGCCGGACTTGGTGATCCTGGGGGGGTCCCAAAAGATTCCAGGATTCCAACACCTCTGGTGAGGGCAACCCCAACGGAGTTCCTCATTCTGCTGGCAGCCTGAGAGGGCCAGCCAGAGCCTGTCACCTCCCTGTCACCTCCCTGTCACCTCCCTGTCCCCCCTGTCCCCCTCCACACTATTGCCTTGGCCAGGGCTTGCCTGCCCTCCTGGCCACGCCACCCCCTTGTCCCCAGTCCCCACCTGGCTTGTGATACCAAAGACGTTCTCTATGCAGGAGAAAGCCTTCATTGCCACCCAGCACAGACCTTACAAGCCTTTGACAATGTTCTCTGAAATACCTCAAAATATTTAATGTATAGTTTATGTGATAAAAAAAAAAAATTACTTAGCTAGTTTTTGGAATTTGTGACTTGAAGCTTTATACTGTTAAATTATAATTTTGCAGAAGACGGCATGTTCTTATTTCTTTGATGCGTTCAATGGGAGACATATTGAATGTTAAGGAAATGAAAGCTGGATAGTTTCACGATTTAAAAAAAAAAAAGAGAGAGAAAGAGAGAGAGAAAGAGAGAGAGAAAGATTAAAAAAAAAAAGGACCCTTGGAGTTTACAGATTTCATATTTAAACAAGTCCTTTTAAAAAAAAAAAAGAAAAAAAAAGAAAAACTAATAATGATGACGATACCTTTGCGTTCAGATGTGTTACTTTTCTCTGAGTCATGTCGTACAAGAGTATTTATTATATGTGTTCTGTGTTCAAATGTAATTTAAAGAAGACAAAAAAAAAAAAAGAAAAAAAAAGACAAGATGAGAATTTGATTTATGCATGAAAAAAATATACTCTTTCTTGAAGTAATGTAATAATTATTGGGGAGGGGAGGTCGGGTGGGAGCGGGAGGGGACAAACTGTGCTTTTTTTGGTCCACGAGTTTTTGGTTGATGAAGATTTCTCTGCATGGATCATGGTTCTGTTCCAACTCACAACCACGGGAAAGTCATCATTTATCCCCTCGGTTTCTTCCTTCATCTCTTTTGTTCCTTTCCTCACCCTGGAAATCTCTTGGCAGCCACGGGGGGAGGCGGGGGCTGCTTGGGGGACCCCCAGGCAGGGTGAGGGGCACAGCCTGGCCCCGTGCCCAGCAAACAGGGTAAGGGAATCTGGGCCACGGGACCCTGCCGTGCCCACCCATCCCTGCTGCCTCCCCCCTGGCTCTGGCTCCTCGCTCTGCTTCGTGTTTTCTGTTTGTTTGCTGGGGGGGTTGTGGTTTTTGGGTTTGGTTTTTTTTTGCTTTATCCAGCTCTGTGGGTCAAATCCCAAGTGCAGCCAAGAGGAGGAGAGACAATCAGCCACCACCACGACCTGAGCTGGCAAAGCCATGGGGCTCCTCGTGTGCTCTGAGACAAGGGAAACAGCCCTGGGCACCCCAAAACTGCCCTCAGGGCTGAGACCTCTCCAGGTGATGTTCCCAAATCCCCATCCTTGGGATGACCTCACAGCCCTGCCCGGCGCAGAAAGAGGTGCTGAGGGTGGTGCTGCATCAAGGCCCAGCTGGACCCAGGGATGGGCTGGAGTGACCCATTTCTGAGGTCTTTGTCCTCAAGAATGTGGTTTGGGTCAGAGGCACACCCAGCACTCTGTCCCTGTCAGACTTTCCTGTGCCACCAGCCTGGCTCTCACTCTGTGCCTGCCCTGGCTGAAGAAGAGACTCCAGGCAGTGGAAGAGCCCCTGGAGGATCCCAAACCACCAGATGGTCTCAGGCCACTTTGGAAGGGCTTTGGAGCTTTCTGTAAATGCCCAGAGTCCACCCCCTGAGTGGCTCTGTCCTTCCCCTGCTCCTTCTTCCCCCTGCTCCTCCCTCCCCCTGCTCCTCCTCCTCGAGGAGCACCTTTGGAGGCCAGGAAGGTGATGGGGACCTGGAGGAGGCAGTGGTGCCATTCCCAGAGTATTTCCCTGAAATTGCTGCTTCCTCAGCCCTTTCCAACCTCTTTACCACCCGAGGTGGACCCAAAGCTCAGCTCACCATGAGGAAAGAGAGCTCCTTCAGGTTCCACCAAAGTGGCCCCCAAAAGCCAAGGAAGGTGTTTTTCAGTCTGCAGCTTCTGTCTGGTGCCATGATCCTGCAGCCTTTGCTGCCAGCACCGAGATGCTCAGCAGCAGGTGGTGGTGGGAGACCCATAGACCAAGGACCTGGCTTTTAGGAGGAGATGTTGTTGGTTCCAGCAACACCACTCATCTGCTGACCAACCTCTGGGGAGCTCAGCATCCCCCTCATGCCTTGTTTCCTCCTCAAGGACCTTTTCCACCATGAGAAGCCTGAAGGACAAGACTGCAATTACAACTGCAAGAAGGTCAACCAGGTTTGGATACAACCCCAGCCACAAGTCCTTGTGACTCTCCTTACAGAGACCAGCTGGATTCCATCCTGGGGATTGAAGGCTTGGGAGACCCTGGAGAAGCCAAGACCCGAGTCCTCCTCCCCATCCTTTGGCCCATCAGGACTCTCTGGCTCAGCTGAGCCCTGCCCACACTGGATCTGGCCGTGCCTGCTGCCCACACCAACCAAAATGCCTTCAGGAGCAACTTGCCGCGATACCAAAGATTTTTTTTCCCCTGCAGGTAATGACAATCCAAGCTCTGTCCTAAAGACAATTCTCTTGACCAGGGTTGCACCCAAAGGGCATTTTTGTGCTGTGGGGAGCAGAAGCAGAAACGGGGCCCTGGGAACACCTCCAGGGGTGATGGAGGGCAGTGAGGAAGAGGAGAAGAGATCTCCCAGTAAAACCTACCAGTTCATCCTGGCCACTGCCTCTTGCTTGAACTGTGGAAGTTTTCAGGGATTTGGGTCATTTCATGACCTGTGATGCCCCCAGCCACTCCGGTTCTTCCTGGAGTGGAAGTTTTCCAACGATGGCTTTTATACTTTGAAATATCTCTGCCAGCAGTGGGCCAGCACCATCCCCATCCCACCAGGAAAGCAGGAGGCTCTTGGGGTCGGTTTTAAACATTTTTATCCCACTCTGGCACAACCAGAGCCAAGCTTTCCCTGCTCTAACACCAGCTGTGCCAGCAGGACATTGGCACAGAGTGAGAGAAATGGCTTTGCCAAAAATTCACCCTTTTTTCCTGAACATCCCAAGTGTGGGTGGGGAAGACGATCAGCTCCTCTTTACCTCTCTCCCCAACCCATGTTGGGCACTTTCAGTCAGTGCCCCGTCTGCCTGTCCCTGTCACCACCACATGTCCCCAGCATGGAGCTGCCTCCTTTCCCTTGTCTCAGAGGACACCCAGCCACGGGTGCCGCCACAAGGAACATCTCTCACATCTTTGTTTGGCGTTTTTAAAGACAGGAAACTAAAAACGCAAAGAACAAAATTTGGGTTTGGTTTGGGTTTTTTTTTATTTTTTCCCTTTGATTTCTAAAGAAAACAAAGGAGTCAGACAGAATCCAGCCCGGCCAGGGAGAACCCACAGCCTCGGCTCTGCCAGCCCAGCCTCCTCCAGAAAACATTGTTCATTTTTCTGTATAGCAATAGGTGATGCTCGTCCTCATCCCACGCACTCCGAGGGCCACATCTCTGAGTTTTTAAATGACTTTTTCCTTTCTAATTAAATTAATTTATTTTTTTTTGCTGCTGCTTCATTGTTACTCTCATGGGATAAGTTTTATTCTACAGCGAAATGCAATTGTTACTCCTCTGTGTCTTGCAACTATATTTGTTTAAGCTATTTACAAACGTTAAAAAAGAAAAAAAAATAAAATAAAAAAGAGTCTTATGTGTCAGGCACTTTATCCAAAATGTGCTGTGTGCTCTGGAGTTTGTTCCTTGTTCTTTGCAATGACTCACGCAGGGGAAGTTATCAGGAAACTTAACTCCAGCCTGTCAACAGGTTTTAAAAGAGAGAAAAAAAATAATCTCTATTTGTTCATCCTCTACTGGTCATGACTGTGTTGTATTTCTGCAGCTTTCTGTTTCTTCAATAAATTATTTTCTAGTCATTCACCCTGGCGTGTGTGGTGTCCTGTGGTGGTGAGGGGGTCACGTTCCTCTCCATGCCCCTTTCACCACCTCACTCCTCCCACAAACCCAGCCTGGGAGATGCAGGGATCATGCCCAGGATGTTGTTTTCCACCCCCTGTTTTCCACCCCCTGTTTTCCACCTCCTGTTTTCCACCCCCTTTTTTCCACCCCCTGTTTTCCACCTGGCAGTTGCAGCAGTGAGAGCTTTCCCAGAGGAAAGACTTTTATTTCTTGGCACCATCCAGGTCCTTCTGGCCAGAGCCCAAGGGAAACACTTTAATTCTCACAAACCCGGTGCAGATGAGGCCAAAGCACTTGTAAAACAAACCCATCAACTCACATGTGCTGCAGGCAGGGCCAAGCCCCCGTGGATGATTTAATTGTGCATCTTTTTACCCAGATTTCTTCTCCTGCTGTGCCTTTTGCCACGGCACAAGCACTGCTGGCACAGACTGAGGCATCTTCCAGTGCCACTTTCACCCTTTGTGGCACAGCAGGAGAGGAGATGAAAGCTAAACCATCATTTTAATTAAAACCAAAACCCTAATAAGGGTGATCCAGTTCACACACAACTTCTCCAGCAGCCACTGCTGGTGGCCCTGGCTCTGTGGGATGTGTCCCCTGTGTCCACCAGGCAGAACTTATCCACATCCCCCCCAGAAGTGCTTTTTGGGACTTTGCAAAGCCTGTGGCTGTAAGTTGTCCCCAAAGGTGGGGACACCAGACCTGGGGAAGTGGTGTGGAGATGGGACAAGGCACATAGAGAGCACTGCCCCTTGTGCAGGGACAGCAAAGGCAGGGGCTGAGAGTGGTGGGGAGTGCCAAGGAGGGCTGCAGGAGCCAGGCTGGTCTGGCTGGAGAAGAAAAACCTGCAGGTGATCAATCAATCAATCAATCAAACCTGCCTGCTTCTCCAGAAATTAGGGGATATTTTAAAATTACACTGCTCGAGTCTGAGCCACCTGGGCTGGTGGAGGTGACCCTGCCCATGGCAGAGGGTGCAATGAGATGAGCTTGAAGGTCCCACCCAAACCTCTGCAGGATTCTGTGACCTGTTTGATGACAGAAAAGCCACAGGATTGTCACCAGCCCTTGGTGGAGAACACAAAAGGTTCTTCATGCAGCCACTGCAGCTCAGTCCCCTGTGGGTGGGAATGAGCAGGGCTGAGGGGCTGCACCCACACCCAGCCCACGCTGCTCTCCATCGGGACATTTAATTAATTCCAAGGTGCGTTAATGAGTCTGGGTCAGCAGCGCTGCTTTTGTGGGTGCAGCCTGGGGTGGGATGAGCCCCACACAAGAGGAAGCCCAGGTTCCAAGGACTCAGCAGAGGGAAGGGGCTGTGCTGCCAGCCAGGGGTCCCAGGGCGAGGGGCTGAGCCCAGTGGCAGTGGTCAGTGGCTTCCAGAGCTTTCCAGCACCATGTGCAGCAGTGTGGGGCCATGGGGCCACTGCAGGGCCCGGCCCAGGGCTCAGCACCCGCAGCAGGAGCCCCCCAGGCTGGGCCAGCCCCTCTGCAACCGCAGGGGCTGCAAAGCCCCCAAGTAAGATTAAAGGTGGAGGGAAGAGCCAGGTGTGCGCCCTGCTGAGGGGCTACACCGAGGGGCAGAGCAGGGAGGACACGGCCGGGGTGCCCTGGGGTGGCAGGGGACCCGGGGAGGTGCCGTGGGTGGCCCTGGCACGCAGACTGTCCCCGCGGGTGATGAGGCCGGCGTAGCCCTCCTGATGGGAGAAGGCGTAGCTGGAGCGGCGGTGGAAGGAGCCGCGGGGAACGTGGGATCGCAGCTCCACCGAGGGCTCTGGATCTCGCTTGGCCTTCAGGTGGATCTTCTGCAAGGACAGCAGAGATCAGGGCTGGGGACATCTCCCAGGAGAGCCCTCATCCCAACGGGGACATGAAGGGAGAGCAGGGGCACCTCCACCAGGGCTGGTTTGGCTCCCAGCTTTATGACTTGATTTTCCATGGGGATGAGGAATCTGGGGATTCTCCTGGGGATCTGCAAAGCTGATGGATCTCTGGAGCACAGTGTCAACCCCTGCTCCCACAGGGGCTTTGGACATCTCCCAGGCAAGCCCTCAGCCCAAGGTGGGACACGCGGTAGTCACAGTGTGACAGGTAAACCCTCCACCAGGACAGGGTTTGGATCCCAGCTCCACCATGATCTCCTTTTCCATGATGGGATGTGGGGACTCTCCCGGGGGCTACAAAACTCTCGAGCACAATCTCAATCCCTGCTTCCACCTGGGACTCTTTTGAAGGTATAACCCACAGCCCTGGTGGGGGTGAGCTCCACCAAGGCTGGGGTGGCACCAGGACCTGCAGCAGACCCCAAACCCTCCTGGGGGGTCCTGGAGGACAATTCCTTACTGCAGCCAAAAGCAGACCCTCTACAAGAGCTGGGTCAGGTCTCTTGGCCCAGCCCCCCTGCTGGGCCATGGAACAATTTTGGGAGAGAGCCCTGGAGTGAGAGTTGGTGCCAGTGTCATGAAGGACGAGTGGCACCACCAGGGATTCCCAGCACCACAGCCCAGGCTTCCCTGGGCTGCCCCTGCCATCACCAATCCCAGACCCCAACCCTGGGGGGAAGCAGGACCTGTCCCTGCCAGTCCCCCCCAGCCCTCACCTGCTGGGGGGTGGCTCTGCCCAGGACAGCACGGAAGGCACGGGCAGCGAGCGAGGGGATGGTGTTGGCCACCAGGGACAGCAGGACCACGAGCAGGACATAGGGGTCGGTCAGGGCATTCCAGCAGGCATCTGTCAACACAGATGTGATGTTTGGGTGGGGAAGGTGGAAACAGCAGAGGGAACAAGTGTTGGGGGACAGGCCAACACGTGCTGAGGGTTCTGAAGAGGAGATGGCACCTAAACTGGTAAAAGTCAAGACAGCAGTTGAAGAAGTGGCAATGAGGAGATGATCTACAGGCTGGGAAACAGCTCCTAGCACCAAGGCCAGGGAAGGGAAGGGCCATGGGGATCCCCAGGGCACCTCACCTGGGAAGCGGAAGATGGCAGGGGCAATCCTGAAGGCATCAACGCTTTGGGTCAGGAAGGAGAAGAGGCAGAAGAAGAGCAGGCTGGCTGTGACCATCAGGAAGGACAACACTGTCCAGTACTGAGTGTCCAGGACAATCTGTGGGAACAAGGGCAGAGCGGGAAGAGCACACGGTCTCATGAGGCCCATGGTGACCCTCTTCCATCCAGCTGCTTCATCCAAATTCCTCCTCCATCTCAGGGAGATCGTCCCCCAGCCATAAAGCCACTGCAGACAGTGCCAGAGCCCAGGGACCCTAAAGAGCTGCTGTGGGGCAGGATGAGGAAGAGCAGATCAGTGCTCACCTCCACGAGGACCGACAGCAATGCTGACAGGGCCACTGTGACAGAGAAGGACTCGTAGTCACCCACAGCCTTGGTGCCCACATGGTCCTCAAAGGCCCAGAGCGTGATGTAGAAGCTGATGAGGGAGGTGCCCACCCCGTGCAGGAGGGTGACACCAAAAACGCGGTAATTGAAGAGCTCGTCCTGCTGCCCGACCATGTAGAGCTCAGGGAACTCCAGGCTCTTCTTGGCACTCACGTCCTGCTGGGAGAGCATCCCAGAGGGGATGCAGAGACTGGGGGAGCTGGATGGGGCTGCCCCACCCCACACACCCTCTGGAAGAGCTGCAGTGGGTCCCTCTGCCCAGTGGCTTTGGGGGACTGGGGACAGGCACCCCAGGACCGGGGGTGAGCTCCAAATGCCCACCGAGCTGCCAATGCCATGTCCTGGCACAAAGGGCTGTGGAGATGGGTGCAGTGACTGCCAGGGTGATTCCCAGGGTGGCACAGCAAGCCCGGGAAAGCCGTACCTGCTCCAGAAGGCCCACGGAGAGCACGGGGTAGGCAGTGTAGAAAATGTTGTACAGCGCAAGGAACCAGCCCTCGTACAGAGGCTAGAAGGGAGCAGGGAGAAGCCGTGAGCTTGGAGGTGCTTTGGAAAGACTCACAAAGGATGTCCAGGCCCCAGGACACTCAGATCCAAGTATGGAAATCCCCTTGGACTTGTCCCATCCCCTGCATCAGCCCCAGATTTTCTGTAGGGTTGTGCTGCAGACAGAGATGGGGCTGGAGCTCCACATGTTGTCACAAGTCACACTTGATGACGGCCTTTGGGATCAAAATTCCCATTTTGGAGGAAACCAGCTTAATGCACGTGGGATCCTGCATCTGTCCAAGACTGAACTGCAGCTCACAAGGAGATCCCGAGTTTCCCCAGGGTGCTGTCCCAGTCTAGCCAGGTGAAAAGCAGATAACCAGTGGTGTCTCAGTCAGACAATCACAAGAAATTGTGGTAAGGGAGGTAAGGGAGAACAGGGTAAGGGAGAACAGGGGACCAAGGTGGTGATGTGGACACGTGTCCTCCAGACAGCCCCAGGCACGATCCCTGCAGGGGATCCTGAGCAGGGGGAGTTGTAGCTCTGGTATAGAAACCTCCACAGGAGGGATGTGACCCCTGCATGCCTCACCTGGGCCGTGAATCCGCTGTGGAAAGCAAACCACACCTGGGGCAGGAGGCCAGCAAAGGTCTTGTAGAGGAAGTACCGGAGGAACTTGCAGATGCGCAGGTAATTCCAGCGGCCGTGGACGAGCAGCAGGCGCTGCAGGAAGGAGAACTGGGCCAGGGCGTAGTCACTGCACTGCACGGCCTGCAGCCCCTCCAGCCCGCTGATGCCCACCCCGATGTCCGCGGCTGCGGGTGGCAAACGCACACGGGGAGGTTGGGGGGGAGCTGGGGGCTTGATTTCCCCATGGGCTGTCCCGAGGAATGTGAATCCAGGAGTGACGGAAAAGGGAAGAAGCCCCCGCTCTCCCATGTCCTGGATATTCCAGGTGTGGTGTGCCAAGAGCACAGCCCCGTGTCAGGGCTGCTGGGAGGGGCAGGGATGGCTCTGCCAGCTGCCCACGTTGGGGTTTGAAGGTTCATCAAGGTTCATCCCAGATGCCAAAAGCACATGGGACACCTTGCACTTGTCTCGGGCTGTCCCTGTCCTGTGCCTCTCGCTCCCTCCCAGCACAGGTTTGGGCTTCCCCTCCCGGTTCCTCACCCCAAAGAGGAGGGTGAGGTGGTGGAGATGACAAATGGGGCAGCACCATCACCAGTGGGATACACCAATGGAGCCCTGACCTCCCCTGCCCGAGCCTCACTTTTGATCATGTTGACATCGTTGGCGCCATCCCCGATGGCCAAGGTGACGGCCTTCTTGTGCTTCTTCACCAGCTGCACTATCAGGGCTTTCTGCTTGGGGGTCACCCTGCAGCAGATGACGGCCTGGCAGCTGGTGGCCAGGTCCACAAAGGCCTTCTCCACCAGACCTCCCTGGTCCTGCGAGGCCTCGGCCCCATCACAGCACAGCCACCGCCACGGCCACCCCTTCTTCTCCTTCAGCACCTCTCCCGTGTGGAGGATTTTGTCCTTGGGAAGAGCACACGTGGCTGGGACCTCTCCCATAGCCCTCAGAGCCCTCAGCTCCTGAGCAATGCTCTTAAATGCCCCAAAAGAGTGACTCTGGTTTTCTCCAGGTTCATCATGGAGCAGGTGACCATGAGCCCAGTATGTCCCAGTATAATATATATATATAAAATATATATAAACATGAGAGTTTGTGGTCACCACCCGGCCTGTGTCACCCCAGAACACTGAGCAGCTTTGGTCAAAGCCCCCCAGCACCAAATGCTCAGTGCAAGGTTCTTCTCCTCTCCACCCTTCACTCCCCAGCCCCAAACGGGCTTTTCCCTCCTTTTGGGCAGGAGGAGCACCGTGTCCTGCACGTTCTGGTGCCACCCAGGACTCTGATACCACCAGGGCAGGAACAACCATCAGGCAGGGAGCAGAGAACAGCATCCAGGTGCCACCTTACCAGGAAGTCCCCGCTGATGATGATGGCTCTCTTGTGGCACAGAGCCTCTGGGCGCTCCTGGGAGGGGCGGTGGCTGCACGGGGTGTCCCCACCGCCACTGAGGTTGTTGTTGCTCTCCCAGTAAGCCTGGAGGATCTCGCTGTGGGAGGGAGTTGGACATGAGCTGGGGACACTGGGAATGCTGGTGAGACCTACAGTGGGCCTTGGTCATCTCAAAGCTAGGGAGATGGGACTGTGGTGGGGACAAAGAGGAGATACCAGATCACTGATACCAGAAATCAGCCTGGTTTAGAGGCTGGAGAGAAGCTTTAACCATTTCTGGTCAAAGCCTGCCAAGGAAGAGCATGGGGTGGGAGAGGAAACAGGTGGGGAAGCCTGGAAAATCATCAGAGGAAGACCATGGACACCCAGGCTGGCACAGGGAAGGAGAAGCACCTCTGGCTGAGCTGAGCTCTGCCCACTCTGCCCCAGTTCCTCTGCCCTAGAGTGTCCTCAGCAGGGACAGCAACATCCTGAGCCAGGAGGTGACCATTCCTCACCTGACCTCCTTCTCCTCCAGGATCTCCATGTCGTCCGTCAGCAGCCTGCAGGCGTAGCCGATGTTCATTGCAGTCTCTGCAACAGCCAGTCAATGGTCCGTGGTGCTGCCCCCCAGCCCAGGGCAGCCCCCAGCCCTTGGTTCCAAGAGCCCTTGGTGGGCAGCAGCTCCTTCCCCTGCCTCAGTTTCCCCTGGCAAGTGGGATGTGCTGCTATTGAAGAGTAAAGGGAGCAGCAGGACCCGTTCCTGCCCACTCCCAGTGGCTCTTCTCTCTGGTCCTGGTTAGGGGAGAAGCAGCAATGTGTTGGGGGGGTCTGGGGGTGCCTCCACTGACCTTGTTTGTCTCCTGTCAGCACCCACACTTTGATGTTGCCCAGTTTCAGCAGCTGGATGGTCTCGGGGACTCCGTCTTGCAGCTTGTCCTCGATGGCCGTGGCCCCGAGCAGCTGGAGGGGGGTGACTGGGTGTCATGGCACAGGGCAGGGCAGGACACGGAGGTGGGAATCACCCCTGGACCCAACCAGCAGCCTTTGCTGGGGGTAGACACAACTTGACAGCTACAACTTGACGGCCTGGTGACCACTGGTGTCACAAAGTCACCCCTCGGGGAAATCCTCCCACCCAGGGAATGGGTGTTGGGTTGGGCACTTCACCTCCTCATTCTGGAGAGCCAAACCCCACATGCCTGCCTTATGGGGCACAGACAGCTCCTGCTGACCCCGGCCCCATCCCACCTGCAGGTTCTGCTCCATCTCCTCATAGAGCCTGTCCAGCTCCCGGGCACGGTCCTGCAGCAGCACCGTGGCCTCGCGGTGCCTCCGGCTCCAGGCGTGGAACTCGGCCTCGCTCACCTCCCTGCTGGCCACGCACAGTGTCCTCAGCGTCTCCTCTGCAAAGCGCTGCGGGGAGGAGACATCAGGACTCTCCTTCCTCCCCAGGATCACTCTCACAGGACCAGGGCATCACCCCAGGCCAGCCATGGCAGAGCCAGAGATGCTGCAGGACCTGTGAGTCTCTCTCAGGGCTCTGACTTCCTTCCCCCATCCTACAGCATCCCCATGAGCATCCTTGGATGCAGCTGGTCCATGCAGAACACCCAAGGTGGATTCCATGCCCTCTTACCCCCTGTCCCACATGCAGGTGAGGCTCCTAGAGCAGAAGGCAGAACCAAAATCCCTAAGGCAGAGGGAGGAAGAGCAGCAGGGCACTGACTGCAGGACACCCAGCCCAAAGCCAGCAGGAGGGAGAACAGTCCTGTCACCCTGGCTGGGTGGGACTCACATCCAGCGCCGTCTCGGTCAGGGTCTCGCTGGGCCCTCGGCTCCGCAGCCTCTCCAGGATGACGGTGTCGGCACCCTTGGTGTAGAGCCGGATGGTGCCCTGGGGGTCTCGCACTGGCAGGGAGGGGAAGGACACCTTAGGTCCCCTCAGAGATGGCTCCCAGTCATTGCTGTCCCTGCAGGGTGGCTGCACTGGCCTGTGCTGGCCCCCAGAAAGCACCACAGGGCTCGCTGGTGCTTTTCCATGTGTGGCCATGGGAAGCACAGGAATATCCCCAGATCGGCACCACCACGGGGCAGAATCAGGCCTCAGGGACTGTCAGCTCCTCACACAACTCCTCTGTGCCCTGGATTTACTTCCTCCCTCCTGGCTGCTCAAACTCTTCTCAGCTGGTGAGCAAATCCACAGGGATGACCAGGATGACCCTTAGGAGCCCTGTGCCAGCTGTGGCCACCTGCAGCCATCCCAGTGCCATCCCTCGTGGGGCTGAGCACAGAAAGGAGCCTGGAGGAGCCCCCTGGGACAGCCCACCCCACTCACCCAGGACAGACATCCTCTTGCGGTCGCTGTTGAAGTCCAGCATGGCCAGCACCTCGTACGTCCTGGTCCTGCCCAGCTCCCTGATGGTGATGCTGTCCTGGGTCCGGGCCAGGAAGACGTAGCCCAAGCTCCTGGCTGCCAACACCAGCGCTTCCTCATCTGGGGAAGCTGCCTGGTAAACCAGCTGGTCTGCAGGAGAGGAGAGACTGATCACCCCCAGCCAAACCACACTGGGACAGCTGCAATGCCCTGTTCCTGCCCAGCAGCAGCTGGGACACGTCCAGCCTGAGCTACCAGGCTGGGCAAACTCAGTCCTGCTTGTCTCATCTGGAAAGGGACTGGGGACAAGGCCTGCAGGGACAGGACACAGGGAATGGCTCCCAGTGCCAGAGGGCATGGCTGGATGGGATATTGGGCAGGAATTGTTGGCTGGGAGGGTGGGCAGGCCCTGGCACAGGGTGCCCAGAGCAGCTGGGGCTGCCCCTGGATCCCTGGAAGTGTCCAAGGCCAGGCTGGGAGAGTTGGACACCTTAACTCAAAGGTGTCTCCACCATGGCAGGGATGGAGCTGGATGAGTTTTGAGGTCCCTCCCAACGCCAACCATTCTGGGATTCTGTGATCCTTTTTGCTCCAGCCAGGATTATCCCCCTTGTGCTTCTCTTCCAACCCATGAGCTTTTAAACACCCCAAAACACAAATCCATGGCCCAGGGACAGTGTCACGAGCCACCCCTGGGCTCTCACACCCGCTGAGCTTTGCTGGGTGCTGCCAAACCCCAGCACGGCCCCAGAGCCCCGAGGGGCAGCTGAACCCACCGCCCCTGTCCTCCACCATGACGGTGTGGCAGAGCGCCAGCAGCCTCAGGAACTCCCTCAGCACCGGGTCGCTGTCCCTCTGAGCGGCTTCCAGCAGCGTCACATCGCAAACATCCACCTTGTGCTCGCCCCCCGCCAGCCACGGGCCCTGCCAGAGGCACAGGAAGGATTCAGGAGCCCGGTGGCACTGGGCACAGGGCTGTGTGTCCCCAGGAGCACCGGGGAGGTGACACCGTGGCACTCTGCTGCCTGAGCCTCAGCCCAGCTCTGCACTGCCCACACCAAGGGGCTGAGGTAAAACAGCTGGCAGTGAAAAACCCTAAAAACCAGAACTGCATCGTTTTATAACCCCAGTTCCTGTCCTGAGTGGCAGCTGAGGAGCTGCAAACTCGCCAGGCCCCTCTGAGAGCCTGGACCCTGCTGGTGTCACCGCTGTCACCGCTGTCACCAGGGGCACGTGGCACATGGGAGGGGGGACTCACGCACCGGTGGCTGTTTGTTCTCCTGGCCTGTGCCTGCACCTGCCAAAATAAAAATAATCTAGTCAACAGAGGGCTGGCAGGGGGCTGGGAGCAGCTTCTCTGGAGGGACTCCTGCTGGCCAAAACCCCAGCAAAACCAGCAAAAAGGCACCAGGTCTGCATCTGCTCAGTGTCAGACTCCACCGAGATATCCAGGCCTCGCTTTTTTGGCTTTTTGTTCAGATTTTCACCATGATTTTAACATTAAAAATTCAGGTCTGCTTTCCTGGGAGATTCTGCATTTGGCCAAAGACTGCTGGGATTAGGGTGATGCTGCTCCACAGAAGTGGAATGTGCTACACCTGGCAGGGAAAATTTGGCTTATTCCTGCCTAAAAGCTTTGCTAGGTGTTTTTGGCCCTCCTTTTTGCTTTTATCACTGTCCATTTGTCTCAAGCACATGATATTTATCTCAGGAAAACAGGGCTTCATGCTAAAGCTTGAGCCTGGCCTGCTCATTAAATTTCACTAATTAAGCATCATGACAGTTCCCAAAGTGAGCCAAGAGCTGGAGTAAGTGAAGCAATGAGAAGAGGAAGGACTTGGTGATTTTCAAGGTTTTATTGGGAAAACCAAGCAGAATCATTAAAAATAATAAAATTTTAAATGTAAAAAAATGGTTATAAAACCCAAAAAATCCCCAAAAAGACAATTTTTTTTTAAAAAAAAAGCAAAGAGCAATTGCATATGTTCACTCTAATTAAACAGCTTAAGGACAATGATCATTTCCTCGCCTCCTCCAAAGGTCCCCTGAAAGCCTCAAAGTGCCCAGATTTGGCAGCCAAGCTGGAGATTCCCCAGAAAATGATACAAAGAAGAAAAGCAAGAGCTCCTTTTTCTCTACAAGACCTTAAAAGAAAACAAAAATCCCCGGGCTCTCCTGGCCCCTCTCCTGTTTCTCCTCTGCCTGGCCCAGCATCAGCTCACGATTCCAGGTGGGATCCACCTCACCCACACCGTGCTCGGTGTAGCTGCCCCAGGGTCCTACCCCAGGCTCCCTCTTTTATCAGAGAAAACTTTTCTGGTCTGCACTGCCCGCACCAAGGGGCTGAGTGTAAAACAGCTGGCAGTGAAAAACCCTAAAAACCAGAACTGCATCGTTTTATAACCCCAGTTCCTGTCCTGAGTGGCAGCTGAGGAGCTGCAAACTCGCCAGGCCCCTCTGAGAGCCTGGACCCTGCTGGTGTCACCGCTGTCACCAAGGGCATGTGGCACATGGGAGGGGGGACTCACGCAGCAGCTGACTTTGGGCCATGAAACCTCTCCTGGTTGGAGGCCAGGACTGTGCCCTGACTCACACTCTGGTGTGCTGGGAACACCAGACCAGTGGGATCTCACGCTGTGGTGGCCCCAAAAACATGGGGGATGAGGGCAAGGAGAATTCCTACAGCACCACCTGCACCACCACCACCACCAATCCCCCTGTCCCAAGCCCTCAGGAGGGGTGGGAAGGACCAGCTCCAGGTTCATCTGAGCCCCTACAAACTTCTCCCAGCCTGGGTTACCGTAGATGGTCCCGTTGACGCAGCATTTCTTGAAGCTCATGATGTTCTGTGTCAGGGTGCCTGTCTTGTCTGAGAAGATGTACTCGATCTGCCCCAGCTGGTCGCTGAGGCTGGTGCTCCTGGCTTCGGCTGGCATGTCCTTGGCACCATAATACATCTCCAGGTCCCAGTTAATAAAACAGCTGTTCACCAGGTAGATGAATTCAAACCTAGGGAGTCCAGGAGGAGAAAACAGGGAGAAGGAGATGGTGTTCCTCACAACCCAGGGGCACTGACACAGGAAGGAGAGGCAGGGGGAGGTCCCCACCTTGATCCTACTGCTCTGGGCTTGGGGGACACCAGAGGGTTTTCATTGCTCATGGCCAGACTTCCAAAAATCTCCTCACCCACCAGGTCCCCTCTGGATTCTGGTGAATTTGGTGACCAAATTCACAGATCTGGAGGTCCAGTGAGGGGCCCGAAAGTTTGGAAACAGCTTTTTCCAACATAAATGGTGATTGTTGCCTGCACAGAGAAGCTGTGCCCTTCTCCTCCCCCACCCTGCTGCTGTCCATATGAAGCCCAGGAATATCTCAGATCCTGCTCCCAGGGAGCTGCACCTTCCTCAGAGCCATCCTCAGCCTGGCCACGGTTCCCAAACTGCCCAGGGCTTGGATCCCTGGTGTGCTTTTCCCCTGGGAAGATCTCCAAGCAATCCTTGCTGTTTGTAGGATACAAACCCATCCACCCTTCCCCTGTCCCAGCTAAGGGAGCACCTGGGAATCACCTTGGCCACACCTTGACCTTCAGTGCAGCCTCATTTTGGGGCTGTGACCCAAGTTCCAGGTGAGGGCAGGGGGTGGGTGCTGAGCCCTGATCCCTGCCAAGCTCCGTGGTCCTTACGTGATGTACATGGACATGGGGATGATGACGCTCAGCAGGATGGTGAAGCCCCAGAAGTTGAGGAAGGCCTGCTGGGCAGGGCTCGTGTGCTTGTAGAGGGCAGCCAGGTAGCTGTGCTTCTCCTGGAACGTCCTGGCCCAGAACCCAGAGGCGACAGCGAGGCCCAGAGACGTCACCAAAAGCAGCAGGAAGATCTGGGGTGGGAAGCCAGCATGAGAAGGTCCCAAGATGAGAAAGTCCCAGGATCACAGAGCCCACCAGACTCTTCTCTAGAAGGCTTCAGGGAGAGCTCAGAGCCCCTTGCAGGGCCTAAAGGGGCTCCAGGAGAGCTGGAGAGGGACTGGGGACAAGGCCTGCAGGGACAGGACACAGGGAATGGCTCCCAGTGCCAGAGGGCAGGGCTGGATGGGATATTGGGAAGGAATTGTTGGCTGGGAGGGTGGGCAGGCCCTGGCACAGGGTGCCCAGAGCAGCTGGGGCTGCCCCTGGATCCCTGGCAGTGCCCAAGGCCAGGCTGGACGGGTTTGGAGCAGCCTGGGATGGTGGGAGGTGTCCCTGCCATGGCAGGGGCGGGACTGGATGGGCTTTGAGGTCCTTCCAACCCAAATCCTTCTGGGATTCTCTGATTCTCTGAACACGTTAAACCCAAGATATTTCAGGCCAAATATTGCAAGATGAAGGAAAGCAGCACCACCCGAGCAAGAGGTCTCTCCTGAAGAGCCCTGTGAGCCACTCCAGGAGCAGAGCAGAGGTGTTGGCACCCACCACGATCACCAGCCGGTCCATCAGGTGGTCCAGCTTGGTTTTCTTCTGCTTGATCTTTCCAGAGTTCATCATAATTTTGGAATCAAACCCTGGATAAGAAACACATCTGAAGTAAAAATGCAAGTCCCCAGGAGGTTCCCCTGCATGTTAGTGAGGCTGCTTCCCTCCATAGTGACACCTCTCCTCCCCTGAAGAGCCCAGAGGAGACCCTCCCTCCAGCAGTGTCCACTGAGCCGTGGCTGCACAATGTGATGCTCACAGCAGCTCACCCTTCCCTCTCCCCACAGCCCCGCATGGCCCAGCCCTGCACTGGATCCGGGGTGAGGAGAGCTTCGACCCCACCTCACCTCCCACCACCCATCCCATCCCATCCCATCCCATCCCATCCCATCCCATCCCATCCCATCCCATGGATCCCATCCCATGGATCCCATCCCATGGATCCCATCCCATGGATCCCATCCCATCCCATCCCATCCCATCCCATCCCATCCCATCCCCACCAGGACACACCGCGGCAGCTGCTCCGCCCTGTGCCAGCCAGGAGCTGTGGGAGCGCTCGGGGAGCTGCAAACCCGGCTGGTGTTCATTCCTGTCCCCCCGGGCCGGGCAGGGACACTCACCCGCGTACAGCACCAGCCCGTGGCACAGCGCGGTGTTCCGGACGCGGCAGCCTCGCAGGAGGATCCGGCCGCTGTCCAGCCCGTGGCTGCGGCCCCGCCAGCGCAGCGCGCCCGAGAAGGTGAGCATGCGGCTGCTGGGCTCCTCGCACATCACCCGCCCTGGCACACGGAACGTCAGGGACCACAGGGAGCCTTCCTCCCCTCGTGTCCCTGTGACTGAAGGGTTTTTGTGTTTTCCAGGTTCTGCGCTGCGTTAGTGACTCTGAACTTCACACAAAGCGTTAGTGGGTTCTCCTCACAGCTCAGGCACACACACAGATCCTTCTCCAGCCCCACAACCAAGGACACCGCTGCAGCTTTGGGCCCAAAAAGTGTAACCAGCAGGGAACTGAGGAGAGCAGTCTGGGAGGATGGGACTGCATCACCTGACACTGTAATTGGACAATTAACCCCAATATGGAAATGGACCAAAAGTTATCAAAGTGTGAAACCTCGTGACTCAGAGTCCATCCTGAGTCCATCTTTGGTGGAGCCAAAGCTCCACAGCTTTTTAATAAATACCTGCTTTATTCCTTTACTCTGTCTAGCCTCTGTTCAGGGAGCCTCTCTAGGCACCATTCCCCCCAAAGAGGGGTGCCTGGGGCTTCCTGGGGAGCTTCAGAGTTTGTCAGGGCATCTCTAGGTGGGATTTGGATGGCTCAGGTTAAGGCTAAGGGAGGTGCTGGGAGGTTGGTCAGTGCAGGAACCTCAGTGGGCTGTGAACTGGAGAAGGTACAAACACAACCCCCTTCATCCCCAAGGCCTTGGAGAGGCGAGTTCTGCACCCTGTGGAGGAGCAGCAGGGGCTGAGCTCAGATTTGGGAACCAAGAGCTTGGTTCCAGTGGGAAAATCAAGATCCAGGGCAGGGGGAAGGTGCACAGCCCTGGTGGATCCAGCACAGAAGTGATGGGAAGTGCCTCCCCACCAGGCCTTTGGCTGCCAGCCTCTTGTTGGACCGATGGAGATGAGATCAGAGAATTCCCAGGGCTGAATCCATCCCATCCCATCCCAGTGGGATTGGCCACATCCTCCCCCACCCAGCAGACTCACCATCGAAGGCAGCCATGCTCTCCTCGCTCCCCAGCTCCTGGTGGGTCACCAGAAGGGCCTGTCTGAACTTCAGGTTTGTTTCCCTGTAAGCAGGAGCCAAAGAAAGGAAAATAAAGCAACCCTGTGGAGTGACAGAGCTGTTCATCCTCCTGTCAGCCCGTGGGACAGAGACAGCCATTAATTAGCAGGTAATTACACAAGTGGTGGCAGTGAAATGCCAGAGAGGGACCTGTCATGTCACACCTGGAGCACTCGTGCAGGAAGAGCCCAGGCCCAGAGACCCTGCCATGAAATCATCCAGCACAGGGAGGGGGGAGAATGGGCTGGGAAGGAGCTGGGAGATGGAGACACTGGCCTGAGGTCACCAGGTGCTCTGTAGAACCCTCACCAGGGCTTTTGGACTCCCATTCTCAAAATCTGTGGGTCAAATCCACTTTTCTGGGGTGTCTGTAGGTTTGGGTTTTGGAGGTTCTCCCACATCCTGCAGTTTCCACTGAACACTCCCAGCTTGGTCTTCAGCCTCTGTCTGTGTCCCTGTTCCTGTGTCCCTGTCCCCATCCCTGTCCCTGTCCCCATCCCTGACCCTGTCCCTGTGTCTGTCCCTGTCCATGTCCCTGTCCCTGTCCCTGTCCCTGTCCCTGTCCATGTCCCTGTCCCTGTCCCTGTCCCTGTCCCTGTCCCTGTCCCTGTCCCTGTCCTGTCCCTGTCCCTGTCCCTGTCCCCGTCACCATCCCTGTCCCTGTCCCTGTCCCTGTCCCTGTCCCTGTCCCTGTCCCTGTCCCCGTCGCTGTCCTCACCCATCAATGTCAGCGGTCTCCACATAGCACAGGCTGCTGGGCTCGGAGCTGCACAGCAGGAGCAGATCAGCCTTGAGGAGCAGAAAAGGCAGCGAGAGCAGCTGGATGAGCCCGTGGCCAGCGATTCCCCCAGGGCACAGCCAGCTCCTGCCACCCTCACCGGCACGACGCTGTCCTTGCGCAGCCGGACGATGTCCCCGACGCAGATGTCGCGCCACTTCTGCCAGCGGAAGCTGCGGGGGATTCAGGGGACAGATTTTTGTCCCTGCAGAGCAGTGGGACTGGGGGCTGGGGCTGTTTCAGCCTGTCCCCAATTCCTGGAGGATTTGGGTCTCTGGGTTCTGGTGCCACCTCTGGGGGCTGAGCACCGAGGGTGGCACAGGACCCGTGTCACATCCGTGTCCCTGGGGGGTGACAGGGACTCTCAGCACCACAGGTGGGGAGAGCTCATCTTTCCCTGGAGCAGTGCTGAGCAGGGACACGGCTCAGACTGGAGGAATTCTGTGGCCAAGGAAAGCCTCCCCCAGCACAACACAGCAAACTGGGGCTTTGCTAAAGCTGCTGCCCTGACTGGAACACGATCCATCCCACAGGAGGACCTGCAGCACATCCTGGGGGTGATGGGAGCTTGCAGAGCCCGGGACAGTCCCACCAAAACCCTTCTCAGCTGCTGGAGGATCCTCAGCACTCCAGGTCCGTGGTTCCAGGGAGGTGTGGAAAACACAGGCAGAGCTCCCAGAGCTCCTCACCTCTTCCCATCCAGGATTTCACAGGGCCTGCTGTTGATTTTCCTGTCACTGCGGTGACGGCCCTGCACACAGGAGAGACAGAGAGCCCAGGGAAAGCTGTGGGCCATGCCAGCCTGTCCTGTCCCACAAAAACAAACCCCCCTGATGCCACCACCTCCCTCCTCAGCCCCAGAGCTGCGTTCTGAGCCATGGGAAGATGTGTCCTGATGAATAAAGAGGCTGAATTCCCCCCCAGGTATTTCTAGGGACCAAACTGGCACTATAAGGCAATAAAGATGACAGAAATGGGGGTTGGGACCCCAAGGAAAGCAGCCAGGACACCACATCTTTCCTGAGGGAAAATAAAAATGTGGATGTGGTGCAGATGACACCTCAGGACTGATGGGTGGCAGCAACCCTGAGCTCCTCAGCTCAGCTGACAGCAAAGGGCCCCTCCCTGGCAGTGTCCCCAGGGCCACCCCCCACTCACAATGTCATCGATGAGGTCTCGAAGCCCCCGGATGATGAGAAGGCAGCTCAGGGGGAACAGCAGAGTGTACCAGGGCAGCGTGGAGATCTCAGGAAAAGTCTGGAGAAGGAGAATTTTACACCATTGACTCAACTCCTGTCCCACCTTGGGACACTTGAGGTGACTGAGTGACTCCCTCGCTCCCAAGCCAGTGCCCGAGGGTGGCAGGAACCCATCTCAGAACCATCAAATCAACACCTCTGTTACAGACACCTCTTCTGGTGGGTTTCCACCTCTTGTTAAAGTGTGGAATGCTCCTGGGTCTCTGATTTTGGAGGGATTAATTTCTGATTTGTGGTCAATGTGAGCTTAGCCTACATGAAAACAAAACTCATTTTCTAGAATCAAGAAAAGATTTGGGTTGAAGGGATCTTAAACTCATCCAGCCCCACCCCTGCCATGGCAGGGACAACTTCCACCATCCCAGGCTGCTCCAAGCCTCATCCAGCCTGGCCTTGGGCACTGCCAGGGATCCAGGGGCAGCCCCAGCTGCTCTGGGCACCCTGTGCCAGGGCCTGCCCACCCTCCCAGCCAACAATTCCTTCCCAATATCCCATCCAGCCCTGCCCTCTGGCACTGGGAGCCATTCCCTGTGTCCTGTCCCTGCAGGCCTTGTCCCCAGTCCCTCTCCAGCTCTCCTGGAGCCCCTTTAGGCCCTGCAAGGGGCTCTGAGCTCTCCCTGGAGCCTTCTCTTCTCCAGGTGAGCACCCCCAGCTCTCCCAGCCTGGCTCCAGAGCAGAGGGGCTCCAGCCCTTGGAGCAGCTCCGTGGCCTCCTCTGGACTGGCTCCAGCAGCTCCACGTCCTCCTGATGTTGGGAGGTTTCAATTTAAGGAAATCACACTTCACACACGTTAAACCCCGGAGTTCCCGAAAGGCACCGAACCCCACGGCAGAGCCACGTCCTGGGACACCTTTTATCTTCCTCTGAACCCCAGAGATCCCCCCTGGGCAGAGGCCTGGCTGGAACTCGCTGTTCCCGAGGTGCCCAGCCCACCTGGAGGAGGATGACAAAGACGAAGTAGACGTTGGCCATGCGGTGGAACTGCTCGTAGAGGTTGAGGGGCAGGAAGGTGAGCAGGTTGTACTTGGCTGTCCTGATGGCATTGCCCTGCAGGAGAGAGGGGTCACAGCACTGCCAGGGTCAGCTGTGGGACACCAGGGACCTGCTCTGCAAATGCCAAAACCTTCTGGTGTTCTTAGGATTTGTCACAGCACAGGAGATGCCTTAAAAAATTATCAAAGCCATAAAGGAAAACAGGGATTTACCAGATCCAAGGGCAGCGTAAAATTGAGAACAAAATCATTTTCTTGGGGGTTTGTTCCCAATGTGGGCCATTCAACAAGAGCTGGAATCTTGGATTCCTGTGGTTCCCTTGCAGCTCAGAATATTCTGTTATTCTGACTGTGATCTAAAGCCCAGCTCACTGACCTCAATGTTATTTAGCTAAAAAAAAGATTAAAATCTGTTTTTGCTCACTCCACGTGTTTTGAAGAATCTTTCTCTTGATTAGACCACCAGACTAAAAAGTTTCCTTCACTCAGCCCTGCTCCTCTGACAGCTCTGGGGGGCACCAGGCAGGGGGGAGCAGCACTTTTTCTCCCTGGGGATTGTGAGTGACTCTCCACCCCTCTGGAGCATCTCTGCCGTGTCCCCCAGCCAGCTACCGGCTCAGGGATGAGGGGCTGGGGAGGGGAAGCCCAGGGCTCACCGAGTATTTCCTCTTGCTCAGGCAGAAGACAGATTTCTTCTTGCACTGCCTGTGGTAGCCGCGGTCGTTGGCCCTCACCTCCCAGGTGAAAGCTGGAAAAGCAAGAGGAGATCCAGCAGCGCCCGTGGGAGCCAGGCCAGGCTGCACCTCCAGGGCACAAGGAGCAGCCATGGGCACTGCTGGGCTGGGGCTCAGGGTCAGTGACAGGGACACCAGAACATTCCAGAGCTGCAGGAATGCTGCCCACACCTCCCCCCGAGCCCCAGGGTCACCCCTGGGCTGGGGGTTTGGTTCAGGGTGCTCAGGCTGTGTGCAGGATGAGCCCCCTGTGCTGTTCCAGTCACGGGCATTCCTCTCCCAGTTCCATTTCTGCCGTCCCAGCGCAGACCCTGCCCAGCAGGGAACATCCCAGCCCTGTTCCCAACACCTGCCCCAGCTGGCCCTCTTCACCCCCTTCCTCTTCATCCCAAATCTTCTTCCCCATTTCACAGCCGTGCCCCACATTCAACTTCCTCACAAACCACATGAAAGCAGAGAAAATCCCCAAACCCCCGCTGCACACTGACCTGGCTGCTGCTGCTGCTTCCCACCTGGGCAGCCTGTGGCTGTGTCCTGCTCAGCCATGCTGCCACCTCCGCCAGCACCTGGGGACAAGGACAACCACAGAGGTTTGGAACACTGAGCAGTGACAGCGGGACCCCATGGGGATGCTCCAGCTTCCCGAGGCTCCAGGGCAGGGCACCCTGCAGGAAGAACATTCTGCCAAGCAGCCTTTCCCCATCCCAGCTGCCTGTGACAACTCAAAGACGTTTTTGCCCTCTGGGGGGGGAAGTTACTGGAAATCATTTGAAGTCGTTGGGGAGGAACTGGGGCTGTCCCTGCCCTGCCATCCCCATCGTGCTGGGAGAGCAGCCACCTCCATCAATGACAACGTTTCCCTCATGCTCCGTGGCTCTGTGACCTTCCTGCAGGGATGCTAGGGAAGATTAATTAATGTTTGTGAAGCGCTTTGTGATCCTCACATGAAAGGAGCCAGCGAGGGATAAAGCATTAATTACCTTATTATTAAATAATCCCACCAGAAGTCAGTCCCTGCCGTTATTTCTTATCTCATTCCTTTGATCACTCTTTCCGTTCTTTCACCCAAAGTATCAACTTTTCTCTTGCTCCTCATGGGTATTGGTTTCTCCCAACACACCTCACAGATGCCACTGCCTGGGCATCCATCCATCCTCATTCCAGGTCGTCTCATTCCAGGTCAAAGAGACCCAAACACCTCGGCCCCTGCAGCCAAGAGCTTGTCCAGAAAAACTGTGATCCACAAAATCCTTTTGTACCACCCAGGACTTGGTGCTGTCACTGTCCTTGGATCCTAAATGACCCCTGAGCTCAGCACACACAGTCCCAGAATGGTTTGGGTTGGGAGGGACCGTAAAGCCCACCCAGTGACACCCCTGCCATGGCAGGGACACCTCCCACCATCCCAGGCTGCTCCAAGCCCCGTCCAGCCTGGCCTTGGGCACTGCCAGGGATCCAGGGGCAGCCACAGCTGCTCTGCGAAATTTGGACCCCAAATGTTTCTTTTTGTTTTCACAGCACTGCTGAGGAGGAAGGAAGGGGTTCAGGGAGCTGCTGGAGGTGTGGGACACTCCTGCTACATCCCAAAGCTCCTACTCCCATTTGTCCCACAGATAAGGGGGAGCAGGAGGAGCAGGTGGATACCTGGAGGGGTGAGATCTCTTCCACACAAAAAGCCCACAGAAGCCCCTGGGTGCCCAGACTGGCTGTCACCACTCAGGTTAGGCAAAATAGGATTTGACACAAATCTCCCACCTTGCTCCCTGCTGTGACCCCACTCGTGTCCCTGTCCCAGGGGTGCTGCACTGGGGACACCTTCCCCTGCAGACCAACAGGGCTGGGTCTGATTGCAGAGGGACAAAGGAGGGGACAAGGGAGGGACACCTGAGCCCTCCGTGTCCTGCTCCTGGCAAGCACACTGGCCTCTCTCCTCCTACCAGAGGGATGGGCTCCCCTGGAACTGGGGTATGGGGGATCTCCCCAGTGACCACAAACAGCCCAAGGGATACGGGCCCAGTGGAGGCAGCTGCTCTGGAGGAAAATCCAACAGGACACAAGAGGAACCTCAGGGTATCCAGGATGGAGAAAACTGAGTCACCTGCTCACAATCCCTGATCCATCCCTGGAAGTGTCCCAGGCCAGGCTGGACGGGGCTTGGAGCAGCCTGGGATAGTGGAAGGTGTCCCTGGTCCTGGCAGGGGTGGAAAGGGATGAGCTTTAAGGTCCAACCCAACCCATTCTAAGGTCCCAACCACGGGCAACCATGACAGGGGCAGGGGTGGCAGCTGGGATGGGTGATGGCCTGAGCCTCAGCCAAGCTCCTGATGGAGAGGCCCAGATTCAGGCTTGGAAGTCCAGAGTCAGGATTGCAAAGGGGACAAAGGCCAAGGTGACACAGCCCCAGCACTGAGACAGCTCCAAGGCCCAGGGCCCACAGCAAGAACCAGGAGTGTGGCCAAGCTGGAGCCAGACCCACCTTGGGGACTTGGTCTAGAACTGAGCCCAGGCTGAGCTTCCTGAGCCCAGGGCTATGGGGGGGCCCAGGGGGCTGCTCAGGGCCAGTAACCCTGGTTGTGCCCTCGGGGCTCTGATCAGGGGCTCAAAGCCCTCACTCCTCACTCCAGGCTTTATTTGAGGCTGACAGTGAGAAATGCCAAGGTGTTTTCCTGGGCTCTGTGCTCCAGACCAGCAAGGCCAGGGCTGGACCCTGCCCTGAGTCTCACCAGCACACACTGGAACTCCTGGGTTTATTTGTGGTTATCCTGGTCCCCTCAGGCTCAGGCTCAGGCCTGAAGCTGCTGATCCATCACGTCCCCACCGTGCCTGGCATCTCTGAGCCCCATTGTGCCCGGCAGGATCAGCATTACACCCTGCTCTGCTCAGCACCCCCGTTCCCAAACGGTGCCAAACAAAAGCACAGCTTGTTCAGCACCTGCAGCTGGCACAGGCAGGACACTCCATGGGGCTGAGAGCCCTGCAAAGGCAGCCAGGAGTGCTCCCTCTTGCCAGGGCCTGGGGCAGGGGGAAAGGGGAAAAAAAAAGTGATTCAAAGCACCGGAAAAATATTTTCGAGGAGGTATCCGAGAAACCTCGGTTCCAAGAAAGCTCTTGACAAACCTCACTCATCACCTGAGTAATCAGAGTAAAAACTGCACTCTGGGGAGGCGGGAGCAGGCTGGAGGTTGGTGCCAGGGCTCCGTGCCAGCCCCAGCCACACGGGTGGACACAAACCCAGCCCGGAGCTCCCTGGGGGGGCAGGGAGGGTTAGCGATGGCCAAAGGCACGGGACATCCTGGGACCACTGCCCCACACCTCAGCCAGCCCAGCAGGGAGCTCTGAACCCACGAGCTGATCCCCCAAATCGTCCCCCGGGATGAACCGGCCGGTCCCGCAGGGAATGTCCCATCCCGGAGCTCTCCGGCTCTGAAACATCCCCGCGGTGCTGCCGGGCGCTAAAAAGCCCCAAAGCGGAACTTTCTCACCCCAAAAATTCCCTTCTGGGCTACTGGAGGTTTGCAGGGCTGAGCAGAAGTCGGGTTTAAGGAGGACCGGGCACGGCGCCACGAGGGTTTGGCCCAGGCTGGTGAAACACGCGGAGATTTATGTCCCTGGCTGATCCGAGCTCTGCCACGGGAATTCTGTGCAGGTTTTGTTCCTGAAACCACCGGCTCAGCGCCGAGCTCTCCCTCCGTGCCCGAATTGGTGTGAGAATCCCCGGGAGCTCCGGGCAGTGCCCCCAGCCGGGGGTCCCTGCTCCCCTCTGTGCCCTTGTCCCGGTCCCGGGGCTGCCACACGCTCCCGTCACCCCTCCCGTGGGTGCTGCTGCTCTTTCCCTGATCCCAATGGCCCCGTGGGACTCCAGCCCCCACCGCCAACCCCGCACGGCCCCGGGCCAGCCCGTGTCACGACAGGCGACAGTGCCAGCGGCCGGGCTGGGCGGGTGGGCGCTGTCACCTCCCGTCCCCGGCACGCAGGAAACGCCCCCGCGCCCCGGCCGGGCGGCTCATTAAACCTCTCCAGGGTTATTTCCCCGGCTCCCAGGACGTGCCCGAGCCATGAGTTTCCCTCCTGTTTTCCAGCAGCCTGGATGTGAAAAGGCGGCCCCGCCATCCCCGAGCGCTGCTCCGTGCTCGGCATCCCCGGCAGCCCCGGCCGAGGGGCGGCCCCGGCCCCTCGCTCCTGCCGGGGGCAGATGCGGCTCCCCGGAGCCCCCAAGGACCTGCCAGCCGTGTCCCCTCCCTGTCACCGTGCCACGCTCCCCTCGGGGTCCCCGTACCTGCACCGACAGCCCCGGGCAGCGCCGCGCTCCTGTCGCCTCCGCCGGACTGCTGCCACCCGGCTGTGCCACGCGGGCCCGTGGGGACAGCCCCTGCCACTCCCCCGGGGTGTGCCAGCTGCCCTCCCCTCCTGCCCTCCCCTCCTGCCTCCGCTCACACCGAGCCGGCTGCCGCGGGACCGGCCCGGGCCCCGGGACACGGCCGGGGTGGCCCTGTCACCGTCCCAGGGTGGCTCCAGACTGGATCCCAGGACAGGGGGGTGCGGGGCAGATTTGGGCAGCTTCTGGGGAGCACCGGGGACCCCCAGAGCCCCTCGGGGTGTGGCGGCAGCTCGGGGAGTTTGAGCCGAGCTTTGGGGAGCGAGGCAGGCGGGAGAAGGGGACAGCGAGGAAGAGGAGGCCGAAGGCACAAAGGAGCCGCGGCAGCTCCGGGCGGTGCCAGCCCCGGGACTGCGAGCCCAGCTGGGGACAGAGGCCACCTCGTTGGTGACGGCAGCTAATGAGGCCAGAGCCTGGTGTCCACCCCGCACTCATCCTGCACACCCGCAGTGGTCCCGCGATCGCCGTCATTACGTTAATTACTGCCTGCAATTAACCGCAGAGACCCGGAGGCGATCACCCAGCGCCAGCCCCACAGCCCATAAAGCATTTACTGCACAGCCGGGAGCGGTGCCTGCTCTGTCCCTGTGTCCCCGTGTCCCCCACACGTGTCCCCGTGTCCCCCACACGTGTCCCCATGTCCCCCACACGTGTCCCCATGTCCCCCACGTGTGTCTTTGTGCTCTCCTGAGTGTACCCGGGTCCCCGTACATGTCCCCGTGTCGCTTTATGTGTCCCCACACATCCCCCCGTTCCCCTGTTCCCACACATGTCCCCATGTCCCGACATGTCCCCATGTCCCCACACGTGTCCCCATGTCCCCGTACGTATCTCCACGTTCCCCTGTGTGTCCCTATATTCCCGCTGTGAAAAACGAGGTTCACTCTCTTAATAAATTATAAAAAGTTTAATATAAACCAAAAGACAATTAGGAGACAAAGGAAATAAAGCAAAGGGTTAAAACAGCTGGGTACTCTGGCGCGTTGCACCCCCGACATCTTTGGGACACCCTTTTTATCCCATCCTGCTGTGAGGGTTTAATGCATATTCAAACTTTTCCAAGAAGTATTTTGCATGGTCACTCCTTGATTTCACCTTTTTAGAACTTTTCTCTGCAAGTGGTCGGTGCTGGTAACAGTCTGGGCTCCACTGTCCTCCCGATGACAACAGTTTGTCTTTGCCCTCTGGGGTTATCTTGCTTTTTACACAGGGACATCGCTCTAACGTTTGGAATTCTTCTAAAACTTGTTAGCAAGAGAAAAAGGACAGCCATAGCCAAAAAGAATTTAACATAAAATACTCATCCTAATACTTGCGAAAGCCAATGTCACAATATGGATTTACAACAGCACTCAGGGTGACACCGGCAGCATCTGACCCGCAGTGGGGACAGATTTGGGCACATCCCATCCTGAGGTCGCACCTCAGCTCCCGAAGAAGAGGGAGAAGCCTCCCCCAGGCTTTGTCCCAGGGGCCGGTGCTGAGCCGAGCTGCTGTTCCTGGTCCCGCAGGGCTCGGGGGCTGCTGAGGGGGGTCCAGCCCCAGGGGAGAGCTCCGGGCACTGCGGGCAGGGCAGGTTTGCATTTGAGGGTCTGGGCAGGGGCCACAGCCGGGCCGGGCCGGGCTGGGCAGTGACGGAACCGGGACTGGTCGGGGTCGGAAGGGATTTAAAGCCCAATTCACCCCCGGCCCTGGGCACTGAACCAGGGTGCCCCGGCCCTGAGCCCATCCCCTGCCTGTCGCTTCTGCGGAGATCCCGCAGGGCTGGAGCAGCACCCACCAGGAATTTCGGTGTCTCTGCCTTCACCAGCCGCTGTCCCCTCCCCTCCTGTCACCCCGAAGCGAAGGTGGCCCGGGCACCGCAGGAAGGGCCACTGGCCATTCCCAAACCCGCCTGTCCCGGCTGTCGCTGCCTCTCGCCGTTTCGGGAGCTCCGGGCTGGGTTGGAGGAAGGAAAGGGATTTCACCCCCCGAGCGCTGTGTCCCCCCCGCCGGCCGCACAGCGGGCGGCTCTGGGCGCCCGGAACGACAACGGCCGAGGTCACCCTGGCAACAGAGGCCGGTGAAGATGACATTTCCCCAATCAATCGCCCTCTGCAATTAGCTGACACCCCCCCTCCCTTGCCGTGTAATTAAGTGAGCGCCGGGAGGCCGGGGCAGAGGGTGGCCCTGGGGCGCCGCCGGGGCTGTCCTGGCGTGTCCCCTCGCCGGGAGCCCCCTGGCAGCCCCTGCGCTCACAGGGAAGAGTTAAAACCTCTGAGCCAGATTCTTCCCTCTCCTCGAGATCCCAGCGGCTCCAGGTGCCCCGTTCCGAGCGGCCGAGCAGCTACAAAGAGCCGTTTGTTGGGAGAAAATGAATAGTAATGTTAACAATATTGATATTAATAGTAATAGTAATATTATTGGTGATAGTGATAGTGATAGTGATAGTGATAGTGATAGTGATGATGATGATGATGATGATGATGATGATGATGATGATAATAATAATAATAATAATAATAATAATAATAATAATAATAAATAATAATAATAGCATTTCCCTGCGGGACAGGGGTTGTTTCCCAGCCTGGGAGCAGCCCCATGAGCATTCCCCAAACTCCAGCCGACACCTCCTGGGCTCCCATTGGTGTCCCACACTTTGGTCTGAAGGTGGTCCCCAGAGTGAGTGATGCCCTCAGCACCCAGAACCTGCCTCCAACACGCAAAATCCCCTCCCCAAATCCGCACCACCGGTGGCTGCTGCCCTTCCTGCTCCTTCCAGCCTCCTCTTCCTCTGTCCCCAGCCACCACGGGCCAGGGGACAGCTCTGGGGAGGGGACAGAGCTGCTCACTGGTGCTGACCCTGTTTCTTGCCCACCACCAGCCCCTGCTCCCAGTCTGGCCAGTTCTCCTCTCACTGGAGGCTGGAGGGTGCAGAAGGACCCGGTCCCTGCGGTGACACAGGTGTCACTTGCCCTGCAGCAACAGGGACCCAGTGCCTGGGGAGCATCACAGCCCCCCCGCCCTTTGGAGCACAGGACCACCCCTGGTGGGAGCACAGGCATCCCGTGCCGCCACCCAGGAGAATCCAAGGCACAGAGCAGTGACCGAGGCTCAGCCAAGGACCGTCCCTGGCTCCAGCCAAGCCCAAGTCCGGAGTGAGGAGGAGAGTGGAGGCAGCAGGGGCTGCGTGAGGTCCTTGTCCCCACCGGCTGTGGCAGAGGAGCCTCTCCGATGTCACCACATGAGGAGCTCTCCGGACACACACGGGACGGACACAGCCCTGTCCCGGCCCCAGCGCTCCCCGTCCTGGAGGGGCTGCACGAAAGGTGATAAAAAACTCTTTAACGAGAGGATGGATGCCCGCGGTCACCTGAGACCTGTGCCAGGCAGCTCAGGGGCAGGAGTGACACAGACACCCGAGGGTGTCCCTCCCTTGCTGGGGGGAGATGCTGCAGGACCAGGCGGATCCTGCTGCAATCCTGGAGCTCCTGCAGACGCGGGCTGGGTGTGCGGAGCTGCCCGGTGTCAGTCGGGGACGTGCTCAGGTGTCAGCTCAGTGACCCTGAGCACCCCACGGGCTGCCCAAAACCTCCCTCCCCCTGTGGGGCGGCAGCTTTGGGGCCGAGGCTGCTTTGATTCAGGTTTGGAACATCCCTCCATCCTTGGGAAGGAAAGGGTGGGGTCAGGGGGCAGGGAAAGCCAGGCAGGGCCCTCCTGCAGGGCTGGGACACTCTGCCAGCGCTGCCAGGGACCCTGGGGGACACTGGAGCCCTGACAGCTCCCAGGACCAGACCAGCAGCACCAGTTCACTGCTAGAGCTCAGACTGGGACAGGCTGGAGGTGGTTTCCATGGATATGGACACAGAGAGGAATCAGGGGCTGCACCCCAGTGAGGGGCAGCAAAGTGGTAGGATTCGTGACCCACCAGCCCCTCCAAGCTCCCCCCTTGCTCGGGGGGAAAATGGAGCCTTTTCCCCAGGATCTGCTTCCTTTCATCCCCCAGGTTCCAGCCCAGGGGGTTTTGGAATGGAGTTCTGGGATTCTCTCCACTCCTTTGCTTCCCCCGATTCAGCTGCAGGGTCTGACCAAGGTGGGGACGGGCAGTGCCAAGGCCTGGAGCCACGCTCAGAGCCAGAGGCAAAGCCACCCAAAAGGGGCAAAGGTTTGAGAGAGCAAGAAAACCCCTCCTGGGGGGTTTGGTGATGCCCCAGCTCTGGCAGTGCCCTGGGAGACAAGATCTTCCAGGGGAAAACAGGAGGGCCAGACCTGAGGCAGATCCTGAACAGGCTTTGATGTCATTGAATCTTAGATTTGTTTGGGTTGGGAAGGACCTTAAAGCCCATCCAGTTCCACTTCCACTGTCCCAGGGTGCTCCAAGCCCTGTCCAAGCTGTCTCTGTGTCCTCCTGTCCCTCCACATGCCTGGGGCTGGGCTCTTACACTCCTGAAAATCCCACCTGCCTCCACCCTCGACCTGAAGGAGACTCAAAGGCACCGAAAGAGCAACAAAGCAAAATGTTTTTGTCACCACAGGGGTTCCCTGCTGTCACCTCGGGCCGCCAGGTGACCTGCAGGGTCCCACACGGTGGGAGAAGAGGGACCCTCGGGGATGGGGAGGGACTGGAGGCCACCGGAGCTCCCAGTGCCACAAAGGCCGGGGAGGTGGCTGAGAACACGGGCCAGGCGTGACTTTTCCAGCCTCCGGAGCAGCCGCTGCCATCGCCGAGCGTTAAATAAAACACATTGCCAGTGAGGTCATCTAATGGCCCATTATTTTTTTATTTGAACTTTTTACCTTCACCTCTTCCTCCGTGCTGAATCAGCTCCTTGGCTCGGTCTTTAATTCCTGCCCCATTTGGGAGATTGATACGGGCTCGGGGGGAGCCTGGCCAGGGCTGGGGGATGCCGAGGCTCCATCGCGGCCCCGGGCAGAGGCAGCAGGAGCCGGGATGTGCCCGGTGCTGGGGGGCTTTGCACAGAGCGAGGGTCCGGCCACGGCCCCGCTCCTTCAGCCCAGGGGTTGGATCGGGGCTCTCTCCAGAAGGAGCGGCACCGCTTTCATCCCTTTTCCTTTTCCTCGGGCTCATCCCGGCGGAGGGAGGCTCCTGGAGGGGCTGGGAGCGCTGCTGGGGGAGGCTGGGCTGGGCTGCAGCGTGAGCGGGGCCACAGGAGCTGAAGGGATCCAGGAATCCCGGGATGGTTTGGGTTGGGCAGCAGCCGCGTTCCGAGAGGGGCCGGGCTGGGACCCCTCGGGGCTGGGACCCCACTCACCCCCAGCCCGGGAGGTGCCGGTGTCACCCTGTGCCAGAGCGTGGGGACACACCTGAGGGGCCACCCCCAGCCCCAAGCAGCAGAACGGGGTCTTGTCCCCACTGCTGTCACAGAATAATGGAATGGTTTGGTTTGGGAGGGACCTTAAACTCATCCCATCCCACCCCTGCCATGGCAGGGACACCTCCCACCATCCCAGGCTGCTCCAAGCCCCGTCCAGCCTGGCCTTGGGCACTGCCAGGGATCCAGGGGCAGCCCCAGCTGCTCTGGGCACCCTGTGCCAGGGCCTGCCCACCCTCCCAGCCAACAATTCCTTCCCAATATCCCATCCAGCCCTGCCCTCTGGCACTGGAAGCCATTCCCTGTGTCCTGTCCCTCCAGGCCTTGTCCCCAGTCCCTCTCCAGCTCTCCTGGAGCCCCTTTAGGCCCTGCAAGGGGCTCTGAGCTCTCCCTGGAGCCTTCTCTTCTCCAGGTGAGCACCCCCAGCTCTCCCAGCCTGGCTCCAGAGCAGAGGGGCTCCAGCCCTTGGAGCAGCTCCGTGGCCTCCTCTGGACTGGCTCCAGCAGCTCCACGTCCCCCTGATGTTGTTCCCCAGGGCTGGGGCAGCTCTGCAGGTGGGGTCTCACCTGAGCACAGGGGCACAGGGGCAGAATCCCCCCTCCCCTGCTGCCCACGCTGGGGGCTCAGCCCAGCACAGGGGGGTTCCTGGGGTCAGTGCCTGTGGCCGGGGCAGGTTGAGCCTCTCACCCACCAACAGCCCAAGTCCTTCTCCCCAGGGCTGCTCTCCATGAGTTCATCTCCCAGTCTGTGCTCAGGGCTGGGATTGCCCAGGTGCAGGTGCAGGACCTTGGACATGTTGAACTCATTTCTCCAGCTTGGGCAAGGATCTCCTGGGAAGCCTGCCCAGCCCCCCAGCTCCAGGATGGCTCCAGCACCTCCCCTCCACAACTCTTCTGCAGGCAGAGCAGTCCCAGACTCAGAAATGTGCATCTAGTCAACACTCTTTTATTAAAAACAATTACAAAAAGTTACAGGTTACAATCGTTCTGTACAACCCAACCAAAGCTCTGGTACTGGGGAGGCGATGGCAGCCCCGGGCCAGGACTGGCTGTGACCACACTGATGGTGTGGCTGGATATGGTTCCACCTTCCCAGGGACATCCCTTGACACAGGCAACACACCCCCACCCCAAAAGCCTCAGCTTAGACTGGAGCATGGGGAAAGGAAGGGGAAATGATGCCAGGGGATTCCTGCCTGGAGGAACCATCTGCCTGCCCCAGTCCCAGGAGATGGGATCGAGCCAAGCAGCTCCACAAGCAGGACACCAGCACATCGTGTCCATGTTGGAATGCCCTGGCTCTGACAGGGAAGGAGCTGCTGTGGGAAGCAGGGGCTGCCTGTCAGGAACAGGCAGGAGGCAAGAGCCAGATCTGAGACCTGACGTGGCTGCTCCAGGGACATTCCATCGCTGCAGCCAGGGGTGAAGATAAATGGGGGATAAACATGGGAAAGAGGCAGAAGCAGAACAAACCTTCCCTCCCCAGCTGGGAAGCACTGAACTCTGTCTCTCCCACAGTCTGGGCAGGAACAGCACTGTTCCCTACAGGCCAAGGTGTCCCAAGGCTGCTTGGGGTGCAAGCCCCAAGGCAGGGAAGGAGCAGAGCTGGGTGTGGAGCACTGGGGGAGCGGCAGGCAGCTGCATCCCCAAAACCTGGGGTAAGGAAAGGGCTGCCAGGAGAAACACAGATGGGCTCAGCAGTAACAGGAGTCTTTACAGCCCCATTTCTCCTGGTGGCTCCCACAGAGCCTGGCAGAGAAGCTGCCTCCCTGCCTCTGAGGGCAGCAGTGGCATGGGGAGAGTTCACCAGGCCCAGCATGGGGCTGGAGCAGGACATCCCTGTCCTGGAACACAGCCCAGCCCACTCCTGCCCACAGGCTGGGACAGCTCAGCAGGACATGCAGGGGAAACACAGCTGTCCCCAAACCCTGAGCCCAGCAGGGCTACAAGGGAGTGAGCAGGAAACAAACCCCAGCAGCTCCTGTGCCCCACTGCCCCCAGACTGACACAGCCAGCCCATGCCAGGGACACAGCAGCCACCAAGGGACACAATTCCAGTGCTGCCAGGGAGGGCGAGGTGTCACTGCTCTGGGAATGGGGTGAAGGTGCTCCCTGACCCCAGCTGAGAGACCCCAGCCCTGGGGATTGTCCCTTCAGCTCTGCTGTCCCCAGACAGCAGCAGGGTCTGGGCACAGGGACCCACCAGGAGCATCCAGTCTGCCTGGGCTCTGCCCCAGTCACCCCAGTGACAGTCACACCCAGCAGCTGCTTTTGTCCAGGTGCCAGACACACAGCTGGCTCCTTCGCTCTCTACACAATTCCCAGCATGTAAACAAGCAAAAATGAAGGATTTTCCCCTATTGCTTTTGCCTGTACCAAGTCCCAGCACCAGGGGCAGGCTGGTGGGGAGTCCTGCCTTACCTGCACACCCCAAAAAACCTTGTTCTCTGAACACAAGCTCACTGGGGCCCTGCTGGAAGCTGAGGGTCAGGGAAGGAGCCTTGTCCTACCCTGCAGTGATGGGATGCAGGTTCTCCCTGGCTCTGGGAGCTGTTTGTCCCTGTCCTGCCACGTGGCTCCCTGAGGTCTGGGCAAGGTGTGACACTCGTGGTTTCCTCCTTAGCACTGACTGCAGAGCCAGGTGCCAGCCAGCCCTCAGCAAGGAGCTCACCTGGGGCACAGCAGGTGGCAATTCCCAGATCCCACCTCATTCCTCTCCCTCCAGCTGCTCAGAGCCAGCCTCCCTCTTTGCAGCTCTGCAGTGGGATGGCACCAGGATCTCTTGCCAAGTGCTTGATCCTCAGATCTTGCTTCCCACACCAGCTACACAATCCACTCACAGCTGCCTGCCCAACCTTCTTCCATCTCCCCCCTCTCCAAACGCTGCTTTGGAGTACAGAGGCAATTTAACTTACATTTGGGAAAAAAGAAAAAAGTAAACACTCTACCTTTAACTGAACCAGAAAGATCCTTCTGCACATCTCCAACCTACCTCTAACAAGCTTCTCCTAGGAACCAAGAACTTCTGGTTGTGCTACTCAAAACCACCTTACCAGGCCCACAAGGCAGTGCTTGGACCACAGAGAATCCCTCAGGGGAGTCTGAGGATCTGAGAGCCACCAGCTGGACAGAGGGACTGCAGGTGTGAGTCCAGGAGTCCTGCTGGGATGGCTGGGGAGCAGGAACATGCTGCTGGCACGGGGGGACAGAGTGGCTGTGGGCATTTATTGCACTGCTTTTTCACAGAGGTGCAGGAGAACAGCAGAGAGACAACGCGCAGGTCATCGCTTCACTTTCGCATCCTCTTTGATCTTCCACACCATCAGCTCCATGCAGGCTCGGGCATCCTCACTGGAGTCATGTCCTTCCACTGGGGACACAAACACAGGCAGTGAGCCCCTGCTGCCTGTTCAGCACAGCACAGGGAGCTCCCCAGGCAGAGCCAGCTGCTCCATCCCCTGCAGCCACAGCCACACCTGGGAGCACCCTGAGCCACAGCCGGGGATTTAAGGAATTCCACAGAATCATGGAATGGTTTGTGTTTTATGGTTTGTTCAAGATCATCCAGTGCCACCCCTGCCATGGCAGGGACACCTACCACTACTCCAGGTTCCTCCCATCCAGCCTGGCCTTGGACACTGCCAGGGATACACAGCTGCTCTGGGCACCCTGTGCCAGGGCCTGCCCACCCTCAACAATTCCTTCAGAACAGAAGGCACAGAACAATTCCTTCCCAATATCCCATCCAGCCCTGCCCTCTGGCACTGGAAGCCATTCCCTGTGTCCTGTCCCTCCAGGCCTTGTCCCCAGTCCCTCTCCAGCTCTCCTGGAGCCCCTTTAGGCCCTGCAAGATTTTTTTTTCCCACTAAACCCACACTTTTTTCTGGGTTTCATCCTGACACCACCAGCTATGGAACAGTTGGGAGCTTCCCCAGCAGTGTTTCCAATGTGCTCAGGGAATCCAGGAGGGAACAGGCTCCACTTCCAACAGGACCCATCTCAGCTGGCCAGGGTGGGAAGGGAGGGCAGGGCCTGGCCTTGGCAGAGCCACCCTCAGCCTTCCCACACCATTTCCTTTGTCCCACTCAGCACAGGGAGGGAAGCAGAGAGCTCTGCCCTCAGAACAGGGCTCACGCTGAAACCAGCTGTGGCTGAGGCTCCTTATGTCAGCACATTCCCAGCTACCACACACATGCAGGGGAGAAAACAGCAGGAGCAAGAGGATGGGCTTGGGGAGAGCAGAGGAAGGCAGGGCTGAGGAGAGCACACCCAGGAGGAAGTGGGGTCCCTCAGAGGTCTCACCATTGTCCTGGATGATGCGTTTGAGGTAGTCGGCCATCAGCGTGCGCAGGGCCCGCTTGTAGGGCAGCCCCAGGCGGTGGGGGAACACGATGGCTGTGTCCACTACAGTGCCGTGGATCAGCTGAGGGAGGGAGCACAGGAACAGGGTTATTTCCCCCCTCCCACAGGGACAGGCACTCCTTGGGATCAGCCACGCTGCAGCAACCTTCCGGTCACCTCTGGGGCTCTGTGCAATGCTCTCGGCAGCTTCCGACCCAACCAGTCTGGCAGGAGGCTCTGGGATCCAGGATGAGTCCCCTGGCAGGGTGTGTGCACACAGGATTCCCACTGCTGTGCCAGCCTGCTCCCAGAGCCCTGAGACCTCACATGCAGCCCAGCAGAGATTCAGGGCTCATCCAGTTCGGGTAACTCAAGCAGGACAGGCCAATCCTTAATGCCCAAAGCCTGGAGGAGCTGGAACAGCTCCTGAGTCCTTCACAACTGAAAACTAAACTGAAGAGCCAGCTGACTGCACAACAGCCTCTGTGGGAGCTGTAGCAACCTTTCAACTGCTTCTCAAGATGAAGCAGCTCAGTCTGTGGCATCCCTGAGGATTGGAACTGGGTAAATCTTCATGGTGCCTCCAACCAAACCATTCTGGGATTCTGAGATGGGGACAGAAGTGGGCAGGATGTGCACGCCAAAGCAGGATGTACATCACACTGCTGCTACAGAGCAGGCCTGGCCTTCGGGGTGCAAACCAACCCTAAATCCTCCCATCCACCAGAAGTGACTCAACAGGAAGTTTTTAACCAGCACCAGCTCAGCAAGGATGGAATGGGACAAGGAAATTCTATCACTGAATCATATCAGAGAATGTTTTGAGTTGGGACTTTTTAAAGGGCTTCTACTCCATCCCTTGCCATGGCAGGGACACCTCCCACCATCCCAGGCTGCTCCAAGCCTCATCCAGCCTGACCTTGGACACTTGCAGGGAGCCCCAGCTGCTCTGGGCACCCTGTGCCAGGGCCTGCCCACCCTCCCAGCCAACAATTCCTGCCCAATATCCCATCCAGCCCTGCCCTCTGGCACTGGAAGCCATTCCCTGTGTCCTGTCCCTCCAGGCCTTGTCCCCAGTCCCTCTCCAGCTCTCCTGGAGCCCCTTTAGGCCCTGCAAGGGGCTCTGAGCTCTCCCTGGAGCCTTCTCTTCTCCAGGTGAGCACCCCCAGCTCTCCCAGCCTGGCTCCAAAGCAGAGGAGCTCCAGCCCTCTAATCCAACACCTCAGCTATGAATTGTCACCACACTGGAGGAACTGAGGATGCTGAACAGGTCAAAGTGCTCCCCACCCTGCACCAAGGGGCTTGGGGACAGTCAAAGGCCCCACCTGACAAAGTCCATAACCATAGAGCAGGCTGGCTTTTTTTAACACCAATTTCTTCCTCTCAGGCTAAGACAAGATTAATCCTTTGCTGCATCCAGTGGGAGCTAAAGGAATGTGGATGAAGGCAATGCCATATCCTGAGCACAGGAGTGAAGTGCAGGGCTTAAGAGATAAACCTGTGTCCTGTCCCAACACAGATGATTCCAACAGGATCCTGATAATCCCTCTCCCCTCTGCCTCCAGGCACCAGCTCATGTTGCAGGACAAGCCATAACCCCATCAGTAACAGCTCCAGAACTGCCCCAGAACAGCTGCACTGTAACAGAAACAACCTGCTCCCCTCCCTGGAGTATAAATCTGCCAACGTTATGGATAATCTCCCCTGGACTGCACTCAGCTCTGGCACCCTCCCAGACACAGTGGTAATTACTTATGTAGATCAGGAAGACTGAGGAAACAGGATGATAAAGCTTTAAATAAAACTTGAAATGCCATCAGCACTTGGAACTTGCCACAGCCATTAGTGAGATATGGCTTTACTGCCACAGCCCTCGGCCATTCTGCTGTGACACCCCACGGCTCTGCTGGACTGCTCTGGGCTCCTCTTGGCAGAAGCTGTGGTGCTGAGAGAAAATCAAGCCTCTGTGAGGCCAGGGCAGTCATCTCGAGCTGATCTAACTGGAAATAATGTTTTTCTGATTATGATGAAGCCTCTCCAAGGCTGGGATAAAGGGTGCCACGGAGAGGTGAAGTGTTTTACAGGCATTAAAAGCTCCTGCTTCCAGCCCAGCCCTGAGGGCTGGCAGCCACAGAGGCTTCAGCAGGAGAGCTGTGGGACAAAGAATGGCTGAGGGAAGTTGTGGCATGGGAACACAAAGACTTGGCTCCTGCCTGCCACACGCTCTCCTGGTGACCCAGGACAAACCCCTGTCAGGGCAGGACACACTCCCTGGCAGAGGTGGCTGAGGGATGGACACACCAGGCTGATGAGGGCCAGGCAGGAAACAGGACAGGTAAAATGTCAAAATAACTTCATCAAAGTAACACCACAATTCCTAGAAAAGCTGGCACAGAACAGAGAACAGATCTGGCAGGGGTGAGAGGCACATGATTTGGGATCAGTCATAAATCATGGAATGGTTTGGGCTGGAAGAGACCTTAGAGACCATCTTGTTCCATCTTCCATTAGATGAGGCTGCTCAGAGCCCTGGCCAGGCCTGTCACCCTGGGCAGCAGCAGCCACTAAAAGTTCAGGTGACACCATGAATGACACACATGACCCCACTCCCTTGCACTTCCACCACCACCAGCTTCAAACAGGCTCAGAGACTGGACAAGGAATCCTGGAATATTCTGAGTGGGAAGTGACCCTCAGGGATGATCAGTGCAGCCCCTGGCCCTGCCCAGACCCCCCACCAAGCCCACCCTGAGCATCCCTGAGAGCGCTGGCCAAACGCTCCTGGAGCTCTGGCAGCCTTGGGGCCGGGCCCATTCCCTGGGGAGCCTGGGCAGTGCCAGCAGCCTCGGGGGGAAGAACCTTGCCCTGAGATCCATCCCAAGCCCTGGCACAGCTCCAGCCCTTCCTGGGCTCCTGTCCCTGGTCACAAGAGTGAAAGGATACCTGTCCCTCCTCTTCCTCCATGAGGATGTTGAAGACCACAATGAGTCTTCCCTCAGTCTCCTCAAGGCTTAACAAACCAAGTACCCTCAGCTGCTCCTCATGAGGCCCCTCCAGACCCTTCCTCATCCTCACAGCTCCTCTGGACACTCTCCAATGGTTTCATGGCTTTTTTGTACTGTGGTGTCCAAAACTGCACACAGGACCTGAGGTGAGGCCACCCCACTACTGTGAACTCCTGGTCCTTGGAAATAAACAGTTCCTAAATTTGAAGGAGACATCTCACCCCCACCCAGGGTGGGAAAGCACCACAGGGAGATGTGAAGGCAAGAGCCCAAGTTACCTTTAGTGCAAATAAATCGCTTTCCAAGCTGTGCCCTATCAATATGGTGTCTGCACTGAACATGTTCAGTAGGACGGCTTGGACATCCCGCAGGGTGATGCTTGTGTTCTCCAGGTCCTCTTCTGTCACACCTGAGAATCTGCAACAGGACACAGGAGGGGGTCCTTCACTTGAACAAACACCTCAAGGCCCAAAGCCCCTCAGCCCTTAGAGAGTGTGGGCAGTGGAGTTTCAAAGAGTGCTCCCAGCCACTCTGAGCTCCTGGGAGAGCACGAAGCTCTGTCCCAAGGAGAACCATCCTCACCTGGTGTTACAGCCCTTACCTGGTGTTGTAATCCACCACCTTGGAGTCTGGCTTCACAAAGGTGTCGTACACCACTTTCAGCTCTGAGTTGATCACAGTTACTCTTGTCAGCTCCAGTCCTTGTTTAGTGTAGCACTGCAAGGAGCAGGGCAGATTGATGAGAGGCACAGGCCAACCGGTGTGGAGCCCCTCACCCAAGGGCTGCAGCCCCCAAAATGCAGCACATCTGGTGCAGCAAGGCCAGGCAGCAGCACAGCTCAGCATGGGCCAGTCAGAGCCTGCCAGGGCTGCACAGCCTTCAAGTCAAACACACCAATCAATAAGAGCTCATTTACACCTCCAGCACCAATATTCAGAGCAGAGAGAATGAGGTCAGGAAACAGCTTCCCTTCAGCCACTTGTGTCACACCTCAGCCAGTCCCAAAAAGCTTTGTTTTGGCTTTGGACCCACCATTTCACAGTCTAAGGCGTAGATCCCAGGGTAGCCATCAGTCGTGGGCAGCTTCTCAAAAGTCTTCACAAAGCCATCCAGGCTCTCCTTGCGCCCATCGTGCACGTGTTGCTGAAAGGAAAAGACAGGGACAGCTGGTGATGATAAGATCAAGAAGCCAAAGAGCCCACTCCAACAAACCTCCAGTTCAACAGAAATGGGTTTTTAATAATTTCTTAATGAGGAATAAGTTTTGCCCACAGTGAGCCTGAGAAGTTCACAGCAAACACAGCCATGGGCAGCCCTAACTCCAATGGCAGATCCAGGCTGGTGGCATCGTACTGACAGCACGTGGAGGAGCAGGACATCACATGTCTGGGGAGAAAGAGCTTTCAGTCTGGAGTAAAATTAGGCAGAAAGGGTCACTTTGAGGCCTGACACTGATGTAACTCCAGCTCCTGGTTCCTGTGGCCAAGACAAGCCCAGGACAGGATGCAAGTGCAGGATCCTAACCCCAGACATCCCTGTGTGAGCGTGAGCACCAGGTGCAGGTGGCAGCAGACACCCAGCTCCAGAGTGTGTCTCACAGCCACTGCATCCCACAGCCAGCCCACACCACCAGCAGCTCCAGCCCAGCAGCACTTGAGGCAATACAGGGAATTTCCAAGCACTCTGCATTGTTCCCAGCTAAAGCTCCAGGGTCAACAAGATCCAGCAGGAAAACTCAGGGAGTGATTTCACAAGTGGCTTAAGCCAGTGCATGACTGAGCTGCTGTTACAACACAGGTACTCCCACACTCCTCCACAGCACAGATCCTACTGGTTATCCTGAAACCTTCCTGGAACCAGGGGCTCTAAGCTGGATGAAGTTTAATGGGGAAGCAGGAACAGGTAACCAAGGGCAAGGCAGAGCTGTGCCCTTTTGCCTGCTGACATGGTTTTAGGTAAAACCAACCTGCTCCACAGCCAGAGGTGATGCTCTCCCTCCCTCATTCCCCGGTTGTGTTTAAGTTTTGTCTGTCCCTAAATCTCCATGTATTTGTGCACAATCACAGCAGCCTCCTTCACCATGCTCAAAACCATGGAATCACAGAATCCTTAAGGTTGGAAAGGACTCCCAAGATCATCAAGTCAACCCAGCAGTCCCACCATGGTCACCACTAAACCACGTCCCCAAGTGTCACATCCACGTGTTTTTGGAACACTTCCAGGGATGGTGACTCTACCATTGCCCTGGAAATCCCCTTCCAATGCTTTTCAACTCTTTCTGTGAAGAAATTTTCGCTAATATCCGATCTAAACCTCCCCTGGCCCAGCCTGAGGCCGTTCCCTCTCCTCCTGTCCCTGTTCCCTGGCAGCACAGCCCAACCCCCCCGGCTGTCCCCTCCTGGCAGGGAGTTGTGCAGAGCCAGAAGGGCCCCCTGAGCCTCCTTTTCTCCAGGCTGAGCCCCTTCCCAGCTCCCCCAGCTCTGTTCCCCTCTCTGGACACACTCTAGCTCTTCAAGGTCCTTCTTGTCATGAGGGGCCCAAAACTGACCCCTGGATTTGAGGTGGGGCCTCAGCAGTGCCCAGCCTGGTACAGGGCTTCCCATAGGTCTCACCCTACAAAGAATTAAATTGTTCTGGGTTGTCTCAGGATTAAAGGCTGGAGAGATGAGGAACTGAGGCCCTTGTAAAGCTGACATGTGTGGGCAGAGAGGAAACCAAAGCAGGATTTGCATATTTTCTTGCACAGGTCACTACTGCAGGTCCAGCCAGAGCACAGGAACTGCATCATTTGAAGTTAATGAGGCAGCTGGGCCAATACAGAGGCCAATCCCTCCCTGCATCCACTGCCAGCACTGCCCAAAGGCCTCATGGATCACTGCTGCCCAGGGGCAAGGGGACACATTTGTCCACTCTGCACCCACAGCATGGATCCCCTGCTGAGGGAATGGGGAGAGCAGCTCAGCAGCCAGGAGACAGCAAACACCTCTCCCTCAGCCCTTCCTTCCCTGTGTAACACAACAGAACTGAGCAGTGAAGTGAAAACAAAAACAAACTCTATTAGGTATTTTTCTCTATCAGCTGCTGTTCTGAAACTGCCCAATTCTTCCTGGCTGGGAGGAGGGCAGGGAAGTTGCTCCTGTTTTTGAGAGCTGAGGAAGGAGCAGCCTCGGATATCACAAAGAGCAGCCACTCCAGGCTCCCTGGAGCAGCACAGCTCCCTCCTGCCATCTCCTGCCTCCCTGCCTAACTGCAGCAAACCCAGGCAGGGACACCCTGTGCTTGGACACACACAAACGGGCTTTTCTAACCAGCTCTGGGTCTCTCAGACACTGAGAATGGTGTCTTATTACAGATATTTTCTGCTTTCAAAGCCCTTCTTTAAAACTGAAGGATTCTGTGCTCCCCAATATCCCAAAATTTCACTGTGTGGAAACTGAGCAGGTTGTGGATCCAAATCTTCCAAAGGGTGCTGTGAAAACTGGGGGTTTAGAAAAGAGAGGGGGACTCTTTATACTGGTATGGAGTGACAGGACACAGGGAATGGCTTCCCACTTCCAGAGGGCAGGGTTAGATGGGATATTGGGAAGGAATTGTTCCCTGTGAGGGTGAGGAGGCCCTGGCACAGGTTACCCAGAGAAGCTGATTTTAAAAAATCCTAAATTCATGTGGAAAAGAAAGAGAAGGAACAACCTGATCCCATCCAATCCAATTGTACAGGGCAGGCTTTCATGGTGCCCAGAAAACTCTTCCAATTGTAACAAACCTTGAATTTTGTCCAGAATTCACCTTCTACCTCGAGTTTTTTGTTTTCTCTTGTGTGGCAGGTGCCAAATATAAAAATGTCACTAAAACAAGTGACAAGGAGCATGCCCAAAGAGCTGAGGGAAAAGCACAAGACAGTCTGGGGATGCCAGGCTGGGACACCAACTCTCCCAAGGGCAAGAAAAAAGCATCTGTGCAAAGGCACCCTAAACAGTGCTCTGCTCTATCAAACTCCACAACTGAGCAGGTTTTTCATTATTTTTTCTAATGCTGGGCTCCCTCAAAAGAAGTTTTGTGATGTTTTGGAGGTACAACAGGCTCCTTGGGAAGGCTCGTTCCCTCATTACAACCAAGGACAGGAAACTTTTCAGAAAAGATTTGTCCACCAGGAGAAAGTTACCTCAGCATGGGAATCTGGAAAGGAAAAGATGGGAAAAAGGCTTTGGCACACTGCTGCCAAGGCTCTGGGACTGCTCCTTGAAAGGAAATCACTTATTTCTCATTTCTTCTGCAATTCACTAAAGAACATCAGCTTTTCTATGTCCCTCAAGTAGATGAGCTGGGTAGCTCAGGATAAATGAACCCAGCCCACTCCAGACAGCTGAGTGTCAAATACTGGATTTTCCTACCACTTCAGAGCAAAAAAAAAATTAAGCTGCACTTGTTTTATCCCCTTAAGGGAAGCCACTGCTCTTCTAAAGGATTAAGCAAGGATTTCCCAGCCACTGCCACTGTGAGCAGAGCACAAATGTCACTGAGAATAAAAAGGTGTTGTTCCATCACTTACTTTAGCAACCTGGCAGCCTGGTGACCCCACAGCTCCGGAGCAGCAGCTGTAGTGAGTTTCCCACCCACCTGGCACTGAAAGAGCAAGAGATGAAGGGTCAAGGAGAACAGTCTTGTTAACAAGAGACCTGAACTTCAGCTTTCACGTGCAGATCCCCTGGATCCCCACAATAACGTGTCAAACACAGGGGGAAAATTACTGTGGATTCACAGGCAGCAATCTGAAGAGTTTAAGCCTCTGGTACTCAGCCAGACAAACTCCAGAAGCCACTCGGATGCTCTGATGGAAAAGCAGAGCAGAGCTCAAACTAGGTTAGTGCCTCACTGCAAATGAATTCAACCAAGATCAGTGAATCCTCCTGGGACTGACAGACCTTTAGTGCTCCCAGTCAGCCTTTTAAAAGGCTGATTTCTCTCAAAAAGCACAGGAAGGTTTTTTCCTTTACTTTTCTGAATGAAGATGAAGCACCTCTGCTGCAGCCCCAGTGTCACATTTTGGGGATCAGCAAGTCCAGCACCTCTTTGTGAGGCCATTTCAGTGACAGGCACAGGACCTGTCACCACCTGGGAGCGTGACAAGCCCCAAAATGAAGCTCAAAGCTGTGTTTGGAGCTGGAGCAGAGGCAGCACAGGCCAACCCCCCTGGCAGGGCTGTACCTCTCTGCTTGCGCAGCCGCCCCCAGTGATGGACACACTCCTCCTTCCGGATGCAGTTCCCCGAGGCTGAGACCATGTACTCGGTGCCACAGCGACAGCAGATCCTGCACGAGGCTTGGGGACAGGAGAGAAACAACAGCCACGTCACTGGAAACCCCTCACCTGCTTAACCTGGCCAAAGCAAAGGAAATCACAATCACTCAAGCCCAAAATGCTGTTAAATTATGTTTTCTGTTAAAAAGGAATCCAAATTCCTATAAAGACACAGCAATCTCTCTGAAATCTGCCCTCCAAACACTTCCCAGAGGCAAACACCAGACTCTCTGGTGGCTTTGCTCCACATCAGCTGCCCCCCAGTTCCATCAAGGTTTGCTGCATTGTTTCTCCATGCACAGCAAATTACATTGGAGTCTAACACAGTTATTTTAAGAAACAGGATAAATAAGTCATTCTTTGGACACCAGAGCTAATGAAGCCTGGTTTCCAGGGGATCTGTGCCTTGTCACTTCCAAATGACATTTTAGCTCTTCCAGGGCACAGCTTTTCTGTCAGGATTTTCCAGCAGCTAAACCCAGGAGCACTTAGGGCAGGGTCTGGCCCAGCAAAGGGGCAGTCTGCAACTGCTCCCTCCTACCACCTCTGCTTTTACTGCCCAAAATTTGGGGAAGGGAGATGCAAAAAGCCACTGTGAAAGAGCAATCATTCTTCTGATGTCCATGTAATTCCATGAGTTCTGGTGTGAGCATTAATGCTGTTAGCACATTCCCAGCTCTGCCCAACACCAGCCCACTGGTTACAGTGGCAGCAAACAGCTTTAGTTAAATAAGAAGAAATTCAAAGATCCTGCAACATCTGCAGAAAACTACGGGAAAAAAACCAGGAATGTGAGCTCAGGATCATACAAAGGAGCTGGCTGGTTCCTTGGAAAAAAGGGCTCTCACAAATACAGCACTTGACAGTGTTAATGCAAGAGAGCTTTTGCCCAGGTTGCTTCAGCAACCACAGGACAAATGTAGGCACAAGGTGTTAACATGGATGAGCACTTAACACACTTTAGAGAGGTCTCTCCACACAGATGCTCAGGGGAGCGTGGCAAAGCACCTCAAAAGAAATCCCCAGTCTGGGTTTTATCCCTGCTGCAGCACAGCCTGCTTTAGTCAGGGGCTGAGGAGCAGAAATCTTGCCATGGGTTCAGAAAATTCAGAGGACCCCATCCTGTCCTGAGGAAACCTGTGGGATCAAGGCCAGGTTGGACATGGCTTGGAGCAACCCAGTCTGGTGAAAGGTGTTCCAGGGACACCTTCCCTGAGAGGGGCTTTAAAGTCTAATCCTAACTATTTTGTGATTTTATGATCAGCTGCAAAAAGGGCTCTGGGGAACTATTTGGCCCAGCAGTGCCGTGAGATCAAAGAGAAAACTCTGCAATCCAGAGCAGCACAGCAGGACCCACTGCAAAGCCAGCCTGGCCCAGTGTCAGTCCTTACCCCCCATAAGAGCAGCTCACAGAGCTCACAGAGACAGAAAAATCCTTCCCCTGGGAAAGGGGAGGGTCACCAAGTGCAGAACAGGAGCCTCTTTCCAACCTGCTCAATTGCTGTTCTTTGGCAGCACAGAATCATGGAATTGCTAAGGCTGGAAAAGACCTTTAAGATCAAGTCCAACCAACAGCACCACCACCATGGTCACCACTAAACCATGTCCCCCAAGTGCCCATCCACACATTTTTTCAATATTTATGGGGAATGATGACTCCAGCACTGCCCTGGGCAGCCTGTTCAATGCTTCACAACCTTTTTCATGAAGAAATTTTCCCTTACATCCAATCTAAACTTCCCCTGGTGTGACCTGAGGCTGTTTCCTTTTATCCTGTCACTTGTTAACTGGGAATTAGAAATTAGAAACCTCCCTCAGCCTCACAGTCCCACAGACTATAAACTCTGGGTGAAAAACAGCATTCTCAGGATGTGAAAGCTGAAGAAACTCCCCATGCAGGAATCCTGCAGCCACATTCTCTGTCACAACAGGAGCAAAGGCTCCACACTGAGACCTTTACACAACCACAACAGGCAGCTCCAGCTGCATCCAGCAAATCCTGCAGAAGGAAAGAGCCAGCAGAGCTTACAGTCAATCACTTTCTTCTCCTCTGCAGTGAAGAGCACAGCACGTCCGGCCTTCTCGGGGTGAGGCATTGGGTACCCGTTCTCCTTGAGCTGCTCCTCGGTCATCAGGTACTCCTTGAGGCGCCGGTACAGGGCAGCTCCTGCACACAAACACAGGGCTGAGCTCCCAGCACTAAAGCACTGCCTGCTTCTCTGCCTTTACCAACTCTCCTGCCACTATTCTCAACTTGCTTCCACTGCCTCAGCTCAGGATGGACAGGAGAAAAGGTGCTGGTGGTAATTTTTGAAGTCTGGTCATTAGTGCACAAGTTGATTTTTAAACTCCTTGAACAAGGAGCATGAAGTCTGGAAAGCACAGCTGGAACAGAATTCCTCCAAAAGACCCATCTTCAGCCTTGCTGTTACTGATAGACCCAGCCCAATTTGGGACCCTGGAGATCATCCCATTCCTGCCATGGGCATGGACACCTTCCTCTGTCCCAGGTTTCTCCAAGCCCCGTCCAGCCTGGCCTTGGGCACTGCCAGGGATCCAGGGGCAGCCCCAGCTGCTCTGGGCACCCTGTGCCAGGGCCTGCCCACCCTCCCAGCCAACAATTCCTGCCCAATATCCCATCCAGCCCTGCCCTCTGGCACTGGGAGCCATTCCCTGTGTCCTGTCACTAAATGTGAGACTTCTCCCATTTTAATGTTTAAATTCAACAGCTGATAATTGGTAACCCAGCCCTCAAATACTCCTCAAAGGCCACCCACAGCTCACTAAAAACTTCATTATCGGAAGTTTCTTCCTGATTTCAGGCTGCTCATTTAATTTCACAGAATAATTATAACTTCTTGCACTCTGCCCAATATCTCCTTTGGCTGCTGTGTTAAACCCTTCCAATATTCCTGGGTGCCCTTTGATGTTGCTTAGCTGAGCTATACTGGCCCTTTTAAGCTTTCTCAATGTCAATTCCTTCTGCTCCATGGCCTCCCTGGCTCTTCTCTGATCTCCTGCACAATTTGCCTACATCTCTTGGCAACCAAAATACCCATAACTGATTTGAGCTCACATGAAAAATGCTCATGGCACAACCCTTTGGCTACGATACGACCTTACTGTGACATTGGTGAAAGTGAAACTGAGCCCTGCAGAGATGGAGATTTTTAAGTTTGCCTTTTAATCTGACAGGCACATTGTAAAGAATTGCTTCAGGGCAAGAAAGTTAAAATTAAATAATGCCCAAAGCACAAGAGGCAGCTCTGAACAGTTATTGATGCTCCATCAAAGCCAGCCAGGCTGCAGCAGTGACCTCACAGCCCCAGTGAGGATGGAAGGAGGGCACTGGTCAGGGGTGTCACCATCCCCCAAGGGACTCTGCAGCTCCATGATACAGCCAAGTGATAATTCCTAACAAAGAAATCCCAGCAGGTCATAAAATCCTGGAATATCCTGAGTGGGAAGGGACCCTCAGGGATCATTGATCCAGGCCCTGCCCAGACCCCCCCCAACATTCCCACCCTGAGCATCCCTGAGAGTGCTGTCCAAACGCTCCTGGAGCTCTGGCAGCCTTGGGGCCGGGCCCATTCCCTGGGGAGCCTGGGCAGTGCCAGCAGCCTCGGGGGGAAGAACCTTGCCCTGAGATCCATCCCAAGCCCTGGCACAGCTCCAGCCCTTCCTGGGCTCCTGTCCCTGTCCCAGAGCAGAGCTCAGCCCCTGCCCCTCCGCCTCCCCTCGGGAGGAGCTGCAGCCCCCGAGGAGCCTCCCCTCAGTCTCCTCTGCTCCAGCTGAACGAGCCAAGTGCCCTCAGCTGCTCCTCAGAGCCTTCCCCAGCTCCGTTTCCCTCCTCCAGACACTCTCCAACACCTTTGGATCCTTCTCACAGGGCCCAAAGTGCCCCCACAAGTCGAGGTGAATGCAGCAGCCTGATTCTGCTCCCCCCAGTCAGTGTCACACCTCAGCTCCACCCTTACAAGTGACAGCCCAGCAGGAGCAGGGTCTGACCTGTCAGATCCTCGGCTCTCAGGCTCCCTGAGCGGTTCAGAGTAAAGCTGGTCTTGGCAGCAAGCTTCCCTCCCAGCACAGCTTCGTGGGACACCACCTTCTTGTTACTTGTCTCTGTAAGGAGAGGGGAACAGCACAGGGGGACAGAGATCAGGTACCCAGGGGGTGACTTCAGTCCTGGTTTGGGACACTACACATGGGCAAGAAGAGGGCTGTGTTTATCCTCTTGAGCTCTTGTTTTGCTCCAGAAATGGATTCTCTGTGCCACATGCTGGCCCAGCATTTCCATTCCAGCACCACAGAGAGTTTTCTGTTCACACCGTCAGCCTAACACTTCTACAGTTCTGCTAGAAACTTGTAGCTCTCCCTGCTCACTCTGCACAGCAAGCCCTCCAACTGACCAAAAGCAAGAGAGGAGACAGAACAGAAACAACTTGACCCCTTCATGTGCTGTGCGAGGGCATCACCCACCCCCGGGAAGCAGCTTTGATTCTGGGGCCCTGCAGACCAACCTCCCACGCAGGACCTTTCAACTTCTTTCAGAAAGGAGCTTCAGAGCTCTAGAATATGCTCAGCACATCAGATAATGGCAGAGAGGGGCTTTTTACTAATCATTAACTGGCAGCCCTCTCCTAAAGGCCAGCCTCCAAGTTCAGCTGCTCTGCCTAATGGCCAGGAACGTAATGAAGACAGAGGGGAGAAAAAGGAAGAGACCAGAGGAAAAAAAAATTCACAAGAACAGCACAAATTGATTGTTTAATGTACCCTCTCGAGAGCCAATAATGAAATGTCTTAACCCTCTTCGTTTCTCTCTTGAAGCTTAATGTGTGTAACAGATTTCTGTGGTGATGGACGAGTCTATCACTTTGAAGGCATCATGTGAAACTTACTCCATTAGCAGGGCTTTTCATTTGAAAGAACTTGTGCTAAAAAAAAACACACCCGTGTGGCATTATCTCCATTTAGGCTCAGAAAGCCAACAAAGCATTGCAGGACCTGCCTCTTGAAGGCCCATTAAAGCTTGCCAGGCTATAAAAAGCTAAACTGGAGCTGTTTGCCTTTCAGCATAATGCTGCTGAGAAATGGGTTCTGGCTCTTCAAACAAGTTTCTCTCTGTGGTTTGTACTCCCAGCAGGGCTCCAGCTGTTAAACTGCAAGGTACCTACTGTTGGTGCTGGCCGGGGAGTTGGGCACGAGGCTGCGGAGCTTCTTCAGGGTGTTCACAGCCACGTTCAGGTAGATGTTGCGACTGGTGCTGCGCTCATAGGCCACCTTCTCCTCTGCCAGGGCCTGTGAACAGCAAAAGTCAGCACCACACACTCCCTTCCCACTGGTCCCAGAACCCCAGAATGGTTTGGGTTGGGAGGAACCTCAAAGATCATTTTTTTCCACCTTCCACTATCCTAGGTTGGTCCAAGCCCCATCCAACCTAGCCTTGAATACTTCCAAGCATGGGCAGCCACAGCTTCTATTGCTTTTGGAGAAAATAAATGTTTGGTTCTTAAAATACAGACTCCAAGTAGGACCCCCCCTAAAAACATTGCCTGACAAGGAATTGAGTAATAAAGCAGAACATGGCACCAATATGTACTGTGTGTGGGGCCTTGCTCTGGTAAGCAAGAGAAAAAATAGTGATTTTATTTTAAACCAAGTGCTGGAAAAAGCACTTTAATGTGAAACTTTCCCAAAGAGATTAATAAAAATTTCCTAATTAGCAAAAAATTATTTTCTTCAAACTTTAGCATATTTTAAACTGGTATCATCCCTTCTCTCCTCCCCAATATAAAGTCTGCTGCCACCTTGGCTTAAGTATTCCAGAGCTGCTCTTGATCCCAGGAAGATTTATCCTTGCCATGTTTTCATCAAGTAGTTCTTGATTCTTGCTCTTGCCTGGGAAAGGCTGCTTTCCCCACTTTGGTGCAGTGCAAGATCTTAACTGGTAGGAAAAGGAGGTTTGGCAAATGGTGACTCCTTGGATGCAACAGGAAGTTGGGAAGGTGGAATCCCACAAAAGAAATCCCTGTGGTGTCTGCTTTGATTCGGAACACACCCCACAATGTCACACATTTACCCAACTAATGGCCAAGGTTTTCTAATAAAATGTATTACCTTCTCAACTCTGCTTTTGGAAACCCTACTATACTGTCCCTACTGCTAGAAGGTTCCTTAAAAGTCTCCTTAAAAGCTTTCAGAAGCAGTAAGTGACCAATTCTAAACCAATTACATCTATCCCAAACACTTCCCTGTGCTCAACACCTTCATTCCAGGGGGTGTTTCTGGCTGCACCAGAGCAAAAGGTCTTCAACCACAACATATAATTCCTCTGCATTCCTCTCCTGGGGTTATTAAAGGGATCAGGCAAGCTTTCCAAATGAAGGGAAAAATGGGATTTCCTACTGGAAGCCCCCACTGGAATGACACTTTCAGTCTGGTAATATTTAATGCTGGTTTCCTCAACTGAACTGTTTGTGGATAGGGGAGTTTTCATGGAATCAGGGAACAGTTTGGCTTGGAAGGGACCTTAAAGATCATCTAGTTCCCACCCCCAGTTTTTGCAAGCATAAATCAAATCCATTTTTCTGGATTTGCTACAATTTTAGAAAGTCTTGGCCAAGGCAGAAATGTCACTCTCTGCTGCAAACTTTATTCCTGAGAAGCAGGGATCTGTACAGACCTTGTCGAAGGCTTCCTGGGAGGAGGAGCAGAATTTCAGGCACTCATCAATGAAGAGATTGAGATACCTCTGACGAATGTTGGTTGGGACTTTAGCACCAAATTCTGTGGGAATAACAGGCCTCTGTAAAGTGGTGCTCTGGAGGTGAGACAGAGAAAGAGGCTGGTCAGGCTCCAGGATGTTGCTCCGAGGCTCTCCCACTTCCTGTTATTAATCAAGGGGTGACTTCCTTTTTGAAAATCTGGCCAAACTTAACACGCAGCACTTTTGATACTAAAAATACCACTTGAGGCTTCACCACCTTCAGAGCCTTAACTGCTCTAGAAAACAGCTGTATTTGACTCTGAAATCAGCCAGGAGCCAAGGACTCCAGTGGCATTAGTCACACACAGGCATTCCAGAGCAGGGAATGCTGACATTTCCAGCAAGAGATCTGAGGTTAGGATGGTACTGAGCATCACAGACTGCTCTGGAGCCAGGAACACACAACTCCAGTTATGGGCACCAGAGAGGTTTGGTTCTCTGGCTGTGAAGAGTGAACAGGAGGCCCCTCCTGCCAGGCTGGCAGTCACTTAACCCATCCACTTCCTGGGGCATTCCTGAAGAGTGACTACATTGGGGGGTTTCTTTCTTTTTTAATGTCAGTCATGATGTTCCTGAATGGATTTATCCCTCCAATTTAATAGTATGTTCTTCAAAACCTGCATATTGGACTGAGCTATGACCCACCACTGCAGCTTTCCATTTCACACCAGTTTATTCCCCACATCACAGCACAATTGCCTCTTTTTTCAGAGAGGAAAATGTACATTCATCTCTAAAACACCCAATTGTTTTGTCAGTTGTTCTCCATCCCACCCAAGAGATATCCATAAACCAAACCATCTGCTGCAATCTGGAATAAAAACAGCTCTGTAGAAGATGTGAGCTTGTTTCAAGGGGACAAACTGGTCCTATCTCAATGGGAAAAGTGCTCATTTTCCCCAGGAGACTCTCACTTTGATGCCCTGTTCAAGGGGATTTGGTCCTTTTTGTTAAATATATAAATTCTCAGTCTCTAATATGATACCCTTAAGCACCTCTGTAATTCTGCTAAATATTTTATCCTTTCAGTTATTTCTCTTATTTTTAATCAGCTTCAAGTTCTACGTTACTATGGTGGCAGATTGGGTGGGAAAGGAAAAAAATTACCTTTCACTCTTCTAGAAATAATCAGAGCAAGTTATGACAGATCTTGACAAAATATCATCAATTAAGGGATCTTTAATCAAGTCCTGGCACTAACCACATTCTGCCATCCACTCCAGCAAACAGCTCCTTCTGCCATCCCCAGGCTGCTCCATGAGGAATTCTGAATTCTGTTATTGTCTGAGCAAGTAACAGCTTCCCAATGCTCACGGAAAGGAGGAACTTAACAGAATCATGGAATGGTTTGGGTGGGAAGGGGCTTTAAAAATCATCTCATTCCCACCCCCTGCCATGGCAGGGACACCTTCCACCATCCCAGGCTGCTCCAAGCCCCGTCCAGCCTGGCCTTGGGCACTGCCAGGGATCCAGGGGCAGCCCCAGCTGCTCTGGGCACCCTGTGCCAGGGCCTGCCCACCCTCCCAGCCAACAATTCCTTCCCAATATCCCTCTATCCCTGCTCTCTGGCACTGGGAAGCCATTCCCTGTGTCCTGTCACTCTGCTAAGAAACTCCTAGCAAAGGTACCCAAAGGCTGGGCAGAGATCCCAGAGGGTAAAGAGAAACAAAAAAAAAAAAAAAAAAAAACCAACCAAAAAAAAAAACCAAAGCCAAAAAACAACAAAGACAAAATAGTCTTTTCTTTAAACACTAGCAGCAGCATGAAGTTCAGTGATCACATTTTACTATTTAGGTCACAGAGGGACATTATTCATAACCACCTGCCTCAGTGTGGCCCACAGAGCCTGGGAAGGCCATGAATCCATCTCTGGCTTTTCAGCACAGGAGGTTCCAAGCCCCTGACCCAAACACAGCCAGGCCAGTCAGCACAAGAGAAGGCTTAAACTGGAGACAAGTGATCAATATTCACAGAGATCAGAGCAGCACTTAAGTATTTTTACCTTTTTCAATTCCTATCCCTCGAGTGTTTAATTTTTTATACAATGCTATCTAGGAAAACCACAGGAAGAAACAAACCCACTTAATCAACATAATCAAAACACCACTTTCAGGGAGTGCTAAACTTGGAACAGCAGGATCAAACATTCCACCCTCCCCAGGGAATGACAGGAAAGAGTTCAAATTCCCCTTACCTGTAAGGAGGGAACATGTGCTACCCTTTTGGGCACGATGGTGGTGGTGGTCTTGGAAGCCATCCCAGCCAAGGTGCAAGGCTTCAGAGGAAGGGTGGGGGCTTCAGAGTCATTGGAAGGTGTGACACTCCTGCCACCAAGAGTCGTCTTACTGCTCCCGAGGCCTGCAGGGAACACAAAACACCCGGGTGCAAATCCTGCCACTGGGCTTCAGGCTGCCAGAATGAACTCACTATCAAAGGCCTGTGCTGCAAGCTGTGATTTTCTCAAATCCAGGTCTCCAAAGGGATACAAATTGGGTAATTTTACCACCTTGCAGGCAAGGATGAAGAAATCTTCTGCCAGGAAACGTGTCTCATTTGTGTTTGTTTTGGGGTGACTGAGTCAGCAGAGTTTAAAGAGGTAACTCTGGCAGCTCTGTCACTGACACCCCACACGTCAGCTCTGAGCCCTTCCACTACAAAGGGACAGCAATGAGCATTAATTAGCACTTCCCTCCTGCTCCTGCCACCTCTGAAGGCTTAAATGGAAGAGAGAATGAAGAACAAACACAATCCAAGGAAGAAACAGAAAAAGGAAAGGCTGAAGTAAGGGAGGCCAAGTGAGACAGATGAGGCTGTACACATCTGACCTGTCACTTTTCAGAACAGGATGGAATTTCCCAGGTAAAGACCTTCCACTGGACACTATCAGCAAAGATTCAAGTCATGGGCAGCCCTATACATCCCCTGACAGTTCCACATGTGCTCAGGAGAAATATAAACACACGGTAGTGCCTTTGACCAGGGGGAGGACAGGACAGCGATCCCAAATCCCACCGCTGGCTTACTTTGCTTGGCTGCTGCGGTGAGGGCTGCATTTGGCACGTGAGCAATCCTCCTCTTTTCTCCTGGCAAACTGAGGGAGGTCTTCTGAACAGCCCCAACCAGCTGTGCTGCCTGCTGCTGAGCCAGCTGGATCCTCTGGTAACACACCTCCTGGGCCGTGGGGGGACGGTACGGCCGCACCACCGGCTTGCTCGGGGCCTCTGCCTGCACAGACAAACAGCATTTATGGGCAGCAGCTCCCCTGCTCCATCCACACCCCCTGCCTTCCACTCACCCCAGAAAGGTCTCTTCTTCTCAACCCCTCCGTTAGCAAGTACAGGCTTTTGAGAGGACAAGATCCCTAATGTCTTCCAGAACAAAATAATTAAGAGTCACCCTTAACAAACATGGCATTAATGATTCACGCTCTGGGAAGGCCTCCCAGCTCACTGGCACGTTCCTCAATTGGCAGGTGGTATTAATGAACTGCTTTAAGTGGCGTGATGTTCCCCATGGCTGTGCCCAGCCCAGTCCTGGGTTCCATCAACACTCTCAGCCTTGCCCTAGCACACAAACCTAGCCCTGTGCTGCCCACTTTGCTTTCTATTGCAATAAAATGGTGACAATTCTCCACTCCCCTTTGCCACATGACACTGAGCTCCAGTGCTCCCTCCCCAAGGACCTCCTGCATCCACCTCTGCACCACAGCAGCTCCCACCTCTCTGCAGCCCTGGAACTGCTTAAAACCCTCACAGATACATATTTATGAGATCAGGGCATTACATAAACTGAGCTCTGAATTTCAAACAGGCTCAGGCCCTGCCCACTTCTGGAGGCACCTCACTGCCTCAGCTGGTACAGCACAAACAGGTTCCACACACGTTCGTTTCCTTTGATGGCCAAATTAAGGTTTGCAGCAAAAGTGCCAGAAATTATGTCAGCAAAGAGAGAAGTTTCCCAGCAGTAGAAGTGCAAGAGAAGCAGCAGTAGTACAAACTTCTCCACTCTGCTCAACAGCCTTTGAAATGTGAGGAACAGGCCTCCCCTGAAGTCTCCCTGGAGGAGGGTGGCCCGGTGTAACACCTAGGGGCAAACTGGCACCTCCTGCATTCCCAGCCTCTGATGCTGACAGCAGCTTCTGGATACCAAACTGAACTCAGGCAGACATTAAATTATAATTACAGACTTCCAAGCAGGACAGGCCACTCATTTTCTGCCTCACCTGCAATTCCTTTGGCCCCCCATTTCCCCTGGCAACCAACTCCGAACTCGGCTTCCTCCCCTTCTCCTGCTCAGTCCTTGAGCCATAAATCATGAGCAAGACTGAGCAAATATTCCACTTGGAGGGACACAGCAAAGCACAGGCCTCAATTCTGAGGTGAAAAGTGGCAGCTCAGGTGTTACAGCACCTCCTGGACAGAGCTGGGAGCTGCTCTGAGCTGAGACACTCCAGGGAATGCAGGTCCTGGCAGCTGAACACACCAGATCGGCTCTGTTTGCCCAAGCAAAGGCTGTTCTGGGGCTCCAGTCTTTGCAAAGCATTTTGGGTTCAGCTGTCACATTAAGAAAATACATTTAAAAATTTGTACATGTCTAAAAGGTGCCTCTTTACAATAAATATTTGAGTTAATGAATTTCCAAGCCATTTGGTTCAGTCTCTTATCTCTTCACTTTGGAAGAAAGAGCCCTTATCAAACCACATGAACTGGCTGGAGATATGTAGTTAAATAAAACCCTTTGTATTGACCCCAGGGCTTCAAATTATTAAAGGCAAAAAAACCTTTCCTAGGCAGAGAGGAAAGACAGAACAATTAATTTGGACTACCCAACTCAAATTAGTGCACAAGCCTCCACTCTTATCCTGCTGTAACATAAAACTAATCTGTGCTCAGCACCTGGAGGGAAACACATTAAACCCTCAGAGAAAACATGAATCAAAATCCCAGGAAGAAAGGAATAAAAAATCAGAACGTCTTCTTTGCTGTTTTTGGTTTTAATTGTTCTCCTCTGTATTTGCACAACTGGGAAAGAAGAGTATCCAAACAAATGCTGCTGAGATCTTGGCTGATTCAGAACAGATGTAAGGTAATGGTTTTAAACATCTGACCAAATTCCTGCAGTATCTTTTAGGTCCACAAGGCTCAGAAAAATACCAGCAGAGTCACCTTGTGTTAATTTTTATTGAAATTGCTGAATGAAGCTATACTGGAGAAAAATAAACACCTCAACCTATCCCAAAGGGTTACACCAAGAGCACAATCCATTCACTCTTCCCAGCCTACCCTTGGTTTTAGGAAGGTTTATTAAGTTTTTCTATCACTTTTAACAGGTCTTAAGCATGGGAGTTTTTTGAGAAATTAGAAAGAGGAAACAAAAGTGCCATAGACTGATTCCAGCACAAACAACTCCCACACTGCTGCCTGGCCCTGGGAGTGCAGCCTTTTCCAGGGTCAGGACAGAAAATCCTCACTTGGAACAAATTAACATCTGCTTCTAAATTTGTACTTACATTTCCTTGTTTGACAAGATGAGAGATCCTTCTTTTTTGGCCAGGAAACAAGGTAGTTAAATTATCTTCTGTCTTTTCTTCATTTGCTTCCTCTTTGGATGGCTGGAAAACAAAAGAACAGGAGAACAGACTTGAAGATCCCTTGCAAGAGGGAGATGTGGGAAGTCTCCTTTTGGGTTAACCTTGCAGGGGGGGCAGATGAGAACACGTGGTCAGCTGCTGGGCCACTGACAGGAACCTTGCTGTGACCCCAGGAGCCACCAAGAAAGCCAAGGAACAGCAGCAGGTCATTCCCACCCCAGCAGCAGCTCCAGGAGCTGGAATGGGGCAGGATCAGCCTTACCTGCCACAGGAGCCTTGAACAGCCCTCCCCTGCCAGCCACTCACACACCTCACCTCCCATGGCATTTTTAGAGTCCAGGGGGTTTGGGGTGGTTTGGGATTTTTAAGAAGTTGGGAACTGACTCATTCCTGCCCCAGGCAGGTACTGACACCGGCTCAACACCAAATCATGGTGCCCCCACATGTAGGGAAATGTTTTCTGCAGGTTCAGCCACAGCTGTCACTGCAGGAAGACTGTGGTGACACAATCCAGGTCACATCCAGAAACTCAGCAGGAGGCAGAAGCACCTCTTCAGCCAGAACTACTCCAAGCTGACACCTCAGACCTGCTCCTGGACAACGAGAACCGCATGGAAATCTGCTTGAAATCCAACTCAGTTGTTAAGTGATACAAAACACAAGTTTATTTTTCAAAATTCCAGCTGCTCTCCAGACAATATTGTTTTCAGTTTTTCAAAACAACTCCTGGCAAAACTCTGAGATGAGCCTCACAATCTCTGAAATTCAGCAACAGAGCCCAAGGCTGGATTTAGGGATGAGCCTGTGTTCATCACCACAAGGGCACTCTGGATGAGCACTTCACCCTGAATCACTTGGCTCCCTAGGAACTCTGAAGTCTGTTAATTCACTCACATCCCTAATAAACTCTCTCACAATTCAATTTTCCCAGATGGAAAAGCATGGCACTGCCCATATGCAGCTTCCTGGAATCCTGGAATATCCAGAGCTGGGAGAGACACTCAGGGATGATCAGTGCAGCCCCTGGCCCTGCCCAGACCCCCCAACATTCCTACCCTGAGCATCCCTGAGAGCGCTGTCCAAACGCTCCTGGAGCTCTGGCAGCCTTGGGGCCGGGCCCATTCCCTGGGGAGCCTGGGCAGTGCCAGCAGCCTCGGGGGGAAGAACCTTGCCCTGAGATCCATCCCAAGCCCTGGCACATTACTGAGACCAAACAACACCAGGTTGTGGTGGTTTTGCACGGCCTGCTGTTTGCTAGAGGTGGCTCCTGTGAGAAGCTGCTGGAAGCTTCCACCATGTCCAGCAGAGCCAATCCCCAATGGCTCTGAGGATGAACAAGCTGCTGGTCGAGGCTGGGTCAATTAGAGGAGATGGTAACACCTCTGTGATAACAGATTTAAGAATAAAATCAAAATAAAGTGGGGCATGCAGTTTTAATTCCATCTAGAGGAGGAGGTGGGAACATGTGAGGGAAATGACATGGAGACACCAAGGTCAGTGAAGGAGGAGCAGGAGGTGCTCCAGGCACTGGAGATTCCTCTGCAGCCGTGGTGATGACCATGGTGAAGCAGCTGTGCCCCTGAAGCCCATGGGGATCCACAGGGGATGCAGAGATCCACCCACAGCCCATGGGGATCCACAGGGGATGCAGAGATCCACCCACAGCCCATGGGGATCCACAAGGGATGCAGAGATCCACCCATAGCCCCTGGGGAGCCATAGGGGAGGCAGAGATCCACCCACAGCCCATGGGGAAGTGCCCACACCAGAGCAGATGGATGCCTGGAAGAGGCTGTGAGCCCATGGGAGACCTGCTGGAGAGAGGGGGCCCTGCTTCCAGGCTGGAGTAGCTTGTCCTTGGGGGACTGCACCCCGTGTAAGAGTGACCCACACCACAGCAGTTCTGGGAGGGCTGTGTGCCCAAGGAGGGACTCACGGTGCAGTACAGCTGCTCCTCGTGAGAGCGGAGCCACACTGGAGCAGCTCACAGAGAACTGTCTCCCGTGGGAGGGACCCCATGGTCTCACAGGGGAAGGATTTCTCTCCCAGAGCAGTGGAAGAAAATGTCAGTGATGAACTGACCAAAAGCCCCATGCCCTGTCTTCCTGTGCTGTCAGTGGGAAGAAGGGAGGGGCTGGGGAGTAAAAAGGTGTTTTAAGGGCTTATTTTACTTCTCATTATCCTACTCTGATTTTGTTAGCAAGAAACTCACTTTGTACCTCTAAGCTGAGCCTTTTGTGTCCTTGGAGTATTCTCTCCTGGTCTTTATCTCAACTCATGAACCCTTTGTTTGAATTTTTTGTCTCCTCTGCCCAGCTGTAGCAGGGATGGGCAAGTGAGTGACTTTTGTGGGTACCTGGTGTTTGGCCAGTGTCAAACCAGGGCGTGTCCATCTAGGAAATCATTCCATGACCAAAAGCAATGCCCCATGACCAATCCCACCCAGCAGGTGCCTACCCACAGACACCCATCTCCCAAAGAAGGATCCCTGTGCTGCAGTGAGCCTCCTTCCCAAAAGAGCAGGAAACCAAACCTCAGTGCAGGGATACAAAGGAGCCACACGTGGCTGCTGACAGCTGAGCTTTGTCACCCCAGGCCACAATTAACTGTTTGCTGTGGCTGGCAGCCCCTGGTTCAGCACTTTCTGAATTCAGTGATCAGTAATTCCTGCTAGGGCACAGATTATGTGCCCTTCAACTATTTTCTTTTTATGTAAATACTATCTTTTTACCTCCTTAATCTGAAGCCCCTGGTACCACTGGAAGAAATTTTATCCTCCATTTCTTGCTTGCACCATCCACAAGGTATCCAGAGATCCTGAGGAACTACCTGTAGTATGCATTTAGAATAGGAAAGATGAATTTGGGGAGTCTCCAAAGTGTCTGACAAATACTGGACTTACTTGCACCAACACCCTGTCCAGGTTCTACCTGCCCCAATGTTCCTTAAACTCTGCAGCAACAAGAAGGCAGTGCCCAGACTGGCAATCTTAGATTGGCTTTGAAACCCCCAAAACTCACTACCTGTAGCGTTTTCTCCTGCCATCCACACCCCCAAGGTTCTCAGGCCAGATGGAGACAATAAGTAATTGATAACCCCGAAAGCTGAAAACCTTCCACACAAAAGGGAACTGAACCCTCGCATTTCAGAGCAGCTTTCAATCCAGCAGGTAAATTGAGGTGCAAACACTTACAAACACTCAGTCACAACAAGGAAGAGATTCTTCCAGCACATGGAGTCTCCCTCTTCAGCTACTTGAGATAAGCAAGTACAATCAGTCCTTCCACCTTTGGAGGGGAGAGAACCAACAACCCCAACCCAGCATTACCTGTTTCCCCAGCCTTCCTTTGTCTTCAGTTTTCACATCTTTAGATTCATTAAAGATCCTGAGACACTCCTCCATGGGATCTGACTCAAAGTCCACATCTTTCTCAAGGATGGAATAATCAATGTCATCAGATGTTGAGGAAGATGATGATGACTTGGATAACTTTGAGCGCTTCACTTTCTTTGTCCTGTCCTTGTCACTCTCAGAGGCCGAGCCAGAGTCAGCCCCATCCAAGTCTGAGCTCACATCAAGTAACGAGGAAGACAAAGGCCGGCCTTTGTCATCGTCATCTCCACTCTCATCTCCAAACAGGTCCACGTGACTCAAACTCCGCTGCTTCCGACCCTTCTTCGGGTCTCCCTGTCCTGCAGAACTGACCTTGTCTTTCTTTCGTTCCAGGGAGGTCTTGCTCCCTTTCTCTTTGTTTTTACGACCAGAGCTTTCCTTTCCATTTTTCACATCAGCAGTTTTGCTCTGCGAGTCCTTCTTGCTGCTCTCCACTTTCTCTGTGCCCTTGGTGACACCCTCGCTCTTGTTTTTCCCTGAATTGCTTGTGGTGGACTTGGATTTTTCTTTCTTACACCCATCCACTTTTTCTGACTTCTGTTTCTCAGGTTTCTTCAAGTTCCCATCTGTTTTCAATTTAACGCTTTTGTCTTTACAGTTTTTCTCTTCATTCTTCGTTTTTAATTTTTCGTCTTTCTTGACCACTTTATCTTTGTCTGTACTTTTAATTTTCTCCTTTTTCCCAGCCTCACTGAGGCCTGGTGTTTTATTAACATCTGTTTTCTTCCTTTTTTTGTCTTTCGAGTCTTTGTTTTTATTTTCAATTTCCTTGCTGTTCTTAACAGAACACAACTTCGCTGCTTTTGAATTCTTGTCTGATGAGCTCTTGGCAAGGTTTTTCTGTGAATTTGGAAGGTTCTCCCTGTGCTGTGCTGCTTCTTTGCTCTCCTGGGAAGCAGAGCCATCTACTTTTGTGCTCTGCTCTTTGCTGGAGAACTCATTTGACTCATTCTCAGAACCAGCTTTTGAGGGTGAACTAACAGAAGCTGTTTTATATTCCACCTCAGCTTCATCCTCAGAGGAGGAGAACCTGGCCAACACCTCATCATCATCGGGATCTTCGCAGAGCTTCTTCTGCAATGGCGAGTAAGAGTCCTCATAATCAGAGGCCCTTTCCCTTTTGGACCCCTTGGTTGTGGCTTTGCCCAACAGCCTGGCAGAGTAATTGGAAAGGGGGTCGTATTCCAAGTCTGTGGAAGGCTTGGAGTCATCAATCACGTATTTATTGTTAGTGACAGTGCTGCTGTATTTTTTATTCTGGACTACAGCTTTGGGGACATATTCCAGAGAGCTCCCTTTGGAGCGGGAGGAATCCAAAGTGTATTTACTGGACCGGCCAGCAGCAGCCAGAGGAGTGGGGTTGTAGTCCGAGTTATTATTGAAGTTGAAGCTCCCTGGATTATACTCCAAGGAGGCAAAGGAATCATTCTGAGGCCCAGCTGCTGACACAGGTGTGTTTGAAATGAGTGAGGAGCCCTCTGAAGCACCAAACTCCTTCGTGGTTTCCAGCAGCTCCTCGTATTTCTTCTGCTCCCTCTCCACTTCATTCTTCACTGCCTCGATGGCCTTGTTGACCAGCTCCAGCTCCAGAATACCGGGTGTGACATCTGTAATGTCAGCCAGAGTGCCATCCTCCGCCTCCAGCGACGGCCTGGGAAGCTCAGGGTTGTAGGGATCATAGCCTCGCTCTGGAAAGAAAAAAAATAATCATTTACTGCCACCAATTCAAGTAAAATATAAAGACACTTTTTAAGGTCTGCTCTGATCAAACCCCAGCACTGAATGACACAACCAAAAGCCACACTCTTGCACCACAGAATAAATAAATATTGGATATCAAAAGCCACCGGTGATGTTCTCTGGCCTGCACTAAACCAGATTGTACAAACTTCTCCCAGGACTAAAGATCTGTTAAACAAAGTGCTTTTAACACTCACAGAAAAGCCCTATAAATTAAATATTCTACAGGGTACCAAAGAATAATCACTGTATTAGGCCCAAGAGGGGCTGACTGTGCACACAACTATCTGCTTAATTCAATAAAGGCACCAAAGAAGAATGAGGATTCCAGTGAGAAACTGTGGATTAGGTTCTCACTTCCCAATGCCAACACCTAAAGCCCACCAAAAGCCTCCAACACTCCTCAAGGCTCAGTGTTTCTCATGGCAGCTGCAGGAAACCACTCTGATCTGGACTGACAAACTGAGAGCTGCTGGTAGGAAGGAGAAACTACAACAGGCAACACAACTCAATCACTCAGAGCAACCAAGACTAGAACACTGAACATAAAAAACATTTCCCTCTTCCACACTCCCCTTCCCAGAAAAGTCCCTTCACTGGACTCTCTTCCACATCCAGCCTGGAGAAAAGAAGACTCCAGGGAGAGCTCAGAGCCCCTTGCAGGGCCTAAAGGGGCTCCAGGAGAGCTGGAGAGGGACTGGGGACAAGGCCTGCAGGGACAGGACACAGGGAATGGCTCCCAGTGCCAGAGGGCAGGGCTGGATGGGATATTGGGAAGGAATTGTTGGCTGGGAGGGTGGGCAGGCCCTGGCACAGGGTGCCCAGAGCAGCTGGGACTGCCCCTGGATCCCTGGGAGTGCCCAAGGCCAGGCTGGACGGGGCTTGCAGTGATCTGGGATTGAGGAAGGTGTCCCTGCCCATGGTGGGTGTGGGACTGGATGATTTTTAAATTCTCTCCCAACCCAAACATTCCAGGACTCCAATAATGACAGCTGCATTTAGCAAACCTGAGAGAAGCTACAGGAACATTAACAGCTGCTTTTTGACTCTGAACTGTTTTCAATCCTTGTTTTATCACAGCATCTCTGGATGCTGACATTCCAGAGGAGCTTTTTGTTCTTTGCTACAAGCACTAAAACTGGCTCTCCAATGTGGATATGCAGAAGATCCAAACAATAAGCAAAGAGACAGAAAACAGAAAATTAAAAACCTCTCAGGTCTATGAGGGATGAGAGAATTTCTTGTAACATTAGAAACAGACAGTGTTAAAAGAGCTGTTTCTACCACTCTTGTAAGACTGATGGGTTTGGGGTTTTTTTGCGGGGGGCAGGGGTAGGTTTGGGGTTTTTTAGAGAGGATACATGAATGCACAGCTTCCTTTGGCAACAGGAAAAGGATCTGACTAGCAGTTAGCAGAAATGGCCCCCAAGGAAGCAGAATGAAAGAGGCTGGGTTAAAATAAAAACAGCAGTTTTAGAAAATACTTTTTATCCCTCTGGGTTTGCGAAGTTTTCTTCCAAACCAATTAGCTCCTGATTGAACAGGGACTCTGGGCAACAGCAGCATGATGTCACCACCTTCCACAGGCCTGTCTGAGCCTTATTCAGAGCCAGAAACATGGGGAAGAGGAACACGGTGCTATTTCTATAAGCAGCTCCCCTCCAGCTATTGCAGAGAGCTATAATGATGACACAAAGAGCATTTCCAAACCCAGGCTGTGCTCCTCCCCTGGCCACCCAGCACAGCCAGGGACAGAGGGAGGGAGCAGGTGACCAATTCCTGGTTAGAAATCTTGAAGAAAAGCAGGTAACAAGGAAAAAACATGAACAAACCCATAAGCAAAGGAGCAGCATCAAGGCAAGGATATGAACGGATTCTCAGAATCGTTAATGTCAGCTAAGAAGTGATAAGGAGCAGACAGCTCTCCATCCCCACCAGCTCAGCTCTGACCATGGTGTGAAACATCAGCTCCACACTGGCAGAAAGGAGCAGGGCACTGAAACCTGGAGGAGTCAGCTGCTACTCTAAATCAGGATTGAGACCTAAAATTCAGCACAAATATTTTAAGGCAACAGCTGAAAGCCTGGTAATTCATAAAGGGCTAAATATCAGATGGTCTGCAGAGAACACTGAGTCTGGGTCTAGAGACTTGCCAAAAAACCCAACAAACCCTAACCAAATAAAAGCCATCTTGTCCATGCAGAAAACCAAACTATGGTAAATGTATCAGGAGCAGGGAAAGCAGAGGGCACCCCCAGCACAGAGGTGGTGTCTGCTGCTCATCTCTAGCACAAAACTCCTGCAACAGTTTGTGTGGCTGGAACAACCAGATGAAAATAAACAGACATTATAACACACACACATTATAACACACACACATTGTAACACACACACATTGTAACACACACACACATTATAACACACACACACATTATAACACACACATTATAACACATACACATTGTAACACACACACACACACACATTGTAACACACACACACATTATAACACACACACATTATAACACACACACATTGTAACACACACACACACACTGTAACACACACACATTATAACACACACACACACACATTATAACACATACACATTGTAACACACACACACACACACACATTATAACACACACACACATTATAACACACACACACATTATAACACACACACACATTATAACACATACACATTGTAACACACACACACACACACACACACACACACACACACACAAACACATTATAACACACACATTGTAACACACACACACACACATTGTAACACACATACACATTATAACACACACACACATTATAACACACACACATTATAACACACTATAACACACACAGACATTATAACACACACAGACATTATAACACACACAGACACATTATAACACATACACATTGTAACACACACGAACACACACATTGTAACACACATTGTAACACACACACACATTGTAACACACATACACACACATTATAACACACTATAACACACACAGACATTATAACACACACAGACACATTATAACACATACACATTGTAACACACACAAACATACACATTGTAACACACACACATTGTAACACACACACACATTGTAACACACACATACACACACATTATAACACACTATAACACACACAGACATTATAACACACACACATTATAACACACACACACACACACACATTATAACCTCAGGACATGCCACAGGCTTTGAGACAGGGCAGGGAAAGAGCTCCTGGGTAAGTGTGGGGGAGCCTGATGGATTCTCCAGCACTGCTGATCAAAGGCTGCCTGGCCATGAAAGACTTGTGTAAGTGGCTCCACGATGCCCATCAGCACTGTCCCCTCTGGCCACGAGGCATCTGCAGATAATGCAGCAGAAACATGGCAGAAGGGGGTTTTATTTATAGGAAAATGCAAACACAGATCTATATATATTTATATGTATATATATGATGAGGCATAAACACACAAGTCTCCAAACCAAAGATGTTCAACCTGCTATTTGAAATCAGAGCAGCTTTTCAGCTGGCAAACTACACACCCAGGAACCTGGAAAAGGAAGGATCTTCCTGTCACTGGGATCTGACACTCAAAGGAGTCTGCTTGATGTTTTCCTTTATTCCTCTTCCTTTCACTAACCTGCACACTCAGGGTGTAGCTCAGGATGAGCTACACTGGGGTTGCTGTTCTGATGCAGCAGATGGCTGCAGCTCCTGAGGGAGCAAAAGGACTGAGAGATGCTCATAGTGAAATAACTCTTTTTGGAGGGATGGAAAGCAGAGTCTGCTCTGACCCTCGGGAATCATGAGATAATGAGACTTGAGATGCCAACTCCTTGCAGGATTGTGAACTAAATACTTTTTAAAGTACAAACTATTTTAATAAAATAATGTACCTCAGACATATGAAATAACCCTCCTGAGAAACAAAAAGTGAGGTTACCATCAGTATTATAAAAAACAAATTATTAATATTTTATACAGAACCTCAGTGGATGTTTTATTTAACCCAGAATTGCTTTAGAACACACCCAACTGAGCTGTGCTTAAATCAGCCATTGCAGCACAGAAAATACAGAAGCATAAAACAAGATTCTACCTAAAAAAACTGGGCTGATGGGTTTTTTTCCTGGTTACTGTCATGTTCATTGCAGGACATGAAGCCTCAGTTCCAAGGTGGAGCTGGATTATTACAAAGCTTCCCCTAGCCAGACTCCTCACTGGTCCTTCTAGTTTGGGCAACAGGCAAGGGCAGTAAACAAAGCTGATATTAAAGAAGAGTGGGAGGACAAGGTCACCTGTGTGAAGGTAAAACTTATTTCACAGTGAATCATTCCAGAGAAAAGTCTTTCTTCTTTTTTTTTTTTTTTTTTTTTTTTGGTCCAGCCCTGCCACAGCACATACCTAAGATGTTTTAAACTCTGAAAAGCCCAAATGTGTGACAGGTGCTGGTCAATGCAAACCTGCATGTTTTGGAAAAGGAATCCAGCTCTTGAATGCATGTGGGGGACAGAATCCTGGGATGGTTTGGGTTGGAAGGGATCTTAAAGCTCATCCAGTCCCACCCCTGCAATGGGCAGGGACATCTTCCACAACCCCAGGTTGTTCCAAGCCCCATCCAACCTTGGACACTCCAGGGATGCAGCAGCCACAGCTGCACTGGACAACTGGATGACAACTGCTTCTTCCAGATCCAACAGAGCTACTCAGCTCCTGCTGCCAGACAAAAAGCCTGCAAAAATTAGAAACTTTCAAATTTACAGCAATTAGGAATTCAAAACAAAAGGCTTTGCTGGCCAAGCTGCAGAGGGACCAGCATGGGTCAAAAGACATTGAACATTTCTTGTAGTGAACCCACAAGAAGGACACTGAGGGGCTGGAGCATGTCCAGAGACAGGAACAGAGCTGGGGAAGGGTCTGGAGCCCCAGGAGGGGCTGGGGGAGCTGGAAAGGGGCTCAGCCTGGAGAAAAGGAGGCTCAGGGGGCCCTTCTGGCTCTGCACAAGTCCCTGCCAGGAGGTGACAGCCGGGGGGGTTGGGCTGTTCTCCCAGGGAACAGGGACAGGAGGAGAGGGAAGGGCCTCAGGCTGGGCCAGGGGAGGTTTAGATTGGATATTGGGGAATTTTTTTCACAGAAAGGGTTGTCAAGCATTGGCACAGGCTGCCAGGGCACTGATGGAGTCACTGTCCCTGCAAGTGTTCAAAACTCGTGTGCATGTGGCACCTGGGGACACGGCTCAGTGGGACCATGGTGGCTGTTGGACACAATGATCTTACAGCTCTTTTTGATTTTCAAGCCCTGCTGCTGCAGAAGTCACCCATCCCCCTGGGCCACCTGCAGCTGGAAACAGAAGGTGCATTCATGGGGAGGTGGGGAAGGTGAAATCTGTTTGGAGGCTCTTTGGAAAAGAACAAAATAAAGGCATTTTTATTTCACGTCATCGGAACAGCTTTGTTGGCTTAAGAGCTTGCTGTGTTTACAGTGCCAGCACTCAGCAAAGGGAAAACCTCTGTGATTGCAGAAAAATTATCACCACTGGAAAATCATTCTGAGCTTTTCACTTAACACTTCACAGAAGGGACAGTGGTTTCTCAAAACAAAATGTTTCAGAGAGGCTTTACCAGCAGCTTGAGTTCTGCTACTATTCAGAATTAAAGAGCACACAAGAAATGGCAGGTTTTGGCACAGAGCTCATTTGCCGGGACCCAAAGCAAATTTCCAACAATTAATTTAACAATAATATGCATCCACTTGGAAATAATTAACACTGAGATTTAAAATAGTACATTTCAAATAATCATCCAGAGGAAATGGGTTAGGAGTGCAGAGAAGGGGAGCTAAGAGAAACGTTTCTTCAACTTTAAATTCAATCCTAATCCAAGGATTTGTTTTGCTCCGTTTTTGTATTTTTGAAAAGTAATTCTAATTATAAAATTGTTAAAAGCAAAGATAACCTTGTGCTAGTCAAGAAATACCAGGAATCAAGGCTTGAGAGGTATTAGAGGCAGAAGAATCCCTGTGCACCCCAATCCTTGGGGATTTGTTCCTCCAGGGGAGGTATTTAATGCCACAGCCTCAAAGTACATCATGAACCTCTACAGTCATTTCTTTATTGGAAAAAAAGATGCAAATATGAGAAAAGAAAGCCTGATATTAGCAAGGCTGAAAGAAAGTCTGAACAGTCATCTCTCACTCCGAGGTATTTTTAGCCCTGCTGGGACCCAGCCGGGGCAGCGCTGGTTTCTCCAGGTGTTGTGGCCAATGGGGCCACCTGTCCCCATGGGCTGAACCCCGGGGTGACACAGCACAGGGAGGGGGACATGTCAAGGGACAAGAGCAGTCAGACACCACCTCTGTAATGTACTCTGAGCTGTTTCCTCAGCTCAGCCATCCCAGACTGAGGGCAGGCAGTGCCCAGGGAAATCATGGAATGGTTTGGGTTGAAAGGGACCTTAAAGCCCATCTCGCTTCTGGACACCTCCCACCATCCCAGGCTGCTCCAAGCCCCGTCCAGCCTGGCCTTGGGCACTGCCAGGGATCCAGGGGCAGCCACAGCTGCTCTGGGCACCCTGTGCCAGGGCCTGCCCACCCTCCCAGCCAACAATTCCTTCCCAATATCCCATCCAGCCCTGCCCTCTGGCACTGGAAGCCATTCCCTGTGCCCTGTCCCTCCAGGCCTTGTCCAAAGTCCTGAGCTCCTGAGACAGGGACCTGCTCAAGTGGGTTCATTCCATCAGGAGCAGCTCCAGAGTGTCCTTCCAGAGCTCGAGGCACTACCAGGGAACAACTCATTCAGTAGGAAACTCATCAGGGCACATCCCACAGAAACAGCCTGGGATGCAGCACCCACCTCCTCAATTTATTCAAGACAACACAACTTTGGGCAGTTTTGTCTCTAGTGCACAAAACAACAATCTGAAAGGTCCTCAAGTCACTGACCATGGCAGCTTCACCCTCTTGGTGGCCTCACAGGGAGTCCCCAAGGACACCTGGGGCTGTCACTGCCTCCTGCAGCAATATCACTTAAATCCAGGGATGCAAAAGCCGGAACACAATGACCTGTCCCACACAAACCCATCACTCCCCTCCCACCATGGAACCACTGACAGTCCCAACCCACTCTGGTGTAAAACAGCAAAGAGCATCGAGGTCTGTGATACATTTCCTAAGAGGAAATCACACCACTGGCACATCTCTCTCATAACTTAGGAAAGAATATAACAATTCCAACTGGTTGGATTGCCCAGGACAGGCAGAGGACAAAGACTGGCACCAAAAATACAGCCTGACCCCACAGCCTGTCATGCACAAGCTGGAAGGACTCTCACCACTTGAAAATCTGGATATTCAATGTTTGCGTCCTTTGGAAATCTTTCCATTCCCTCTCTCATTTTAGCTATAAAGTTACTCCTCAAAATACAAGAAAAGTTGAAATTCTGTTTGGGGAAAAAAATAAACAAAACAAACTTAACACAGACTTGTTTTTTCTCTGAGAAAAAGCCCAGGAACCATTTTCACGTCTCCTGTGTAAAGTGCTGAATGAAACTAAGGATCTACTCAGAAATGCAATTAGCAGAGCAACTCTTCTTTTCAAAGAAGAAAAAAATAAAGTATTTAAATATTTCAAGCATTCTGGTGACATCACTCTATTCAACTTCACCTTCAAAACTTACTCCAACCAGCACAGCCACCAGCAGCAATACCCATCAATCCTTTACTTTTCCAGCCTTTTTCTGGTGGGCTCCAGATAAGTTATCTTCTCAACACGAGTCTTATTCTTTAACTAGTGTGGGTGAAAAATTTCTCTTTAAAACAAGGGAAAAAAACAACAAAAAACAACCAAAACTCAACTATTTCAACTCAGTCACGACTGGACACTTGGAAAACGAAGTTAAAAGCTAAAGAAAAGCACCTTTCAAGTTGTATTACATTAAAACACTTCAGCTGTGATCTATGAAAGGCTAAAAGCAAAACTTACTGTGTTTTAAAACCTGTCTGGCTTTAAACAATTCAAAAGCTGGAATTAAAACTCTGCAGTTCCTTTAGGTTTCGGACACCTGCAGCTCCACAGCCACTTTTAACCACAGAATCCAACACCCCCAGCACAATTCTCTCTTCAATAAAAATCCAAAATCCACAGGGAAATGAAAACCCTCTCCAAAGCCAATCTGAGCTCTTTGCACATATTCCAGAGGCAGATGTGCCAGGACTCGGGTCTCCTGTTCAATGAATGGTGACCACGTGAAAGCCTCCCTGGAGAAGTCGCTTCTCTCCAGCTGCACCCCCCAAACCTCGACCTCACCCCGCAGGAAGGCAGAAACTTCACGAAGAGTTACCTGAGGTGCCCGGGGTCAATAAACACTGCAGATATTTGTTCATGCCGGAGCCACGGCGGCCGGGGCTGGAGGCAGCACGCGGTGCCCGGCTGCTGACACAGCGCTCTGCGGGGCCGGGCAGGACCTGCCCGAGTCCCGCCTTCACCCCCGTGTGCTCCCAGCTCCGTGGGGCTCAGAGTGTCCGCAAGGGCTTCCCGATCCCGCTCCTCTCTCCTAGCGCTGCTGCCCTCACCTTGGGGGAGTTTCTGACCTCCTCCTCTTCCTCTCCCCACCTGCAGCTGCTCTTGGCTCGGTCTGAGCTCCGCACATTGGTGTGTGCGGTGGTTCCCCAAAAATCCATCCCCCGGCCGTGCTGTGCCCTGAGCCCGACCCAAACCCCCGTCCCCGGCTCTCCAGCCCCGCTGTGGCAGCAGGGGAGGAGGTGGCAGGGCTGGGACACAGCCGGGCCCTGCCTGTCGCTGCCTGCCCCAGCCCACGGGAGCCGCCCGGCGCCTCCGCCTCGCCCAGCGCAGGGAACACGCTCCGGGAAACCCTGCATTAGTGAATTGTGCTTCCCACTGCCGCGGCGGGGCTTGGCTGGAGATTAAAAACATAAAACAGAGTAAGTGTTCAAATGTCAGGGAAGATATCCCACAGCGGAGAGGGAGGTGTCCGGAGAGCAGACAAAAGGCTCGGGCAGAGAGGAGCCGGGGACTCACCAGCATTGGCACAAATCCAGCTGTGCCAAGCCCAAAATCCTGCTGGCTTGATGGAGATCTGCTCCCACCTCCTGCTTTCCACACATCTGGAACTGCCCCACGTGGGGAGGCTCGGATTCGGGGTGGAATCTCCCCACAGCCACCAAAAGAAAGACCAAAAATGGGAAGTGTCCTGTAAAATCCTGGCACAAAGGGCACCTGCACCTGCCCACCCCCAGGAAACTGCCCCAACCGACAGTGCAGGGAAACCACCACAAACCCCTGAAAAGAACTGCTTTTCAAACTGCTGAAAAGATACATCCCGACCTCACCACCAATTGATTTTTCACTCTTCATTTCAAAACTTGATTAAAAATAAAATCCACTGGGGTGGCATTTCGGTAATTATTCTCCCAAACACAAATATGGGGGAAAGCAGAATTGATGCCCCCTCCCAGTTCACAGACTGGAGCACCCAACACTGAACACCTGCTTTGATCTGTCAGTGAAATGATACTGAAAACACATCATGGGTTTCCTCTTCTGCTGTAGCAAACACAGTAATAAAAATTCTTTGCTGAGATGATCTTAAACAACAGCAATTCCAGGAAAGGAAAGATACCAGAAAAGAACTTTTTTCATCTCTTCTACACATAGTTGTGGACATGGCCTGCAATGTGAGTCATGGCAAGGCTCAAAATCCCAGCCTTTGCCAAGGCTGCTCCCACCAACCAGGCACAGCCCCTCAGCAAAGTGCCAGAACCTGACAATGGCTCTGACCCAGTGTTGACATGTGAGCTGATTAAAGCTGGGTTTTAACTTTTAAAGAGCCTTTTAAGGTTTTACCAAGTATCACAGAACCACAGAATGTCCTGAGTGGGAAGGGACCCCCAGGGATGATCAATGCAGTCCCTGACCCTGCCCAGACCCCCCAACAAGCCCACCCTGAGCATCCCTGAGAGCGCTGTCCAAACGCTCCTGGAGCTCTGGCAGCCTTGGGGCCGGGCCCATTCCCTGGGGAGCCTGGGCAGTGCCAGCAGCCTCGGGGGGGATCATCCTACTCACAGCCAGCCATGTGGCTGCTTTTGGGCAGAGGAAGGGAGAGGTGAAGTGCCTCCCTGCACCAGTGACAGGATCCAGGGCTCAAGCTGGGGAGGTAAGCCCAAGGATTTCTCCCCACTTGATCGGAGCCCAACAGTGTTGCAGCAGCTCGCTGTGTCAATCACACAGAGGAGCAGAACTCTGTCCCTGACACCTTCCACAGATTTGATCCAGGTCTAACCTGCAAAGCTTTGTACACCCAAAGAGAAAATCCACACAGCAAGAAAACTGCTCCACAAGCTTTGGACCACATCAGGAAACTGCTGAGCAGCTCAGTAGTCTCCACTACAGAACAAAGTACTTGAGGCAGGGTGCTAAAAGCCTGGCTGGTTCTTCCCATCCCACAAGAACACAAGGATCAGGACCTAAGGGAGTGGCTGGAGCTGTGCCAGGGATTGGGATGGGTCTCAGGGCAAGGTTCTTCCCCCCGAGGCTGCTGGCACTGCCCAGGCTCCCCAGGGAATGGGCCTGGCCCCAAGGCTGCCAGAGCTCCAGGAGCGTTTGGACAGCGCTCTCAGGGATGCTCAGGGTGGGCTTGTTGGGGGGTCTGGCCAGGGCCAGGGGCTGCACTGATGATCCCTGGGGATCCCTTCCAGCTCAGGACATTCCAGGATTCTGTGATCAGTGCAGACAAAAGAGCTCAGAGCTCCAGACCTTGAAGCAGCTTTCTGCTCTGGGCTCAAAAACATCCACCTACGAAACAGCCCCTGACAGCATCAAACCAGCAAACCAGGGCTGCCTTACCTTAAGATATTTATGAAGAGCTGTATTATGCCTCTTTTATGTCTTTCAGCATACTCAGGACCTCGACTTTAAAGAGAGACCTATTTTTCCCCTCTACAGCTCTTAAAAAGACGCTTTTAGGACTGAAGGCAGCTCTTCCCTCCTCCTTACAGCGCACGCTTTCAAAGCACTTCACACACATTCAATAATCTTTTCATCCTGCTCTGAAGCAGGTGGGTTTTAGGCATCTCAGAGATGGAAAAAGCACTTCAGCCAAGTCAGGATGAGAATTTTCAATCTCCAGATTCCCAGTCCTGGACAGAAAACCCCATCAGCCTCAGTGCTCAGCCAGCACAGAATTTTCACAAACCTTCAATGCAGCCACATTCTGTTACCACACAGGCAACAGATCCCTGCTACAAAACACAGGAATAGATTTCCCACAGCAAGCATTCCATGTTTCAGACTCCAGTTCAAACATGTCCCTCACTCAACATGTTTGTATTCATGGACCTTCTTCCAGACAGGAAGGAAAGGGAATGCCCGACACATCCAGAGAGCAGCAGTTGGGGAAAACTCAGTCCTCCTGCTCCTGCAGATCTCCAAGGGGCATGGAGGGCTCTGCATCACTGTCCCCCAGTGCCTGGGAGCACACGAGTGCTGTGTATGAAAAACAGGGATCATGTTAGGAACACCTGAACCTTGGGAAGTCTGGAGCGGTGAGGGTGGGCAAAAACAGGGGGAGAACAGTGCTACATCCCACTAATTCCTCTTTTCATGTCCTCTCTGCTCCATCTGGCACGTATCCACAGTCCCCTCCCCATCCCCAACCTGCCAGGGCCAGCTCCACTTGCAGTTTTCAAAAGCTCCTTTCAAAGCTAAGAAATTGCACCAAGAGTTTTGGGGTTCCTGCCAATCCTCCGGTGATCCTCAAACATCAAAGCCAGCCCCAGCCTCAAATCAATATGCTTAGCAGGCTGCTCCTTTAGATGTTATCCTTTTTTTCTAGGCACCATCCCAGAAAACACCAATCTGTTCTGTAGCTCTTGGTGTAGAAACCCACCTGCCTTGGCAAAAAAATGACGCTTTTAAAGCTGCTCTATCGAGTGATGTGATTAAATAGGTCAGATCTGCCCACGTGCATGGTTAGGAGGCTACTTCAAAACAAGACAGGCAGTTTCCCTGGCAGGGAGCAAGCCCTGGGGGATGGAGAACCTGCTCCCAGAAGATGGTTGCCTGGTTCTGGCTGAGCTACTACACCCTCTAGTGTAAATCCTACAGATCCTTCCAGGCGACAGGAGCCTCAGGCAGGCAGAGAAATGACAGGAGCACTTCAACCAGAATCCTTCCCAGGAAGCTGAGCCAAGCCCTGCAAAGTAACTGCAAAAGTGTCTCATTTGTCTACAGGAATCAGGAACATTTTGTGACCCGCTGGAGTCTGTTCTAAAAGCCTGAGATTGCAGCAGGTCCATCACTTATCTCCCATTTCTCAATTGCAATCACAGAATCCCAGAATGGTTTGGGTTGGGAGGGACCTTGAAGCTCATCCAGCCCCACCCCTGCCATGGCAGGGACACCTCCCACCATCCCAGGCTGCTCCAAGCCCCATCCAGCCTGGCCTTGGACACTGCCAGGGATCCAGGGGCAGCCACAGCTGCTCTGGGCACCCTGTGCCAGGGCCTGCCCACCCTCCCAGCCAACAATTCCTTCCCAATATCCCATCCAGCCCTGCCCTCTGGCACTGGAAGCCATTCCCTGTGTCCTGTGCCTGCAGGCCTTGTCCCCAGTCCCTCTCCAGCTCTCCTGGAGCCCCTTTAGGCCCTGCAAGGGGCTCTGAGCTCTCCCTGGAGCCTTCTCTTCTCCAGGTGAGCACCCCCAGCTCTCCCAGCCTGTCCCCAGAGCAGAGGGGCTCCAGCCCTTGGAGGATCTCTGTAACCCTCTCTGGACTGGCTCTGACGGCTCCCCATCCTTGTCGTGTTCAAGGCCCAGACCTGAAGACAGATCTTCAGGTAGAGTCAACACAGAATCAACATTAAAAAATGCCTGGAGGTGAACCCTGAGCTCAGACAGAACTCACAGATCCCTGTAATGCCAGCTGTGCCGTGTGCTGGATGCCAAGAGTTTGGGAAAGAGGCAGGAACAGGCTCTGAGCCGGCGGCAGGGAGCGGGAGGCAGTGCCTGGAGTTCAGTCTTGTGATCCTGCTTCTTTCACAAGTGGCAGAAACTTCTTGGGAAACCAGGCCCATACTGTGGGTTTTATTTGCCAAAAAAATTTTCTCTAAGTGCTGTAGATTACATTGGAAATTAAGAAAAATTCCTTCATAGGAAAAGTTGTCAAGCAGTAGAAGGGATTGCCTGGGGCAGTGGTGCAGTCCCCATCCCTGGAAGTGTCCAAACATGTGGATGTGGCTCTTGAGAACGTGGGTTAGTGGTGACCACAATGGTTGAAGGCTGAATTTGATGAACTTGGAGGGCTTTTCCAACCTTAACAATTCCATAATTGTGAGTAAACTCTAACTCCCCAAAACTCAGGCTGCTTCTCCTGTGTCTCTGACACACCCAGGCCAAGCCTAGCAAGGCATTGGGGTATTTTTCTTGCCCTTCACACTCAGCTTACACCAACACTTCCAGTCAGCTCTTGGAGCCTCACACACTTTCCAGGGGCACGCAGAGTTTTTCCCTTCCCCACTTCAAACTCCAAACCCAGCTCCAGCTGTTACCAAGCACAGTAGCACCTGGTACAGGCCAAAATAAGCAATTCCAGTTCCAAAACTGTCACTCCACAGATATTTAAAGACATGCAGGAACAGTACACTGAAAGATAATTATAACATCATCTAAAGAACCATCCTTAAGCATTCTACAGAGCTTTTAAAATTAAAAAGAACACTGAAATTGGCAAAAATCTTTGTCTTTCTAACAATTATCTGCCAATGACAGCCCTGAGAATGCTTCTTTTATTTTAAAATAAACTAGTGGTGGTAAACTGGCCTGGTAACCAGGAGACACCAATAATTAATCCTCTTCCAAACTTGAGAGCAACCCAAAGTTAAGTAATGACACAAAAAACACAATCTGGGCTTTGTTTTGGCAATTTCTGCTTCAGATTTTAGAGACTGTCCAGACCAGCATTATTATCCCATTATACCTAACAGAAATAACAAAGCTTTGACAAAAAGAAAGCAAACAGGGTTCTTCTGGGATGAAGAATGAAGGCTTTTTTCTCCCAACAAATCAGCAGAACAGCAAATAATGTGTATAAATAAAATGACAAGAGTTGCTGGAAGAACGGACAACAATAGCTCACTATTGATCCTTGTGGGTCCCTTTCAACTCAGGGTATTCCACCACTGCCTCATTCACTGGGTTTTTTTGTGCCAGGCTGCCTTTGAGAAGCAAAGAGGCCCAGAAACCCCTCACGGGGGGGTCTGGCTGACCACAGTCCCCCACTGGCCCCAGTACGAGCCGTTCCGCCCCGATCCAGGCGGCTCCTGAAGGGATCTAAGGGCAGGTTTGGAACTGGGCGCTGACACCTCAGTGCCACGTGAGCCGAGTGCCTGGAGCGACAAAGAACGGGCTCAGGGCAGCGCTGCCCTCCCGCAGGTGTCCCCGGCAGCTCCGGGAAGCTGCTCCGCAACACCCCGTGTGCCACGGCCGAACCAGCGACCCCCACCGCTCTCACCCGCTGGGGCTGCAAAGCTCCTTCAAACCCTCCCTTGGGCCAGGCCGAGGTGACAGCCTCTGGTCCGGGCAGGGCTGGGCACACGCGGCCCCAGAGCCGAGGCACGGGCGGACTCCGCCGGCGACACCGACAGAGGTCACCGCGCTGCGAGGGGCTGAGGGGGGCGATCCCGCGGGGCTGGGCTGGCTCAAGGGGGCAGCCGGAGGCAGATCCGGGCCCTGAACGGTGGGCAGGCGGGGGAGGAGGAGGAGGCCAGGCACGGGCCTGCCCTCACCCGGGAGAAAACACACGGGGTGGGGGAGAGCGCACGACCGGGCTGGGGGCGGCAGGGACGGGAACCGCCGCAGCCCGGGGAGGGGGTCGGGGGAAGGTGAGGGGGTACCGCGGCCGGGACGGGCCGTACCTGCGCCGTGTCCGAGAGAGAGCCCCACGCTGGGGTCGCCCAAGGCTCCGGAGGCTCCGCACGGCGCCGGGGCCACCGGGGGGTGCCGGAAGTGGCAGTAGGGCCTGCGGCACCCCCGGCCCGGCCCCGACCCCCCGGCGTTGAGGAACGGGCAGTCGATGCCGCGGAAGTAGCCGGTGGATCTGAGCATCCCGCCGGCTGCGGGGCGGGAGCGGGGCCGGGCGGACGGAGGAGCCGCGGGCAGCCGGGACGCGCTCTCGCCTCACACGACCGGTACCGGCCCCGCCGCCATCTTGGGAGCGCCGGGCGCGGCGGCGAGGACCCCAGGACGCCGCTGCCCGCACAGGGCTGCCCGCGGCGCGCCTGAGAGCGGGGCGGGGCTGAGGGAGCGCCGGGAGCTGTGACAGGAACCGGGAGCGTCCTGAGCTGGATCCCGCAGGAATCACTGATCCAACCCCTGGCCCTGCCCAGACCCCCCAACAAGCCCACCCTGAGCATCCCTGAGAGCGCTGTCCAAACGCTCCTGGAGCTCTGGCAGCCTTGGGGCCGGGCCCATTCCCTGGGGAGCCTGGGCAGTGCCAGCAGCCTCGGGGGGAAGAACCTTGCCCTGAGATCCATCCCAAGCCCTGGCACAGCTCCAGCCCTTCCTGGGCTCCTGTCCCTGTTCCAGAGCAGAGCTCAGCCCCTGCCCCTCCGCCTCCCCTCGGGAGGAGCTGCAGCCCCCGAGGAGCCTCCCCTCCAGCTGATCCTCTCCGTTCCCGTCCCCTCGGGGCACGGCCGGGCTGCAGGAGCCGCCATCCAGACCCAAGGCTCTCAGGGGTGCACAGGGTGGGATTGGGATTGTTGGGGTGTCTGCAGGGCCGGGAGTTGGACTCGGTGATCCTTATGGTTCCCTCACAGCTCAGGATGTTCCAGGATTCTGTAATCCAAGCTCGGCTGGGTTTGGCACATCCCCATAGCAAGGGGAGACACAGGGGCTGTGGGTACCAGCCCCAGGGCTGTTGCCACCTCGTCCTGCTGCCGAACACCCCCAGAGTCCCCTGGCACCCCCAGAGTCCACCAAGCACCCCCAGAGTCCCCCACACCCCCAGAGTTCCCCAGCTGTGGGCACAGTGATGGTCACAGGTTCCTTGCTCTGTGCCCCATCAGCCCAGCATCCTCAGTACAGACCATGGTGGAGCACCATGGACCACACCAGCAGAGCCTGTGGATCCCAGCATGGACCACTGGCCCAGCACATTCCAGCATCCCCAGCATGGACCAACTGCCCCAGCATGGATCATCCCTAGCATGGACCACCTCCCCAGCACGGGCCACTGCCCCAGTCTCAGTACACCCCACTGCCTCAGCATGTCCCAGCATGGACTACCACGGACCACCAGCCCCAGCACAGCCCCCAGCCCCAGTACAGCCCACCCACCCCAGCATGGACCAGCTCAAACCAGTTCCCTGAGCCTCAGCGCAGCTTTGGCCTCCTGGAGAGCAGCAGCAGGACACTGGATGGGTTTGAGCAGTGGCCCTGGGGCTGAGGCCAGGCCAAGAGCTCGTTCCTCATCCCATGAGGGCCCAGGCCCCTCCTTGCCCCAGGTAGTCACCACACCTGCATTGACCAGTGGGAGAACAGGCACGCAGTGACAGCACTTTGAGCTGAGCCTGCACCAGAGCAGGGACTTGGAGCTGGCCCTGGGGGGATCAATGAGCTGAGGGGCATCCACAGCTCCTGGGAATCACCTGGCACTGGCACTGCCCCTGCCTTGGGTGTTCAGAGCAGGGGGAGCAGCAGGTGAGGCCCTTCTGGGGCCAGCAAAGGGACATAGCCCTCTGAGGAGAAATCTCATGGAATAGAACTGGACACCCCAGCCTGGAGAGACAGGATGATCCAGGAGAGCCTCAGCACTTGTGAAAGGAGAGATGGGAAGCTCAAGGGCAATGCCAGGAACAATTGAGTGATGCAGAGAAAGGTGCACAAGCAGGAGTCAGCCTTGGCCAAAGGGAGGGACAAGGGAAAAATTGCAAAAGTTTTTTTTGTAATAGTCTTAAGTGAAAAAAAAACCACTTTGTTTTCCAAATTGGGCACATGCTGCTGCCTCCTTCCTGCCCATTGCTCCCACAGCATCCCAGCAGAGTCCAGAAAAGGATGCCAGGAGAGGAGCACAGCAGCTGCTGACCCTGGGAAACCTGAATAATCCATAAAAAAGCTCCTAAAAAGCAGGAAACCTCAGGAGATAAGTTGCCTTTCCTCCAGCAGAAACCTGGCCCTGGCACAAGGTGCTTTACAGGTTCTGGGGGTGCTGAAATCCCTACCCACACCTCCCCACCCAGTTTCCCCCCTCCCTCCAGGCCTGGGAGAGCAAGCTCATCTTTCCCCCACAAAAACAGAGTGGTTTTATTTTTATGGTATGATTAAATCTATTTTATAGAACTTCAGCTGTAACAGAAGAGCTTCAAGAAAGACACATAAACAAAAGTGCAGACACACAGGGTATTTCCCTGCCTTGTAATTCTCATCCTGTGCTTCCTCAACTCACAAACCAGCAAAATAAAATAAAATAAAATAAAATAAAATAAAATAAAATAAAATAAAACAAAATAAAATATAGTATAATAAAATAAAATAAAATAAAATATAATATAATATAATAAAATAAAATAAAATAAAATAAAATAAAATAATAGTAAGAAAATAAAATACTTGTTTCTGCCCAGACTTGGAGGACCCCACATGGAAAACCTTCACAGAATCGAGGCTGATCTTGGCAATGCTTTGCCTCCTCACCTAAGCTCAGTTAATTGGGATTCCCACTCAGCTCCCAGTCAACAGCACTGGGAAAGGTCCCAAGGGTCCCTCTGCACACCAAGGCAGCTCCCCTGAAACAGCAACCCCCAAATTCCCCCACGCTGCTCAGCAGGATTCCCTCCACAGGAATCCCTCCAACCCTGCCCAGGACCTAAACCCCCCCCAGCCTCCTTGACTGACCAAGGGATCCCCAAATCTGACCTCGACACCTCAGAGCTCCTCAACCTCTGCAGAGAAGTGAGGGGTCCCCAACCCCACTGCCCCCCATGTCCCACAGCCACAGCCCCTGATGCCAGGTGAGGAGGGGGACAAGCTGGGGCAGGGGTGGGCACAGGGTGGGGCTGCCACTGACCTCAGTCCCTGCAGGGACAAGGGGGACAGGGGTTTGGCCCTCACCTCCCCAGGACAGCCAGGCAGGGGGATGTCACTGTACAGGGGCCAGAGTCACCCCTGGCACAGCCCTTCCTGCTGCTGGAACAGCTGGAACTGCTTCCTGGGACACAGGGACCTGTCCCCAGCTGCAGGGAGACGCCAGTGTGCTGGGTGACAGTGACAGGAACCTGCCCCCCGTGACAGAGACACCACACTGTGCTGTGGTGGGTGACACAGGGACCTGCCCTGGTGCCAGGGTGACTTCACACCTTGCTGGGTGTCCCCCACACACCCAGGACCATGAAGGTATGAGCCAGGAATGTGGCTCCTGGATTCTCCAGGTTCACTCCCCAGAGCAGAGGTCAGATCCAGCCCTGGGGCTCCCTGGAATCTCATCCCCACCCTCCAGCCCTGTGCCCCCAGCTGGGTGAATGTGAGTTTTGGGAGAAGAGACCAAAGAAATGGAAACCAGCTGGAGATGCTGGTGTGACCAGAGCCTTCCCCCACAGACCCCCACTCCCTGCTCCTTGTTCTGCATCACCCCATCTGAGCACCCCAGGACGAGTTTCTGCTCCCCACGGGAACTTTTCCACTGTCCCGGCACAGCCTCAACACGAGGTGCTGGGTGGGGTTTGTGAAGCTGGAGAAGAGAACAGAGCTGGGAGAACAGGGGCTTCCCTGTGGCTACCAGAACATCCTCACACAGGGTCACATCTTCACAGGGATGGGCTGATCAGGATGGACATCGCTCCCAGTACTCCCAGTACCCCATCCTGGTACCACCCTACATACAACAGCCCATGGTCCATGTCCCCCATGGGAGTTCCTCCCCAGACAGGGGTTCTCTGTGATACTCCATAATCCCATCCACATCCTGGGGCAATGGCCTGGCTGCTGCATCCCACCCTGCACAGCCCACAGGGTATCAGCCACCCTGGGGGATGCTCCAGCTCCCCACGGTTCTCCTACAACCCCAAAGGGATTCTTTTCCTTCCCAAGGGGATGCTCCAGGCCCCCACAGGTGCTCCTGGTACATGAAGGGGATGCATCCCAGCCCCTCCTCCAGGACGTTCTGGTCCCTCTCTGGGATTTTCATGCCCCCAGGATGTTCCTGGTGTGCTAAGGGGATGCTCTGGCCCCTTAGACAATGCTTTTCCCACGAAGTGGCTGCTCCCAGCTCCCCACAGGGATGCTCTGGCCCCCAAGGGGACATTCCAGTCCCGCAGGGTGTCCCAGCCCCGGAGCGTGGTCCCGCATGTGCTGTCCAGGCGCTGTCACCGCAGGGCTGTGGCAGCCCGTGGGCCTCCCTTGGCCGTCCCAGCCTCCAGGCATCGCTCAGGCATAGGATGACAAAGGGAAGCTCACAGGGGGCAGCGGGCCCGGCCCCGCACTCCTCCGAGAGCTCCTGCGGACAGAGGAGAGACGTGAGGGGAGAGCAGGGAGCCTGGGGAGGGTCCGAGATGTCTGGGGGATTCTGGGGAGCTGGGAAATCCCGAGGAATTGAGGGATCCCGGGGATTTGGGGTAATCCCAGGAAGCTGGGGGATCCTATAGCAGCTGGGGCATCCTGGGGGATCCCGTGGAGCCAGGGGAGCTGGGGGATCAGAGGGAACTGGAGATTCACATCTCCAGGAGGTGAAAAGCAGCCCACGGGACTCGCTGGTGCAAGCCACAGCCCTGGCAATGCTGCGGTCCCCGGGCGTGGTTTGGGAAGTGCCGCTGGGTGCAGGGGCTGAGTGTGGAAGTGAGGGTGAGGAGAGGGGCAGAGGGAGTGTGGGGCTGCCCAGGGATGTGTGCACATCTGTGTGTGTGAGAATGTCTCTGTGTGTGTGTGTGTGTGTGTGTCTGTGCACATCTGTGTGTGTCTGTCCACACCTGTGTGTGTCTGTCCACACCTCTGTGTGTCTGTCCACACCTCTGTGTGTGTCTGTGCACATCTGTGTGTGTGTGTGAACATGTGCGTGTGTCTGTGCACACCTGTGTGTGTGTGCACACCTGTGTGTGTCTGTGCACATCTGTGTGTGTCTGTGCACACCTGTGTGTGTGTCTCTGCACACCTGTGTGTGTGTGTGAACACGTGTGTGTGTCTGTGCACACCTGTGTGTGTCTATGAACACGTGTGTGTGTCTGTGCACACCTGTGTGTGTCTGTCCACACCTGTGTGTGTGTCTGTGCACACCTGTGTGTCTGTGCACATCTGTGTGTGTGTCTGTGCACACCTGTGTGTGTCTGTCCACACCTGTGTGTGTCTGTCCACACCTGTGTGTGTCTGTGCACACCTGTGTGTGTGTGCAGGTCTCTGCACACCTGTGTGTGTGTGTGAACACGTGTGCAGAGGTCCCTGGGTGCAGGGTGCGTGTGCTCACCACTTGTGTGCGTGCTCACCTGTGCTGTGAGCACGTGGATGTGCACAGACAGGGCAAGGTGGGGCCATCCCACAGCTCCCCACCCAGGCCCAGGGTCCCAACCCAGCTCAGGGACCCTCAGGGACCGCCACCTGCCACCCCTGTCCCCAACGCCAGCCAGCAGTGCATGGCCAGGTGTCCCCTCGGGTTCTGGGTGCCCCCTCAGGGTTCTGGGAGTCCCCAGGGTGGTGGGTGTCCCCTCAGGATGTTCCCAGGGTTCTGGGTGTCCCCTCATCAGGGTGGTGGGTGTCCCCAGGGTGGTGGGTGTCCCTGCCCCCCCTGCCCCCTCACCGTGTCTCACCAGGGAGGTGCCGCCGGTGTCGCGGTGCAGCCGCGGGCGCGTCGGGCTCTCACAGCTCTGCTCTGCTCGGGGAGTGGGGACACAGGCTCTGCTCCCCCAGATCTGCCCCCATTCCTGTCCCCATTGTCCCTGCTGTCTCCAAGGCCTCACTCACCGGACAGGGCAGAGCCAAACGCATCCTCCCCTCGCCCCGTCCTTTCCCGTCTCCCTCCCTCCACCTCAGCCAGCACCATGCTGTGCCCCTCTCCCTGGCATCCCTTTTCCAACACCGACCCCTCTCCCAGCCTGACCACCAACGGGATCCTTCCCCTCTGTCCTTTTATACCGTCTTTGTTCATATGACAAGCACGTGGAAAACCAAAGCAGAGCTTGGAAAAAAGCTCCTTAAGATGCTTTAATTCAGTTTCCTGGATCCCATGACTGAGCTCGGCCTCTGAACAAGGTCTCATGACTGTGGCACGCAGGCCCTGGCCATCAAAAGCCTCATTTATGCCCCAAATGAGACTTAAACCCCTCTTGGCCCGATATCCCCCATGCCCAGTCTGGGCCCCTAGGCCTCCCTGGCTGGGGGCTTCAAACCAGCCAGAGGAACACCTGCCCTGCCCCTGCTCTGCTCTAGCTGCAGGAGGGACTTTGGGAACACTCAAGGCCTTGGCTTTGCCTGTCCCCTCCAGGGAAAGGACAGTGCAGATTCCCCCTCCAGGTACCAAAACCATCCAGCCCTGTCCCCCACCCTGTCCCTTCCTTCACCCCAAACTGCAGCACCAGTGGAGGGGACAGAAGTGCCATCCCAAGGGGGACAGAAGTGCTGTCCCAGTGGCACATGGCCCAGTCTGGCCCCAGATGGGAGTTCCTGTGCCCAGGACCCCCAGCCCACGCCCTCTGAGGTCCCTGCAGCTCTTGCATGGGTGAGTGCTCCTCTGTCCCTCCTCGCTCCAGCTGCTGAGTGAGGATGGAGCCTCCATCCTGGGCCAGGAGCAGTGACAGATCCAGACCCAAAGCCCCAATCCCTGAGCCCAGTCAGGGCTCCCAGCCATGGAGGTAGCACCCAGCAATGTCCATCTCCATGGACTCCCACATTCCTGACCTGGCTCTAGACTTTGGGGATCAGGCTGAACTTTACTGACCCTTTGCCTTTGTTTTAAACTGAGACAAAGGAAATACAACCTCGAGCCACCTCAATATGTCCCCAAACCCAGCGAGCTCTGAGCCATCCTGCTTGTGAGACAGAGCTGACCCAAAGCATCTGCAGCTCAACAGGAAACAGGCAGCAGTAAGAGGATAAAAATACCCTTGGTGCACACAGAATGTCTCTGTGCCAGGATTAGGGAGCCCTGGGACAGCGGGGCCAGAGGGAGCTGGGCTGGGTGGCTTTGGCTTCCCACACACGTGTGAGCCCAAGGCTCCCAAACCACCTGGCCACTGCAGGCAGAGGGATGGGGAAGGAAGGACTGGGGGGATGTGCAGGGAGAAGCCAGACATCCCAGCTCCTGCACCCCAAAATCCCCCTGGATACGAATGAGGGCCCCCCCAAAGCCATCCACATCCTCTTCCAGCTCCTGCACAGCCCCAGCACCAAGGAAGGGTCATCCCCCCTCCTCTGGAACACCCTGCTCTGGTCCTGGGGGAAACAAGGGATGTGTGGGGAGCAGGGGGTCCCATGCCCCCCACCTCACCCTCCCCCCAGCTCCCAGCCCCAAACAATAGGAGCATTGGAGTGCTCAGAGTGTGGGGGTGCAGCGAGGCCCCCCCGCCTGGCCCCTGAGCCCCTAAGGAGATTAAATCCCTCCTCACATGAGCCCGGCGGGCCCCAGGGCCTCGTGTTGGGGAGGGGACACAGGGAGGACAGGGACAGGGAGGGGAAGGGCAGAGCAGTGCTTTGCTGTTTGGGTTGGGGCCAGGGATGTCCCAGGGGCAGGAAAACACACAAACAGCTCTTCCCAGGGGTGTAAGAGCAGGGGCTGAACCAAAAATCACCAACCTGAGCCTCTCCCTTTCCCTGGGGCAAATTTTCCGTGTGCTGGAGGACTCCGTGGGACAGCCCTGCAGCTGCCCCCATGGCCAGTGGTGCTGAATCACACAGCTCCGGTCAGAACTGGCCATGGAGCAGGTCAAAAATAAGGCTTGAGACCATTCCATGTACCCCAGGACCACTCTCTGTCCCTTGCTCTGCTGGCCCTGGGACAGAGCAGGCCCTGGGGATGTCTCCCTTCCCCTGTGGCACACCTGTCCCCTCCCCCAACTCCTGGAAGGCTGAGACCTTCCTGCACCTCTGCATCCGTGATCCCAGAGGATCCCCTAATGACACGGACAGGGCAAGGGGTTCCTGTTGTCCCAAGTCCCAGTGGGCACACAGAGCTTTGCAGCGTAGGCCCAGGGGCCAAGGGCACCTTCCCTGCTCCCGCTGGCACCCTGGGGCTGCCCAGTCCCCAGAGGAGGGTGACAAACACTGGGGATCTGGCCAAGGGCAATCCAGGGAAGGTGCTGAACAGGGGGAAGGGCTGAACACCCTGGGGCTGGGTCAGGGGCAGGAGCCCCCAGGGGTACACAGGGAAAGGGCACACACGGGTGAAACGTTAAACCTCTGCTCTTTATTCGCTGCCTGGTTCCCTCACCCCGTTCCCCAGGCAAGTGGCCCGGAGGTTTTCCAGGGGTGACCCAAACACCAGGAGTGCTCTGGGAAGGCTGAGCAGCGCCAGACTGGAGGAGGTGTGGGGCAGAGGGCACCTCCTCCGTGCATCCCCATAGTCCCCGTGGGGACACGGCTCTGCCCCAGCCGCGGGGTGAACTCTGGGCACCACCAGCGCTGGTCCCGGGAAAGCTCCGTGGAGAGCAGGAACTGCCACCTCCTCTGTCCCACCCACGGGGACACCGGGGAGGGGGCGGGGCCCCAGCCCCTCTCCAACTCGCCTTATTGCTATGGTCAGAGCAGCAGAGCGGCCGGGAGGGACTCGGGACTTGGCCAGTTTGGGAGAGGAGAGGAGAACATGTCTGAAGCCAAGGATCCACCATCGGAGGGTGGGCTCATGTCTCTGGGAAGGGGGAAAGAGGGAGCTGCCGTCTCTGGCCAGCCAGGCCGGTGGTGCCAGCAGGGAGGAGAGCTGTGCTCATGTCCAAGAGCAAACACTGTCCATTCCAGGGCCTCCCACCCTCTCCTGAGCCTGGAGCTGAGGCTGAGCAAACCTGTTACAGCTCCAGCAGCAGGGACTAGGGAGAGCTACTGGGAGAACAGGAGGAACAAGCAGAACCCCCTGCCTGTCCCCCTGGCTAGTTGCGTTGACTGGCCAGCTCCTGGGAGATGAATTTCCGAAGGCGCTCGAGGTACTGGCTGTAGAGTTCAATGTCATTGTGCCCGGCCCCGTCCACCCACAGCGGCTCCACAGCCTTGGGGCAGCGCTCGAAGAGCGCCAGGCCGTGGGAGAAGTCGATGACTTCATCCTCCGTACCGTGGATGATGAGGACAGGAGAGGTGATTTTGGAGATCTTCTCGATGCTGCCAAAAGGATGGATGGGGAAGAAAGGAGAGAGGGGATAAGCACAGGGAATGAGACATTTCCACTTCTCCTGCCCCCAAAACATCCCCTGGGAGAGGGACCAGGAAGCACACTTTGATCATGGCAGAGCACAGGACAGGGAGGGACACAGAGTTTCTGCCAAGGAAAAGATCTGCCCCAGTGTGACAGACAGGGAGCAGACAGCAGTGACAACATCCCCATGGGACCTCAGCAGGGCTGATGGGAACTGCTGCAGGACAGCCCTTCCTTGTTGGGATCAGCCCTGCTGGGCTCCAAGGAAGGGAAGCACGGCTGGTCCCAGCTTGGTCCCGAAGGCCACGCGAGGCCATCGGGATGCAGAGTGTGGGCTGGTGGCTTCCAGCCACAGCTTCCGGCTCAGGGACTGTCCCCTGGGCCCCACTGGTCCAGCTGCAAGGGAGAGGCAAAGGAAGAACTCATCCTCTCAGCCATCTCCTGCCATCTGAAGAGCAGGAAAATCCCTAAGGAATTACTCCAGGGGGACAGAGGGGTACCGGGGACATCCAGGGCTGGTGACACTGTCCAAAGGGCCAGTGGCACACCCCCAAAACTGGTGGGCAAAGTCACTGGGAGGGTGGCTAGGAGGTGATGCCACTGAGGGTACGCTTGTGGCACAGCCCTCAGGAGAGGGCACGGTGACCCCAGGGAGGGCTACAACTCCCAGAGGGCACCAAACACAGAGCAAGACGATGCCGAAGGTGATGTTTAAACCTATCACAAAAAATGTCACGTGTCCCCTGGCTGTGACCAGAGCTGCTCTGGGCACTGCCCCTCCAAACCCCCCATGCCCCGTGCCCCAGGCACTCACTTGGGGAAGGCATCGAACCAATAGGTCTTCTTGGTGTCGGGGAAGGCGACGCGCATGCCGGAGGTGAGCGGGGAGTGCAGCACGATGGCCGCGCACTCGTAGCGGGAGGCCAGGTCAACCGTGGGCACTGTGCCGATGCTCTGTCCATACAAAATGATGTTCTCCGGGCTGATCCCGTACCTGGCACAGGACAGGGCAGGTCAGTGTCCACGCACATCGCCAGGAGATACAGCTCAGGTCACTCACTCTGCTCTGGTCACTGCATCCACAAGGCTCTGGGGTCTGTCCTCCTGACCTTCCCCCAGCTCCTCTTGGCTGGGCCCCAGGCAGCTCCCTGCACTCCCAAAGGACCAGGGAGCAGCCAGCACTGAGCTGCCAGGTGAGTTCTGGGGGAGGTCAAGGCTTTCCCTCACCAGTCAGGGTTATAGGGTGCTCACAGACCCTGGACTCCAGCTGTGTGGGGCAGCCCCAGCTCCAGGTCACACTGTGAGCTAGGCCTGAGGAAGAGGAGGCAAAGCCTGGCATGGGGCTGCAGCCCAAACCTGGCAGGGGAACCAGAGCTGAGCCTGGCACAATGAGACAGGAAGCACAGCTTGTGCCAAGGTCATGCCCTGCAGCATCCCTGCCCCTTGGATTCTCCTGCTCCTCCCTCTACAGTTCTCCAACCACCCCTTCCTGTCTCAAGTGGCCCAGGGTTTCCCTTCTGGGAGATTTCCTGTTTTCCAGGCTGCTGGAGCACTGGGTTTTCCTGGAGGCAGCAGGGCTGTGCTCCCTGCCCCAGCTCCCCGCTCACCGTGTGCGCAGCGCCTGCCACGCGGCGTCGATGTCAGAGTAGAGGTTCCGCTCCGAGGGCTTGCCCGTGCTCACGCCGTAGCCCGAGTAGTCGTAGGAGAAGATATTGCAGTTGATGCGGGTGCCCAGCCCAATGTAGAAGCTGCTCATCTGCCCCAGGTCCACGGCGTTGCCATGGGAGAAGAGCACCGTGTACCTGGGGCACGGGTACGGAACGTTAACCCTGAGCTTGCTGCCGTGCCAGAGCTCAGGCATCAGATATCAGGATATCCCCGGACATCTGCCTCAGAGACCAACAACCAAACCCCGGGACACGAAGGGCCAACACCCCTCTGGCCACCAAGGAAGGTCCTCATGACACCCCCAGGGACACCCAGACCCTTCTGCTGCCAGAGCCAGGGGCTCGCTCCCAGCAGGAACAGGCAGCTTGAAGGCAGGATGATGATTCTGTTCAAGTTTTTAAGTCTATTTTTGGTAAAAAGCTCAGGATTTGGGGCCGTTTGCCCAATGGGGATTTCAAGTTAGAATTCTGACAGCGGGTTTTTTCTCTCCTGAGCCTGGCAAGACACCAGATGCTAAGGGAGAAGTGAATTGTGGGAGTGACAAGGCACAAGAAATTTCTACCATAAGGGGAAAAACAATGTTAATCATAAAAATTAACACTAATAGCAAATTGATGGGAGCTTGGCTCCCTTCTGCCAAAGGGAAGGAGCAGGACCCACTCCCTGCTGAGCCCCTGCTGGGGACTCAGCAAGTCCAAGGGGTCTGTGGCCAGGCTGAGCCTCCAGTCCTGGCCTGGATGCCCAGGGAGCCTCAGCTGGAAGTCAGTGACAGGATGAGCTGCAGGACAACCAGCAGCACCTGATATCCCATGATTTGGGAGGTTTGGTTCCCCCCAGCCCTGGTTCTCCCCTCCAGCCCTGCAGCCTGTGATGCTGAGGACCTGTTGTTTCTGGGAGGATATAGGAAAGGGGTCAGCTGGGGTGAGCTGGCCTTCTGCTCCACCTGAACCCCCAAACTGTGCCACTGCTCAGGGAGCAGCTGCAAGTCCCCTCTTGTCTCCTCCTGCCCAGGCACTAGCAGCAGAAGGTCATCTCCATCTCACACTCCAGGGTGCCTCTCTCCGGTTTCCCAGTTCAGACACACAAGAGTGACCAAACCCTTCCTGGCTTTCACTCCCATCACTCGTTTCCTTGAGGAATCAAATGTCCCTGTGAATCTGACTAAACCAGGCTCTCCTGGCTGGTACAGGCAGCTGTCCATCCCCATGGTCACCGCAGGGCTGGGGATGGGAGAAGCAGCTGATGCAGCCACCCCAGCTCTCCCTGAGAAACAAGCTCTGTGCAAAGAACCGGAGCGTTGCATCACTGCCGTGACACTGGGGGATTGTGAGACAGCCTGGGGAATCCCCGCACCCCTGCAGCCTCTGGCTTTGCCTCTGCTCCTGCTTTAACCCCACTCCCAGTGTGGCCACAAGCCAGACCGGTCCTGGGAACCCAGCTGGCCCGTCCCACCGGATGCCTGCAAAGCCCCGCGGCAGGGCCAGCTCCTCCGGCGATGCTGAGCAGAGGGGACAGGAGCCCCCAGCACGGCCCAGCCCAGCAGAGCCCCAGCTGGCACACCCACGGCTGACTCACCTGGCGCCGGGCACGCAGCGGACGTACATGCAGCCGACGCGGTTCCCCCGGCTGCTCTTGGTGACGAACACCTCGATGTTGTCCAGCTCCCGCTGAGAGTACTGGAAATCCGCCCGGTCCTTCAAGTGCAGCTTCCAGCGGCCCGCAGCGCCTCGCAGGGAGCCCGTGCTGCCCACGGGCTCGGGCTCGGGCACCATGGCGTAGGTGGGCTCCGGGGGCAGGAAGGCGAGCTTGGCCGCGATGCGGCTGGGGCAGGGCGGGCAGCAGAAGAGGCAGCAGAGCTGGCTGATCGACAGCCCGTTCATGACGGCGGCGAGGCGGGAGGCGGCCGCGCCCGGAGCGAGGGAGGATCCGAATCGGACAGAGGCCGGAGACGCCCCGTCCTCAGCTGGCCCTGGGCACGGCTGGCGCCGGCCGTGCAGCGCGGGCCGGGGCGTGCGGCGGGGCTGCCGTGTCCATCTGTCCGTCCGGCGGCTGCGGGGGCCTGCGGGCAGGGTGAGGGCTCTGAGGGCTCTGTCCCCTCTGCGACCCACAGCTGGGGACAAGCCTGCTCCCCGCAGTGTCCCTCCCCTCGAGCACCTCTGCGGCTCGCAGCCCCCAGCGAGCCCACGCAGCCCCCCCAAAATCAAACCTCCTGCCACATTCGGCAGCCCCCGCGGGCAGCCCACGCGGAGGGGGCGAGCACAAGCGCAGGATCACACACACACCACCCCCACAGCAGCCACACGGCTGGTGGGACAAAGGACACGGCTCCCCCGGGGCCACCTAGGTGCCGGCACAGCCGTGCGGGAGTGCCAAGCTCCCGAGGAAAAAGGGGAGAGAAAGGGGGAAAGAGGAAAAAAAAAAAAAGATGAAAGGAAAAAAAAAAAAGAAAGAAAGAAAAAAAAAGAAACTATTTTCTGCAAGTTTGGGCACAGGCTTGAGCTGAGGAATGTCAAACCAGCCCACACCCCGAGGAATTCACTCCATCTGCTTCCAGAGGGCTGGGAAAGGAAAGGGTGGAAGAGGGATATGGCACTGAAGCTGGGATAAGGCACTGAAATATGCCAAAATACTGGAAGTGAAGGGATGCCCCGTGCCCCGGTAGGAGCCAGGCCCCCTCGGACCGGTGACCATCCACAGCATGGCCAGGGCCAGTGTCACACCCGGCACGTGGCAGCCCTGTTCCCCCCAGGTTTGGCACCCGTGTGCCTCTGGGAGCAGCCAGCAGATCCACCGTGTGCCTCTGGGATCAGCACTCCCGGGGCACATCGGGGAGTCTGGTGGCCACACACCTGCATGGGCACACGCAGGGAGGTGGCACTACCGGCCACACTTACACCGTGTGTCACACTCGGGTCGTGTGTCCTGGGACAAAACCAGGCACCAGCTGGGGACACCCTGCCGTGGGTGGGCAGCCCCACCCGCTGTGGGGGCCTCACCCACCGCACCCACACTGACCCCACAGCCACAGAGAGGGGATCCATGCCCTACCCAGCCACTGGCCTCTGTGGGGCCCCCCAGCACTGACAGCCATGGGACCCCCACCCATCACACACTGACTGGGATGGGGCTGTGGGACCCCCACCCCTCACACACCGACTGGGATAGGGCTGTGGGACCCCCACCCCTCACACACCGACTGCACACACACTTTCCCCACTGCCTGCTGCTGGCCTCCCTCCCACCACCGACCCCTCCCCGCCAACCCGCCCGTGCGGCACCCCCAGCACTGACCAGTGAGTTTTTCCTTCTCACTGTCCTTTGTGGCGCTCCCACCTCGCATGGAAAGCCCCCCACCCCCACCCCACTCACACTGACCCGTGCGGGCCCCCCCGACTGCTGTGGGCCTCAATCCCCTGACTGATCCCCGGGGGACCTCCCAAACACACACCGAATAGTGGGACCCCCCCCCCGATCACTGTGTGTGTGTCCCCCACAGCCTCACTAGACCCGTGTAAGCCCCCAGACCCCCCCAGTGATCTCTCCGAGATCTCCCCCCGGTTACTGAGGGATTCCCGTGAGCACACACTGACCCGCGTGGGTCTCCCCCTGCCCCCCCGCCTGCCGTGGGACACCCCCGTGAGCCTCTCCCGCCTGCCGGGGGGATGTTAACACACCGGGGCCTCCCCCCTCCACTGTCCAGCGTGACCTTTCACCTCCTACTGCCCGCTGGGAGGGCCCCACACCCTCACTGACCCCCCCCACTGTGTCCCCACCACACCGCCCAGCGTGGCCTCCCCCGAGCGCCGGGGCCTGCCCGCCTGTGACCGCGCTGTGGAACCCTCCATCACCGCACACTGAGAGCTCCCCCCGCCGCTGGGGATCCCCGCAGCCCCCCGGCCGTGCGGCCCGTGTCCGGTACCTGCACATTCTCCCGACCCCCGGCCCCGCTCGGCGCTCCCCGAGGCCCCGCGGCCGTTGCGGCCTCCCAGGCGGGGGCGGCGCTGGCCCCGTCCCGGCCGGAAGTGACGCAATCGCCCAGCGCCCGTTGCCATGGGAACAGCGCGGTCGCCTCATGGCGGGGTCGCGGCGCGGCCTCTCCTCAGTCCCTGGATCCCAAATGGCGCTGGAAGGGGCGGCTGGAGATCATCACCAGCCACCTGCAGCAGGCGGGCTTGGAATGTCTCCGGAGAGGGAAACTCCACCGCCTCCCTGGGCTCTGCCACCCTCAGTGAAAAGTTCTTCCTCATGTTGAGGTGGGACTTTTTGTGGTTTCTTTTATGGCCGTTGCACCACTGAAAGGAGTCTGGCACTCCCGTTGGAGATATTTGTGTGGATTGGTGAGATCCCCTCTTGCTGGTGTAATATATGTTGGTATAATTCGCGTTTTATTGTACACATATAAAATCAAGTATAAAAGCGTGTTTTATGTAAAAAACAAAAGCTACTTGAGATTGCAAAAGCAGCTGCTGGAAAACCAAGAATTTGCAAGAGAAAGACCAAACAATTAAGATAACACCGAGAAGAGGTGAGTCCACCCAATCAAGATAAGCGCTCTAATGACCCGGTGATTAACCAACCTGATCTGATTCTCCAGGAACATGCATCTCAATGTCGGTTTCCCGAAAAAATACTACTCAAACTTCATCTCTTTCTGAGGAAAAACTCACCACGATTCTACATCTCAAAGCCTGCTTCTCGAAAAAAAACCACTCAAACTTCATCTCCTTCTCAGAAAACTCATCAGCAGTCCAGCAGCAGAAATAGGAATATGTAACAACACAAGAAAAAGAAAGAAACTAAAGCTGCGTAGCCTCAAGCTGAAAAACCTGTATAAAACTCAGCTCTCCGAAAGACAGTTTGTGAACCTGGGGGAATCAGTGCGGCTGATTCAGAGTTCACCCAGCGCCAATCCCAGGCTCGATGCTGACCGTGATTGTAGGTGTTTACAAAGTTCGATTTTGCAAATCTTTCAGTAAAATTGTAATTTATAAATTTGGCTGAATTTCATTTATAACACTGGAAAATATACCAAGTTTAAAATTTTTATTTTCTAACTTTAGTCACGTTTGTTCGCCTTTGCCCCGGGGAAAGGGAACCGAAGTTTCTTTCCAAAGCATTCTTGCTTTGGTTGCTGATGAGTTCAGCATCTCCGCAGGCTGAGAGCCATTGGAGAACCATCAGCAAACATCCACAAACATTGTTCCAGAGACACCGGGAAAAGGCTGATAAGGAAATGCAGGAGTGAAGTCCTAATTAACAATCCGTATCCAATAGGAAACCAAATACTAAGACCTGCACAACTCGGGACCAATGAAAATTAAACCGATGGTATTCTATGGGATTTGGACTGTATAAAGTTTGGGAAAAACCTTGTAGTTTGAGAACAATCATGGACCGTGGTCCCCCGCGGCTAAAGGGCAGTGGAGGCACCCTGGGGGCCAGCAATCGGAAGAAGGGGAAAGACAAAGCCCAGATCACAAGAAGGTGAAAGATAAAGCCCAGATCCTGGAGCAGATCACAAGAAGGAGGAGGAGAAGCGCGGGCTGGACAAGCGGATCCTGGCACAGGCGGCCTTCGAGAAGATGCAGGAGAGGCGGCAAATGAAGCGGGTCCTGAATAAAGCATCGAAAACCCACAAGCAGCAAGTGGAGGAGTTGAACAGGCACTTGGATGCTCTGACTGAGCACTACGACATTCCCAAAGTCAGCTGGACTAAATGATCGGGCTGTTTGTCACAGCTCTGGTTTGTATCAAGGGCTGCCATGTAAATCTGTCCGTTCTCCGTATTGTCAAATATAACTTCTGAGCTTTCATTACTTTTTACTATTTCATTTTATAGTCTTGTTTTTTAAAACCAAACATCCAACACTCAGTCTTCTCTGGACTACCCAAGCCCAGCTCCCACGGTCTCTCCTCATCACAGAGATGCTCCAGACCCCAAATCATCTGCTAGACCCTGTCCAGTAGCTCCTTGTCCTTCCTGTCCCAGAACTGGACACACACCCCGGGTGTGCCTCACTAGGGCCAAGTAGAGGGGCAGGGTCACTCCCTGCCCTGCTGGCCACGCTCCTCCCAAGGCCCCCAGGGTCCCATTGTCCCCCTGGCCCCAGGACACTCTGCTGCCTCGGGGACAGTTTGTCATCCACCGGGACCCCCAGGTCCTTCTCTGCAGAGCTGCTCTCCAGTGGGTCACCCCCAGCCTGTGCTGGCACTTGGGGTTGTTCCTGCCTGGGTGCAGGACCCTACACTTGCCCTTGTTGAAGCTCCTTAGGTTTATCCTCACCCAGCTCTCACCCAGCCCAAGGTCCCTCTGAATGGCAGCACAGCCTTCAGGTCAATCAGTCGCTCCCCCAGCCTGAATCACCGTGAAACCTGACCAGGATCCATTCTATCCCTCCAGCAGGTCGGTCGTTGCTACACACACTGAACCAGGCTGGAATGCTGATCCCTGGGGACAGTGCTGAACCAGGTGGGCTCTGCTGTGCTTATCAAGCCTCTCTGAGCTCTGCATTCAGCCAGGCCCTCCCCACCAGACCATTTATCCACATTTCCCGTGTCTGCCTAGGAAGATGTCACAGGGGACTGTGTCCAAAGCCTTGCTGAAGTCAGTCCTGGTGCCAAACACTGCCCAAATGCCCCCACATGGATATGGGAAGGGGGGGAGGCTTTGGGGGCCCATCCCAAACTCCCTTTCCTGCCCCCTGGGAGTCCCACCCCACCCCACAGAGATGACAGCAGACAAGAGGGAATATGGGAGAACCTCAGAGCCCCTCAAACCCCATCCAGGGATTTCTACTCAGCCAGAAGGCAAAATCCCAGACTTGGCAGGGTTGAAGCGATCTCTGGAGAACATCCAGTCCAACCCCCTGATGGATTTGAGATCCAGAGAATACGGGTCCAGGGTGCTGATCCCCATCCAGCACCAGGTACTATGAATCCACATGGGAAACTGAGGCAGAACCCCACAGCCACCCTAAAAGAGCCCAGAGCCAAATGGTGTCCCCACAGACATCCCTGCCTGAAACAGAACACCCACAGCATCCAAGCAAACTAGACTGTGTTGTATTTACACTCATGGACAGGGAGGAAGGAACAGGGAAAAGGGCAGTGCTGGAGAAGCAGGTGGCTGTAGGCTTTCCCAACGGATCCATGGGAGCTGCTACACTTCCTCAGGCTGATGGCTGCAATTCCTGCTTCCCCTGAGAGTGAGGGATCATCCTCAGCCAAAAGCTCAGTGGCAAACCCAGCCACCAGCTCCGTGCTGACAGCCCAGGTGTGTCCAGGGGTAACACGTGCAGCCACTTGCGTGCTCCAGACACATCAATGTTATCCAGAAGGAAAAACCTGAGGAAAAGGCTGGCAAGAGGCAGCCTCGCTCCTCTCTGTGCTGGAGGGGGGCTTTGCATCAGGTTGGGAGGCTCAGATGCTACCGGTGCCACCTCAGGATGGCAGCTGGCAGAGCACACACTGCTTTGGCTGGAGCAGACTGGAAAAACCAAACACTCGGAAGGATCCCCCACCAGCACCTGGGCAGAGCTGCTACAAGCAGGGCAGGAAAACAGCTCTTGGAAGGAAGGAGCTGCTGTGATCCCCAGCTGGGCCCCGCAGCTCTGCTCTCCGACACCCAGGGAAAAGCTTCCGAAGCGTGGGATGGCCAGCAGTGGGACAGAGGCTGCTGCTTGTCCCCTGGGACATGCCCGGGATTCTCTGCTTGTGAGAGCCAGAGCCCCAGGGCCACAGTCCTGCTCCTGGTGTTCCCAGGAATCCCCTGGGCATGGAAAGAGCTGTGGCTGTGCCTCAGGAACCCATCTTATGCTGCATCCCTGAGCCCCAGGTTCTCCCAACAGAGCCCTCCGGGTGCTCTTTCTGGAGTGGTTCTGAGATGGCATTGGGCTTTTCCTACACCTCCCTTCACTCTGTGTGTGAGTGTGCACCCCCAGAGCCTTCCAAGTGCCTTTTGGGATGCTTGAGGCCTCTGAGCATGTTCACTGTACTCCAAAGTTCTCCTTCTGCCTTCTCTTGCACCCTGGAGCCCTCCCTGGGCCTTCCAGCACCTCAGGGAATTCCATGTCTCTCAGTGAGCCCAGAGCCCTCCAAGCACCCCTCCCTGCCCCCTGGGTCTTTCCATGGGTGTTTCTGAGCCCCCACCCGGACTTCTGGGCACTCTGGGCCCCTTCTCGTGACTTTCTCTGTGCCCCAGTTCCTTCTGTCTGGCTTACAGAGCATCTCCTGGGGACCTGGCCCCACCTCTCATCCCACAGGGAGGGCGGAAGCAGGAGAGGGCAGTTGGGTGGGCTCCCCGAGCTCTCCCCAGCATCAGCATGGCCCACATGGGAGGAGGGGACCCCACCGTCACCATGCAGGGACAGGTCCAGAAGCAGAGGTGTGGGGACCTGAGCTTTGTGCACAACCCTGATGAGAGCGACTTGTGTAAGGCAGAAGGCAGGGAGAGAAGGGAGAGGAGAAAGGGGAAAGACAGGAGAAGAGCAGGCACAGGCAGCGCTGAGGGACACACACCTTGCTGGGAAAGCAGCTGGGGTTATCCAGGGGTGCTGGAGCAGGAGGCTGGAGCAGGGGTGTCCCTGGCTCCCTCACTGCACAGAGAGGCACAAGGCAGCAAGCAGAACCTCCTGGAAGGTCCTGCCCTGCCCACTTCACGCCACAAAGTGACTTCCCTGTGCCAGCATCACTGCTCAGCCCCTTTGGAGCTTCTCCAACAGCGTCAACAAAGGGTGGGGAGAGAGGTCTGGGGTGTTGGAACTACAGAATCAACTTCTCTGCATGTGAGAGCAAACACCTCCCGGGGAGCAGACGGCAGCCTGGCTGCCAGGATCCCCCAGCTCCCGGGGTTACAGGCAGAGGGAACAGAGTCCAGCAGCTGCTCAGGGACTGCAGCCACAAGTCCTGGCTGGTTTGCAGGAGTTGGAGCTGCCAGGAAGGGAAAGGCTGCCTGGCAGGGCCCGGCCGCTCGCACCGTGCAAACCGCCTGGCAAGAGGCAAGTCCGAAGGTCTCAGCGCTGGAGCAGCGGGGCAGGACGGTCCCTTTTCCTTTGAGAAGCTGGTTGAGAACACATCAGCTGAGCTGTGGCTGTCAGACAGGCAGGAAGGGAGAGGAGGAACACCAACTGACTGCCAGAGGTGCGAGGAGTCCCCATGTCCAGGTGCCAGTTTGTGTGCGCTGCCGGAGTCACCCTCGCACCGCCGCAGGGGCTGGGAGGAGGAGGAGGAAGGCTGGGAGGAAGGGGAGGAGCACCAGGCAGCCTGGCTGCAGTTCCAGCTGCTCAGACCCCTTCACAATTTCTGGATCTTCTCAGCGATAACGATGGGGTTTTCCTTGCGGATCTTCTCGGCAGCTTCTGCCTTGTAGTCGTAGGGGCAGGCGTGCATGTCAGAGTACCGGTGAATGGCACAGAACAGGTTCCCGCAGCGGCAGTCAAAGCCTGGGGGAAGGAAGAGCAGGGAAAAAGCCACATCAGGCCCCATCCAGCCAGGCAGGAAGGTGGCAGGGCCTGGCTCCTTCCTGCCATGCCAGGAAATGCCACCAATGCAGAAAGAGGGGCAAGGGAGGGGGGGCCTGCTGTCCCCCATAGGCCAGAGGGATTCCTCATTTGGGGAAGATCATGGGTGGCTCTTTCCTTTTCATGGCTTTCCTCTGGCTCGGGAGCTCCACATGCTTTGGGCAGCCCCAGCTGTCACATGGTGGGAAGGCTCCCAGAGCAGCTGCTGTCCACGTTCCCTGCGGACAAGGGACGTGCCAGGCACTGCAGAGTGCCAGATTGCTAATCCAGACCAGGCTCCCCAGGCAGCTGGAGCTGAGCCCTCCAAGCCAGTCCAGCTCCCCAGGGTCACACAGCAGCAGCTGGAGTGACCAGGAGCAAGCAGCAGAGCTGTCACCACAGCACCACAGGATCATGTCTGAGCTGCTTAGGCTTCAAAATTCCCAATTTAGTCACTTCACTCAGGGACAGTACTCAGAGTGCTACCATTAACACAGCCCACTGGGGAAGCAAGGCAGGGAGTAAGCAGGGGATGTCCTGCAGGACAGCAAGGAATCATGCTCTGTCCCTTCACATTTATCCAATACAGTCTGTAAAGCCCACAAACACCTTGCTCCAAAGTGCCAGTTTACTCCCAGCTGAGAAAACTAATTTTATCCTAAATGCCATGAATTCACAGCTCTCTGTAAGCTGAATCCTAAAGAAGAGAACTTCTCGTAGTTTAAAGCTCTTAAAGAAACACATATCCAGGAAAACAATCCATGCTGCAACCTGAAGTCTGGGCACAGAGTACCCAGCCCAGCTCCAGGTTTATAAACTCACCCCTATTCTAGGACAGTGCCCTGACCATGTATTTCCAGGCAAGCTCAGGTTCGAACTTCCATCCATGAAAAACAGCCAGTCCCTGGCTGCTGGATGCACCAAGCAGGCTACAGAAGCAAGTGCTCTGCCAGAACAGCATGACCTGCACAGCTCCAGAGTTAACTTTTATCCAGAGAAGCACTAAATGCCAGAGATAATTTAGGGGAATGATGTTTTTATTAACAAACCACAGCCAAATTAATTGCTTCACTTTCCAGGAGCCATTTTCCCATTGACAGCAGTGCCCTGACACCATCCCAGCACTTCTCTCTCCAGCTTTACAGGCTGCATGCTGAGAGCCATCCTGCTCTCAGGAAGCTAACAGTGGAAATCAGGCAGCATTAACAAATGGGATGAGTCTTGGAGAGAGATTTTCCATTTGGGTCTAGCTCAGTTCATGTCACTGTTACGAAAGCTTTACTGCAGACCTGACCGGGAGCGGGTTCCGATCCACAGCGAGCTCTGCCTTCCTCTACAGCAGCTTCTGCCAAGAAGCAGAAACAACCAAGAGGTGCTGCTGCATCCAATTCTGCTCCCTAGGGCTGCCAGGACCCTGGCAGTGAGTGGGATGCTCCCCAGGCTGCTGCCTCAGCCAGTGCTGTTGCAGGTCGGAGCTCTCCTCCCTCCTCTCCTGCAGCACCACAGCTCCAGGATGGATTTGTGGGGAACCTCCAGCCTCTGACCCTCCAAACCCAGCAGCACCACAGCACTGTGCTCACAGGGCTCTCACTCTGGACTGTTTAGGGCACAGGGAAGTTCTCCCAGAGCCAGGCACTTACCAGTCAGCCCAATCTTCTTCCGGCAGGTGAAGCAGCGATTCTTCTTCGGTTTTGGTTTTTCCGAAGCCGTCTTGCCCTCAGCCGTGTTCTGGGATATCTCAAGCAGGGTACCTGAAACAGAGGCAAGAGTTTTGCTGCCCATCTTAATAAACCAAACATTCATTTTATTACAGAAGCTGCTTGAGGCTCTAATGACTTTCTGTGTGCACACTGCCCTGGCTGACATACCCCAAACTGTGAGATTTGCCTTGCTCCATGGACATCTCCACCTCACAGCCTTCTCTCTGTTTCAAATGCCTTAAATCCAAAGCTGGAGTGGCCACTGGACAGTGACTGGATAGTCACTACAGCTCAGCTGCTGTACAGCAACACAGCTGTCAGCTGAGCCCACAGTTAATCTTCGCAGGGAGAAAAAAAAGTTAACCCCTTGTAAGTACTACTAATTATTTCTGCTGACTCTTATGTAAGTGTTCCCCATATGTGGGTCTTAGAATGCTTTACACAGATATCCATCACTGCCTCTAATCTACCAAAGGGAAAACTGAGCTCTCAAAGCCAGATTGTTAAAGGTCACTGATGCTTAGCAGGATTTCCTCCAGTACCTAAGCAGGTTAGAGAAGTCAACAGGAGGGAGGAGCTCCAACTGCTCGTTGGAGCACCTGCAGTGCAGGCTGCTCTGAGGAGACAAAACAGAGACAGCTTTGTGGAGCTGACCCTAAGCAGCCTCCTAAAAACTACACAGGCAGATGAAAGGGGCAGGCTCTCCCAGGCCTCTTTTTAACAAGTCTCTCACCTGCCTGTTGTGAATTGTCTCCTGGGCTTGCAGGCAAAGGATTACCAAACCCTAAGTGCCCAGCCATGTGTGGTGACTAGAGCCTGGCTTTTCAGCAACCAACAACTCCTGGGTTTTTTTAGCTTTCAATGGAAGCAAGCTGTCAGCTGAGCAAAGGAGGGTGTCTGCATGCAGATCACCTGCTTATGGCATCAGCTGCAGGATGTGCCACACTGGGCAATGACTCTGCTGCTGCTCAATCACGTCAGGGCACCCACTGTGTAACACCCCCTGAGGGACAGGTGCCCCCATCACACAGGGTGACAACAACAGGCCTCCACTAGCCCCAGGCATTGTCACAAACAAATCTCCTCTCTCCAAGGCTCCCATGGATCCGTCTCCCTTCCTCCCCCTCGGGAGCTGGCAGGGGAGTGCCGCCAGCAGCAGCCGCGTCAGGCTGTGGGACGCTCTGGGCTCGCTGCCATTCGCTGGGAGAGGCGTCATGGAAGATTATCCTCCTGCCAGCCACTCGAGGGCTGGCAGCCACTCAGCCCTCAGCCCACAGAGCAATCTCTACAGGCCTGCCCTCAAGCACAGCATTTGCTCTCCTCCCTGTCACCAAAACAAGAGTTTCCTCCTCAGCTCTCAGGTGTGCCTTTACTGCCGGGAGGGGACACACCCCAGGGTCAGCAGCTGTCCCTGCTGCTCCAATGGACTCCTGAGCTCAGAGTCACTCAGATCTGTGCAAAGGACAAACCAACCACTCTACCTGATGAGGAAGAAGCTGATGAGGCTTCATCTGTCTTGCTGAATTCCTCTGCCTCATTGCTGGTTTCCTCTCTGGATATGCTCATGGCCGTCATCTGATGGGTCACAGGAGTCTGAGCACTGGTAGCATGTGCAGCAGACAAACAAAAAGAAAACACAAGTATTTTGATGGACAGTTATGTCAGAGAAACCTTTAGCCCATAAAGTTTATTTCCTTATGTTCAAAAGTAGGTCAGGAGCACAGCAGGTCAATTCCCCTTGAGATCTGGGATCAAAGTTCTTTATAGACATAAATGGAATGAATCTGTGATGATCTCAGTTTCCTTTTCCACCCAATTATATCTCAAAGCCAAGGCAAGAACCCATCCAAACAAGTCCAGGGGCAGAGAAACAGAGTTATGATTCAGAGCTGTAATGTGATGGTAGAGCTCAGTGCAGCTCTGTCCTCCTTCCCATCAAACAGGCCCAAGGTCTCTAATCCTGCTGTCACAGCTTCCAGACTGGATCATCAGCAGGTGCTTTCACTTAGAATCACAGGACATTCTGAGTTGATGATCATCATGATATTTCCAAGCCCAACGCTTGGCCCTGCACAGGAAAACCCAAAAAAATCCCACTGCTTGGGACTGAGCAGCAATTGAATAGAGCAAGGGACAAACAAGGTGCACTGGCTCCAGGAGAACCGAGATGCCACTTAATTTACTACCAACCCTCTGGTACCTCACCCTACACATCAGACAGCAGCAGGGACATCTCAGTCTCAAACAAACCAGAGCCACAATGAAGTGTTTGACCCAGCCTGTTTACAGGCTGACCACGTAAAGGATGATGGACTGTCCCTTGTGTCCCAGAGCTGGATTTTAGCAGGGTTTAGATCCCCCACCACCTCCAGACTCTGCCCCTACCTGGCTTTCGCATCCTCAGGTGTGGAGTCTCCCTCCGCATGCTGTCCTGCGATCGCCTCAGATGCCATGGGGCTGCTGCTGGGACCACTGGGAGCTGTGAGACAAGAGCAGGCTTGGTCAAGCCTCTGAGAAGTATCAGCAAGTTCCCTCGGGTGCTTGAGAGCCAAGGAGAAAACAAAACAAGCACTTCCAGCAAGCTTTACGCTCCTGTTCCCTACTGGAGCTGGGAGGGCACACCCCTATTGGGATCACTCCCATATCCCTAATCCTACACTCTCCTCTCTAAATTTGTTCATGGGACTCTGTGGGACACCAGGGCTCTCTGTTTCTTGAACCCAATGGCACTTTGTAACTTCTCCAAGGTGTAAGAAGCAGATCCTCACCTGCAGCATCAACAGACACATGTGGGTTTGTGTCGGAGGATCTAAGCTGGGGTCTTAGCAAAACCCTTTATCAGGAAAAGTCATGTTCCTGAGCACATTTGTGTGGGTGACTCAAGGGAAGCCACGATTACCCTCAGGAATAAATTGTGGAAGAACTCTCAGAGGCATTTCTCACTGTGTACATGGGGCATCTGCACAAACCCCCAGCAAAATAAACCCCTGCTCAAGTTGCAGGGAGCATCCTTCCCCTGCTCCCATCCCAACTGCAGGAAACAAACTTTGTAAGCCATGGCTTTTAGATATCACACTGTTAAGATAAGAATATTATACAAATAGGCCAAATAAAATTGTATTGTGGGGCTTTGTCATGGTTCCCAGCAGTCAGCACCTAATCAGGGAGCAGGAAATAGCTGAAAGCTGGAATCACCATCAGCACATGTGAAATTTTACAGCTTACTGGAAGATGGGGCTTCACAAACTGGTGAGACTGGGAAGAAAGCAAGAGCTCCTGACAGGGACTAGAAGTGCTCAAGGGCTTGGGTCCTTGATTTAGAGCCTTGGGTATCCATGGAAAGAGAAAGACTATTTTTCTAGGAGGGAGTAAATGGTGGCCAGGTACCAGCACCATGCTCTATCGCAGTTGCTGAACAGTTTGTATCCAGACACCCATTTAAGACAGATTTCCAGAAAAAAAATCCTCTACCTGGAGGGCTTATCCGGTCACTGCTCTGCTGCCTCTGCAGGAACTCCTTATAGCACACAGAGCACATCCCGTTGGTCCGGGGGCTGCCATAGAACCCACAGCCCGTGGTACACAGCAGAGGCACCTGCGTCTGGTTCGTCTCCTGAGCCATCCTCACCCCCTCCGAGGCACGGAGCTACAACAGGAATCAAAAACAAACCCGGGACAGCTGTGAGGGCCAGAGTGCTCGGGCATTGTGTGCTGCAGCTGATCAGGAAGGAGCACAAAGGATCCCAAGAGAGCCTGGTTCCTGCACGTGCACAACAAGACCCCTTGAGCACTCGGGGCTCCTAAAATCAGTGTCCTGGGGCCCTAAGCCACCCAGAGCTCGGCAGCCAGGAGCTGCCCAGAGCCAGACTGGAAAGACAACAGGAACTGGCTCCCGGTTCTCCCTCCTGCACCACGAGGCTCCCTAAACCCCCGGTGACACACAGGCACGTCAGACCCCAACAATCCGCTCTCCACCGGTACAAAATGTGCCTCCACAGCACTACTGATGCCCCCTGTGAACACCCACACCTCAAACGCCCAGTGCAGGCCCAGTCAGTCACATTTTGGTTTTCATTTCGAGCCTGGTTTAGTTTTTTAATTCTCAGGAAGATGACGCAAGCGATGCAAAAAGAACCCACAGACGCTCTGTTCTGACATACGTGGGTAAGGGGAACGTTAGCATGGTTAGGCTGGAAATAAGGATAAGGTTTCCTTTCCAGCATTAAGATGCGATTCCAGAACACCTTCCCCGGGAAAACAGCTGACACGGTGAAACCTCATTTTAAATTTATCTTAATAATTTCTCTTTGGATCACATGCAATTACCTCCAACCCCAGGAACCGGCCCCTTCCAGCCACACGCGGTGTAGCATTTACAGGGCCAAACCCACCGCAGTGCTCCAAATGAGAACCATGAGGCACAAACAAAAACCACACACAGTTCCAGTGTGTGTGTGGACAACGTGGCTGCAGCCAGTCCAGCTCTGACACAGAACAAGGGGAGAGGATGTGCGCAGGACCATGGTGGGTGCGGGTGGCTCCAGCTCGGGCACAAAGCCACGGCGCTGGAACCAGGAGCTCGCAGCAGCAGTGCCTTTGTGGAATCCACGAAGTACCCACCACCTCCCTCCCAGGCAGCTCTGCCGCTTCCCTTCCTGCTCCTACAGAACTTGCTTCACCGAGGGAATAAACAAAATGAATACGAAATCATTACCCTGCTAGGAGCGCTCCCGTGGGACAGAACCGGATCACCTCTGGTTTATCCCTGCTCGTTCTCAGCTGGGGGATGCGGGTTTCGGCTCCGCACCCGGGGGTCCCTCGCAGGGCTCAGACTGGCGCTCCCATCGCCACACCGGGATCCTCCCGGCCCGAACCGGCCTCTCCTCGGGCACTCGCAGCCAGGGAGCCCCGGCAGCGGTGGATGCTTCGGGGGTCCCGCCTGGCGCCCGCTGCCACACGGACAAACCTTCGGGAGCTGCTGTCGATCGAGCGTCCCTGCAGAGAGAGGGGGCCGCGGGCTCAGCCCTCCCCGAGCGCCGCACGGCCCAGCCGGCCGGACGGGCCGAGCCGCGGCCCCCGCCGTGCTCGGGCGGCCCGGGGCGGTCGGGACCCCCCTCCCGGCCGGGGAGAGACCCCCGCCCGCCCCCTCCCGCGGCTGGCCCCGGCCCGCCGCCCCCGCCCCCCGTCGCCGGGCCCCGCGCCCCGCTCCCGGCCCGCGGCGCTAATCGAGGCCGAGGCTCCGCGGCCTGCGCGGAGCGGGAGCCCCGGGCCGGGCCCCGCTCGCCGGGCCCCACTCACCGGCGGCGGAGGAGGGCGGGCGGCCCCGGGCCGGGCCGGGCCGGCCCCGGGAGGCTCAGGCGGGCGGCGGGCAGGGAGCGCTGCCGGGAAACATGGCGGGCGCGGGCCCCGAGCGCCTCCCCCGGGGAGGGCCCGGGACGGGGGGGACGGGACGGGGGGAACGCGAGGCCTGGGCCGGGGCCGGGGGTGTCGGTGTGGGCCGGGGATAGGGCAGGGGGCTGTGGCACCCCCTGGGTACAGGAGCGGGGGTGCAGGGGAGGGGGCTGGGGTGTGGGTGTGCTCCAGCAATAGGGGAGGGGGCTGTGACCCCCCTGGCTGAGAGAACAAGAGCATAGGTGTGCTCCGGGAATAGCGGGGACAGCTGTGACACCTCCCGCCCCGGCCATAGGGACCGGGGCATGCGGGAGGGGGCTGGGGTATGGCTGTGCTTTAGCGATAGAGGCCAGAGCTGTGGGCCCCTGGTTATAGGGACTGGGGTATAGGTGTGCCCTGACTGTAGGGGAGGGAGCTCTGACCCTCTTGGCTATAGGGATGGCATTATAGATGTGGCCCATCTATAGCTGAGGGGGCTGAGACCCTCATGTGAGTATATGGGGTGGGACACAGCCAGACTCCCCTGTAGAGAGAGGGTCTGGGAGCCCCCCTGCGTGGGCTGGGTTACAATCAGATCTAGGCTGTAGGGAGAGGGGTGAGACCCTTATCCCTCAAGTTACAGGGGCTGGGACACAGATATTGCATGACTGTAGACGCTGGGACACTGCAGGGCAGAGGACTGGGGACATGGCTGTAACTGCTGGGGGAGAGGGTGGACAGCACTCTGCTCCCACCCCATCCAGAGGGACGGGATGCAGCAGCTCTACCCCAACAGGAGGAGAGGGGCTGGGACCCCCAGCTCTGGTGTCTGGGGCCGTACACCATCCATAGTGTGCATGGCTGGGATGCTCCAGGGGTCTCCAGCTGGAAGGGGTTCCCGGCTGTACACTGTTCCTGCTGCTCTTCACCAAGCACTGGATGATGTGGGGGTTTATTCAACCAAACTTTGCTCAGGTGGCCTGGCTGGACATGGGGCCGATTCCCTTCTGAGCTCGTGCCCAGCTCTTGCATGCAGGACTCTCTTCCGAGCCCGTGTGTCCGTGTTGGGGTCCAGGACTCTCCTCCAAGCCCATGTCGGGGGTCCAGTCCTCCCCACTGCCATCACCATGGGGTTCCCCCGCTGCAGACCCCGCAGGAGAAAACGCCCACTCGCAGTTCTGCTGGGGCTGGGGGGCACTGAGCAGCAAAACCCCCGGGAAGCCACGGCCAAGCTCTGCTCAGGATTCTCCCCAAAGCCTCCCTGCCCAGGGGCGTGCAAAGAGCTGAGCCCTGAGCTCCGGCGGGCTGGGGCGCGGGGTTGGGCTCGGTTTTGGTTTGAGGAGAGGCGCGGGCCGCGCTCGGCTCTCGGGGTGCCCTTGGGGGAGCCCTTGGGGCAGCACAAAGGTCCCTGCGGGGACAGGTGGGGACATTTCCCGTGGCACCCACCCCGGGCGCGGCCACCAGGTGGCACCAGGAACCCACGGACGTGAGCGCGGGTACCCAGAGAAGGTGGGGACACAGGTACCCAGAGAAGGTGGGGACACAGGTACCCGGGGATGGTGGGGACACAGGTACCCGGGGATGGTGGGCACACAGGTACCCAGAGAAGGTGGGGACACAGGTACCCGGGGATGGTGAGCACACAGGTACCCAGATAAAGTGAACATACAGGTACCTGGGAATGGTGAGCACACAGGTACTGGGGATGGTGAGCACACAGGTACCCGGGGATGGTGGGGACACAGGTACCCGGGGATGGTGAGCACACAGGTACCCGGGGATGGTGGGCACACAGGTACCCGGGGATGGTGAGCACACAGGTACCCGGGGATGGTGGGGACACAGGTACCCGGGGATGGTGAGCACACAGGTACCCGGGGATGGTGGGCACACAGGTACCCGGGGATGGTGGGGACACAGGTACCCAGAGAAGGTGGGGACACAGGTACCCGGGGATGGTGGGGACACAGGTACCCGGGGATGGTGAGCACACAGGTACCCGGGGATGGTGGGGACACAGGTACCTGGGGATGGTGGGGACACAGGTACCCGGGGATGGTGGGCACACAGGTACCCAGAGAAGGTGAGCAAACAGGTACCCAGAGACAGTGGGTGCACGGGTTCCCATAGAGGTGGGCACACACGTACATGGGGGGATGGTGTGCATGAGTGACCAGGGAAGATGTGTGCACTGGTAACCGGGGGGGGCATAGAGGTGCCTGTGGAAGGTGAGGGCACAGGTAACTCACACACCTGAAGCCTCCCAGGCATCCCTCACTCACTGCCAGCCCCATGCCCCAGCCAGCCCTGCAGAGGGGATCTCTGGACCCTACTTTGTTAGTGACAGTTGCTCAGCTAATAAGACTCCCTTGGCTAATGAGGGTCCCTTGGCTATTGCAGACTGGGGGCCCTGGGGCTGCCACCTCCAACCCAATGTGCCTCTGGCTCCTGCAGCTCTACCATGCACCCTCTGGTGCTGCTGTCCTGCTCCTCAGGCCCTTCCCCTTTGGGGATAAGGGCACTTTTTGGGGGGACAAAACCCCAGCAGCCCCAGCTGGGCAGGTGGAGCTTGGGGGCTGCTCTGAGGGCAGTTGCAAGGGGAACAGGAGTTTCCTGACCTCGGGGGCTCTGAGAACCCACCTGTGGCTGGGGCAGTGTGGCAGGAGCTGGGGACACCGTGCTGGGGAGGCAGGGGGCACACAGAGCAGGGCAGGCTGGGCAGTGCGATATTAATACTCATTTTCCCGTGATGCTCTGGCACAATTTTCAGAGCCAAAGCCGGAGGGAATTCCTGCCTGGCACAGCCTGGGTTTGTCCCTTCCCCACTCCACTCTCCCCTCACCCCCAAATCCACCAGGCCCCCACTCCTGTGACTCCCACAGCACCAGGACATGTTGCTGGAGCATCGCCTCCATCTGGCCCTGAGCCGTGGGAGAGGAGAGGGGAGCTGCCTCCATCCCTGCCGGCATCAGCCCCTCTCCACAGCATCTTCTCCGCCTGGGTTATCTAATGGCTGTGGCAGAGCCTTTAAATGTCACCCATAAAGAGAGCACGACGGCGTCCTGGAAGGGAGGGGAGGCTGGGTGAGACAGGATGAGAGAAACAGGAGCAAAACAGTATCGATTTCCAGCCAATTATCACTGTTATCAAAGCAGAGCAATTAAAGGATGAGGCCACATCGCCAATACCCGGCTGCCCCTCCGAGGCGAAGAGCGGGCTCACCAGCTCTGTCAAACACACAAATACACGAACACAGCCGAGCGCCTCGTTCCCTCTGTCCGTGTGTGCTCTGAGCACAAGCGTGTGCTCACACACACACACACACACACACACTCGGGTCCTGAGCTTGTTTTCCCCGTGGAGTTAATCTCCCCAGCCCGCCCCGCTGTTCTCCGCGCAGCCGAGATGTGTCTCCATCTGTCTCTGGCTGAGCCCAGGGAGGGCGGAGGGCGCTGGGGACGGCTGGCAAAACGCTGCCCGGGGCTCTCGCCCCACGAGGGGCTGGAGCTGTGGGACCTTAGCGCATGTTTTCTCTCCTTGTGCCCATCCCTCCTTCTCCCTCCTCCTTCCCGCTGCCCCAAGGTGGGGTCTGGCTCCGACCCTGCTGCGCCCCAGGGCTCTCCCAGGCTGCCAGCTGTGCCCTCCCCTACTCGCGTTTTTGGCTGCTTACACTCTTGCAGGATGAATGTCGAAGTCACACAGCTCCGAGTTACACCATCGCTGTCACTCGGTTTGTTCAGCTGGAGCAGAGGAGACTGAGGGGAGGCTCCTCGGGGGCTGCAGCTCCTCCCGAGGGGAGGCGGAGGGGCAGGGGCTGAGCTCTGCTCTGGGACAGGGACAGGAGCCCAGGAAGGGCTGGAGCTGTGCCAGGGCTTGGGATGGATCTCAGGGCAAGGTTCTTCCCCCCGAGGCTGCTGGCACTGCCCAGGCTCCCCAGGGAATGGGCCCGGCCCCAAGGCTGCCAGAGCTCCAGGAGCGTTTGGCCAGCGCTCTCAGGGATGCTCAGGGTGGGCTTGGTGGGGGGTCTGAGCAGGGCCAGGGGCTGCACTCATGATCACTGTGAGTCTCTTCCCTCTCAGGATATTTCCAGGATTTACTGATTCCATCATTCCATCATTGGTGGGTGGTGTGTGGGAGCACCAAAGATGGCAGCAGGCATCAGACCTCTGGCTCCAAATGCAGCCCAGAGCAGTAACGGGGGTTACAGATGGGACATACACTGTGTCACAACACAGGGATCCAGTGGCACTGGCACAAGTTCCACAGAGCAGCTGTGGCTGCCCCTGGAACCCTGGAAGTGTCCAAGGCAAGGTTGGATGGGGCTTGGAGGAACCTGGGACAGTGGAAGGTGTCCCTGCCATGGCAGGGGTGGAGCTGGATGAAATTTAAGGTCCCTCCCAACCCAAGCCAGTCTGGGGTTATACAAACACCCACAATGTACAGCTTGAGACGCAGCAGCATGGTTCCAGTACTGGCAGGGTCAGACCAATCCCTGGTTGGGCAGACCCCAAAGCCTCCCCTTCCCAAGGCTACCCACATCCAGCAGCACAGCTCAAGAGCAGCATCTCCAGCAGCCACCCCAGGAGATGCTTCCCGAGCATCTGGGGAGGAAGGAAAACTGAGCTCTGCTCTTATTATCTGGGAGGGAGTTTATATGGAAAACCACAGAGGCTGACAAGGGCAGGAGCTCTGTGCTCCCTGTCTGGCCTGGACTTCTCTGCAGCTCAGGAGCCCCATGCTGCCTCTCAGCACTGAGAATTGCTGCTTCCCTGTGGAATGAGCAGGACCTGAGCCCCAACACCCTGCCTGGTCACTGATCATCCACACTTCCCTGGATCCCGGCCGTGCACAGCTAACACATTAACCTAGTGCTGCGCCAGCCCCCGGCCCTGCGCTCCCTGCCTGTGTGACACACATCTGTTTGAGCAGAGAGGTGTAGGGGGGCATCAAATCCTTTTAAAAGGCTCAGTGGGTTAGAAACCCCCTTGCAATTACCACCTTCTCCTTGTCTGGCGCACACAAAGGACCCTCCGGAGCGCTGGGCATGTTCCTGACAAACCCAACACAGCCACGGGAGCCAGGAGGAAGGGACAGACACAGGAGCCTTTTCAGACTCTGCTATTTGGTTGCAAACTGCTTAATTTCCTGAACAAAATGATATTTTTGTTGTTGTTGTTGTTTTGATGGAAAGGACAGCACTTTTTTGGCATGGTACAATCCCAGGGCTATTCATCCGTCACCACAGCAACGAGCTCCATCAATGGCCATCCGAGATTGCGGATGATTAGAGACAACATGTAAAAGGTGGAAGACGCTGGGCACCTCGAAAACCTCATCTTCCCAAATGACTTGAATTATCCTCATTATTTCTCCCCGGCCAATTCTCTCCCCGGTCCGCAGGAGACATCGCTGTTATATAAACACGGGAAGAGCCAAGTTATGAGAGCAGGCGGATGAGACGGGAATGGTCCCTTCTGGTGGGGACTGACCTGGAAAGATCATGGCATGGAGACTGAAACCCTCAGAGATGCTCAGGGAGTTCTTCCCTGCCTGGATGGGCCATGCAGGAGTGGGGCCACGCTGCTGTCGGGGCAGTGGGGACCATGGCTGAGCCTTGGGGTGGGGTGACCAATGAGCTCTGCTTTTCCCCAGTCCTGCAGGACCTCCTGAAACTCTTCCCTGAACTGTGCCAGTCCATTCCAGGGACACAGTGAGGAGCTTCATGTTGGTTTGCTCTTGTAGCACTTCAAGGACTGCCCAGGGCTCTCGCACCACGAGGGGCTGGAGCTGTGGGAACTGTGGAAGCTGTGCCCATCACCACCACCAATCTGGTTTTTGGGGTAACCAGAGAGAAAGAGGTCACTGGAGCCTGGTGAAGGTGTGACATGTCCCGGCAGAGGGATTTCCTGTGGTGACAGTGTCCTGAAACATGGCAGCCCTGAAACTTTAATGCCCACCTGCAATATTCATGGTGCTTTCGATGGCAGCAAGGTGGGAATTGTGCAAAGCAGCCTGAATATTTCATGGGGGGCTCTGCACTGGGATTTTGGGGATGGTTTCATCCACTGCCACTGCAGCCCCACCCTGCCATGGAGTCTGAGCTGTCCAGTGTGGAGGAAGAGTGATGGCCCTGAATTGCAGCCAAAGAGTCAAAAATAATCAATGCATGTTCTGGCCCAGGGTGGGAGGAGAGATCCTGTCCTTTTGGACATCTCTCTACTCTGAGGGGATCAGGAGACCCTGGGTGCCAGGCTGGGGGTCTCCAGGGTGACCTCCCAAACTGCCTTCGGTGGTTGTCCCCCGCTCTGAGTCCCAAAGCACCACAGAGGGGCCTCAAGTGCCCACCCTGGGCTGGGCTCTCCTGGTGTCACTGTGAGGGACAGGGACAGTGGCTGTCCCCAGTCCTGTCCTCTCTGGCTGTTGCAGGGTTGTTTCCTTGCTAAAGGCCCTTGTCCCAGGGCCGTGCAGTGGCACGGGAGGTGACGGTCACACGGGTGGCTGGGATCCAGGTCAGCTCTCCATTGGGACATCCCCACTGTGAGCCAGGTGCTCACAGCCAGCGTTACACAGGATCCTGGCCTGAATCCACCCAGCCCAGGATGGCAAAAGGTCCCCAGGCCAGTGACACGGCAGGGGTGGGGGAGGTGATGGTGAGAACATCAGCGATCTCTGCAGACAATGAGAACATCAGGGGAGAGCAGCCCCTCCCCAGCCCCTCTCTTGCCCCCTCAACTGGAGCCCTTACTGAGCAATCCCTGCCTGCTCTGCTTCGGGGGGCTGCTGGGGGGTGGCTGCCTCTGAAGCCCCCTGAGCTGGAGCCCACCATGGCAGGGACAGGGCTCGAGCACCCTCGTGGTTCCAGAGATGCCTCAGTTTCCCCTCTGTATCCTGGGAAATACCCATGTCTAGGGTATTTTCCAGGACCTCAGCCAAGAGAATGGGATATCAGTGCACTCCTGACTCCATCCAGGGACTGACCCCGGCCCTGAGCACACTGATGGGACACGGGTGCCCATCCTTCTCTTCATCCAATGGAGCAGCACAAGGAGGCAGTGTGTGGATGTTTCCCCTGGGCTCAGCACCAGGCAGGATCAGCTTTGCTTCCCTTCTGGAAGGATGTTTGGGCTTGTCCTTGGGGCAGGGGACTGGGGACTGCTGTCACCTGCCCTGAGTGGCTCCTGGGGTACAGGGACATGAGGGACAGCTCTGCCCCAGTGTGGGAATGTTGCTGTCCTTGGGGCAGTGGTTGATCCTGGAGAGCAAACCCTGCATTGTTTTGACCTCCTTTTCTGCCAGAGCCACCCTTGCTGTCCCCAAGTATCACATGTGAGCTGCTGGCACCTCTGCTCTGGGACATTTGTGCCATTCAGAGGCCCATGTGCTGGCTCCTGGCTTGGGCTCCTCCCCTCCTTCAGTTCCCCCCAAGTCCTGGGTCACCCTGCTTAGGGAGCACAGGACATGCACCTCAAATCCCACCCAGCTCCCCAAGTTCCCCTTTGGATCCCATCTGCTCCCCAGCAACCCCAGCACCTCAGGGCAGGGGAGGAATGGCCAAAATCACAACAGGGTTTTTGCAGGGAGCTGTGGCTCTGATCAGGCTCGATTGGAGCCGATAATTAACAACAGGGAAGATCGATAGGGGAAGCGGCTGTGCTGCAGCCAGGGACAGGGACAGGGCTGGGGCCGGGGGGTCCATGGATCCCCTCTCTGGAGCCCCTCTCTGGAGCCCTCTGCCTCCTCAGTGCCGGGTCCCTGCTCCCATCCCTCATTCTCACAGGAGGAGGATGGGAGATGCACGTCAGGGACCCCGGGGAACCAGCCCACCACCAGCTGGGGGTGACAACGGGGGGACCCCCCCATCCCACAGAGCCCAGGCCACACAGGCAACGGAGCCGGAGCCCACGCTCCAGGTCAGGGAGCTGCGGGGTGGGAGAAGGAGTTAACTCCTACACCGAAAAGCTCTTTGCCGGCATCTCGTCTCTAATGGAAGAGTCATGTCGGATTAGCGGGCGGGCGCACGAGGCGCCGAGCGAGGGCCCTGCCTGGCGGGCCCAGCCCTGGGGACAGCCGGGGAAGCCATGCGGAATGGCAGATCTGGGCCACTGGGCCAGCGCCGGCGGGGGCCGCGCCAAGGACGGGCACGGGGAGCGGCCCCGTGGAGATCCCACGCGGGTTTCCATCCCCATCACCGCTCCCCGTGCCCGGGGATGCTTTCCCTGCGTTCCAAAGCGAGCCAGAGCAAAGGGGGTTCGGAAGGAAGGACTCCCCAAGCCCCGGTGGCTCCGCAGCCGCTGCAATCCAATCGCCGAGGGCGAGCAATGCCCGGGCGATGGAAAAGTGGGTCAGGCACATTGGACACCATGTGCTCCTCCTCTCCTTTCACACTCCTTATCGCAGACCCGATGGTAAATAAACCAGCCCGTCGCCCCAGCAACCCAGCCGGGCGCTGGGCTGTGCCGGGAGCGGAGTCCAAGGTGAGCCACGGTGGCAGCCAAGGGAGCCAGCCCGGCCAGCTGGGAGTCAGGGACGAGCAGAACCCCCAGCCCACGGGCACAGAGCGAGAGCAGGGTCTGCCCGGCAGCCGGGGAGCACCGTCCCGCTCTGGTGGGGTGGGAAATGTGCTGAAGGCCCATGTCTTGGTGTGATGCTGCCTCTGCAAAGGGCACTGAGTTCTCCCAAGCCTTTCACTGGTTCTGGCAGAACCCAAGATGGAAAAACCCTAGAAAATGGGAATATTTGCCACCAGGAAGCATAGTGAGGCATTTGAGGTATCTTGTCTCCCTTGGGATCTGTCAGCGGGAGCAATGGCTGAGAGCATCAGAACATCCCTGACCCACTGACCTGCAAAAACGAGGCATCCCACAGGGGCCCCACCCTGCATCATCCCACTGAGCATCCCCCTCCTCAGGTAACCCCAGTGGCTCCCCCGAGGCAGGGCTGGGTTGCTGCCACCCCACCTCCAGCTGCTTAAATCAAGCAGAGCCCTTTGTTTTCTCCTTTCATATTATTTAATTCTCTTCTCCTCACTTGCACTGCAGGGGCAGTGGCTAAGCCCGGGGCTTTGCTAAGCCGGGATCGTATTAAAAGAACAGAGAGGAAGAGAGTTTCTGGTGCTAAGCTGCTTGTGGTAACAAAGATGGATTTAAGGAAACTGCTCCCATAGCGATATTATTGCCCAAAAGCACCCAACCCCAAGGGAAAACCACTGGGGACACAGGGAAAGGCCCTGGAAGGTTCCTGCTGGGATACACCAGCAGCAGCACTGGCACTGCAGGGCTGGGGGCCTTGTGTGGGGCCACCAGGTGAAGCCCCTGGAGGCCACAGCTGGAGCTGGTACCCATAACCAGAGCTGAGCCCCATAACCAGAGCTGAGCCCCATAACCAGAGCTGAGCCCCATAACCAGAGCTGAGCCCCTCAGCCGGGGCTGGGACCGGCCCGTTGGTGCCGGCAGCGGTGGGTGGCTCACCTGGGCTTTGGCTGTATTAAAAGCTAAGCCCTCGGGCATGGCTTTTTCCAGAGCAGCAGCCAAAAAGGTGCTTACGGGGCCAAGGCGGGCGCCTGCCAAGCCCTAATTAGGGCTGCTCAGCAGCGCAGGCACTAATGCGCAACCTTTCGCCTCTGGAGATCGGGATTTACCACACCGGGATGGCCTCGGGGATGCGAGGGCTGGGCTTGGGGTGTTTGGTGAGAGGGAAAAATCCTTCCTTCCTTCCTTCCTTCCTTTCTTCCTTCCTTCCTTCACAAAATTGCACCAGACCGGGAGCTGCCAAACCTTCCTGGGCCACCAGTGCTTGGCATCCCCAAAACATCGGGATGCAGAGTGACCAGAGCCCGGGCACAGGGCAGGCCAGCAGCAGATTGCTGGGCACTTTCCTCTTCCCTGCTCTTTACCTCGCCTCCTCTCTGCATTAACATGTTAACTTTGGCCAAGAGCTTTTCCCACTGACCTACTGATCTTTCCTATTTCGGTCCCTGGAATTAAGGGATTGCTGGGATTAACTTGCACTAAAGCCTGCAGATCAGCTCTGGAACGGGACGCCCAGGTACGGGCACCACGGGCAGCCCGGGGCACCGGGGGCAGGCGGAGGGAGCCCGGCGGTGGCTGCAGCACGGCTGGGACAGGGCAGCACCTCGAGCAGCTCAGGTGCTGTCAGCTCCGCTCCTGTTTCTCCCATTCCCAGGGTTTTGGACCCGCTGTGGTCAGGGCTGGGCACCGACACAGGTGATGGGGAGGGTGGGTGCCCAGAGCCCCCCAGCAGGGATGAATGAGTGTTCTGAGCACCAGGGTCTGTCCTGGCAGCAGGGATGGTGCTGAGGGGCTGTGCAGCTTCCAAGCCCCTTCCCCAGGGAGCAGCTGCAGAGCCCTGATCAGGTGGGCAGCCAGGACAGGACCTTGACCAGCACCATTTTCCTGCCACCAGCCCCAGCCTGGGGTCCCACAGTCACCCCAGCTGAGCCCTGGAGCGGGGGATGCTCCTGGCACCCAGTGAGCACCTGCCTGCACATCCTGCACATCCTCTGCCTCCCCCCAGGGTGACACTCCAGTGTCACCAGCCCCCACAGCCTCACTATTGGTGGTAAAGACAAGGCCACCATCGTGGTGGCCCTGAGCCACGGGCTATCTTTTTGCAGTATTTCCACAATATTCCAATTTGGGGGCAAAATAAATTCTCTAAATAATCCCTTTTCACCCCAGATTGGAGGATCCCCTCAAAGTCAGGTGGCATTTCCACCTGGAGGGACCATCTCACATCCCTGCCCCAGCCCTAGGGACTGTGCTGCTGCCAAGTGCCCCCATCTGCCACGGGACCCCCGTGCTCGCCGCCAGGCGCGGGAGAAGCAGCACCACATGAAACTCAGCAATTTTGTGGCTGGAAGTTCAAAAAGATGGAGGTGAAGGAGGGGCTGGGGGGGCCAGGAACAACCCAGCTTTGAAGGTGCCTGGAGATTAACTCAAGGCCATGGTTGAGGCTCAGAGACTTTTACAGCAAAACCTCATTAAGGAGGGAGCGGGGGGGAACGGGGGGAGTCAGGAAATCTTCTAAGCAGGAGGAAAAATGTTTGATTCAGCAGAAACAAGTGGGAAAAAAGCCCTCTTGAGTCCCCCCACTCCGCTTTTATCTGTCCCGGGGGGAATCGGGGCGGAATATGAAATCTGCCCCTTTCCTCTTTCCTGTTTATCTCCTAATTATTACGCTGGAGATTCGGCAGCGCCGCGCGGCGCCCGGGACGGTGCCGAGCGGAGGCTGCGCCGCCCCAGCCGGGGGCGAGTGCCGGGGGGAGCTGCCCGGGGAGCCCCCTGCACCCCACGCTGCCGGGCTGAGCCCCCGCGGCACCGGGGAGGGGGGCGGTGGGAGGGCCAGGATTGTCCTTCAAGTGCCAATTTAGGCATCATTTGTGCAATGAGGTCAGTCGGGGCTCTGCAGTCTGGGCCAGGGAGACGCTGCCTTTGCCCCCTCCCCGGGGAGAACAGAGCCCAGTGGGGTGAGCAGGGGGGTAAAGGCCAAGGCCCAGGGCAAGCAGGATAAAGGGAGAAAAGCCCCCCAGGGTGGGTGCTGCAGCCACCCACAGTCACCCAACACCACGGCCCACTGACCTACTTGGAGCATCACTGCACCGTGGGAGCGCAGGATGGGGATGCAGGAAGGGATGAAAGTGCAGATGGACAGGGATGCAGGAAGAGACAGGGATGCAAACAGTGATGGGGATGCAGGCAGGGATGGGGATGCAGGCACGGAGAGGGATGCAAACAGGGGTGGGGATGTAGGAAGGGATGGGGATGTAGGAAGGGATGGGGATGTAGGAAGGGATGGGGATGTAGGAAGGGATGGAGATGTAGGAAGGGATGGGGATGCAGGCAGGGATGGGGATGCAGGCAGGGATGGAGATGCAGAGCTCCACCCCAGTGGTCACCCACAGTCGCTGCCAGGGCCACAGTGGGGTCCAGCCCGGCCATGATTTCTGCCCCCCCACCCCCAACCCCTAAGGAAGGCTCAGCAGTCACTAATTGCTTGGGACACCCCTCGGGGTGCAGGGGGAGACTGAATGTTCCTCCCGCGGCAACTCTGCTGGCCACGGCTCCAATTAGCCTCGTTATCCTGCGTCGCTGCTGATTAGGGGCCGGGTAATTGCCGCGGCGTTGGGTGTCCCTTAGAGCCACATGGCAGCAGCTGTTGCATAAGCACCGGCAGGCGCTGCATGAGCCGCGAACGGGTCAGGCCAGCCCGGGGGCTCCGGTTACAGCCGGCCCTGCTGCCCCCCAGCCCCCGGCCTCGGGCAGTGACAGGGACAGCCCAGTACGGGCCGCAGGACTCAGGGGTGCAGGACTCAGCACCCCACTGCTGCCTCAGTTTCCCTCTTCTCCATGCTCTGCTTTGCACTTGCAGTGTGCCCAAATGACCCCCACCCTGCACCCAAGGCCCCATGGCCCCATAACCCCATGCCATGGCCCCTGAACACCACAGCCCCACACCACAGTCCCACACCATAGCCCCACAGCCCCACATCACAACCCCATGGCCCCACAGCCTCACACCACTGTCCCATCCCACAGCACCACAGCCCCACAGCCACTTTCCATGGCCCCATTACCCATGGCCCCACAGCCCCACACCACAGCCCTGGGTGCCAGCGTTTGCATAAGCAGCACCGAGGTGCAGTGACTCACAGCATTGCAGCAGGGCCTCGTGCCCAGCACCATGCCCGATCCCACTGGCTGCCAGGACTGGCACAGCTGGCAAAGCCACATCTCCTCCCCATGATCTGAGGGCACTGCCCCGTTTGGTTTGGCACAGCTCAGGTGGCTCATCCTGCACCTCTGAGGCGCTTCAGCAGCAGGGATGGGAGGAAGGGTGACACTGACACCGTGGAGAGGACAAAGCAGTGGGACCCAGCCCTGAGCAGGGGGTGTCCCCTTGTATCACCCCCACAGCCGGGGGGACACAGCAAGGCTCAGTGGTTGCAGGTGCTGCAGGTCCCCTGCAGCCCCCCTGGCCCCCACTGCTGCCCCCGCCCATAACCCTGTATGGGGGGACATGGCTGGACCCCCATCCAGCCCTGGGACAGGAGCACAGGACCCCCACCCAGCCCGGGGACTGAGGGACAGGACTCCTGGCCAGTCCTGAGGCTGGGGGCTGCCATGGGGCACATCCCCATAGCAGCACCTGAGCGTCACATGTGGGGACACCAAGGCTGTGGCCCCTGTCAGTGGGTTCACCCCGTGACCCACTCCCGGCCGGGCAGGTCAGCCATTCCACTTGGGAAACTGAGTCACGGCAGGTGCCGGGCAGTGCCCCTGGCAGGGAGCCCACGGCAGAGGCACCGCGGGGTCCGGCTGTGCCAGCCCGGGGCTGGGCGAGCTCGGGGCTGCTGGCACAGCCCTGGCGGTGGTCCCCGAGCTGGGCTGGGGGGCTCTGGGTGTGGGACGGGCGATGCTGGCAGAAGGTTCCCCTCTCGCTGGGTGGGGCACGAGGGAGGGCAAACAGCGATTAAAGCGCGATGGTGTCATCCGGAATTCCTGCTCACCTCCGGGCCAGCCAGGGGCCGCCTGGGCTGCTCCTGGCGGCAGAGCCGTGCCAGCCGTGGCCACTTCAGTGCTGCCACAGGTTGGCAGTGCCCCGCCGCCTGCCCTGGCCCCGATCACAAAGGTTCGGCAGCGAGGCTGGGCCAGGAGGAGAAGAGCTGGATGGTGGCAAGTGTCAGGTTTTGGTTCCTTATCCCTTCCTGGTGGCCATTTCCTTCCTCTGCCACTGATGCCACCTGTGCTGGGCTGGACCTGTCCCCCAGCATTGTCCCAGCGGGTGCAGCTCCTGGCACCAAGCCCGGGGCTGGCAGCACCCGGAACCAGAGACAGCTCTGGCCCTCCAGCCCCACTGCTTCCCATCACCAGGAGCACCAGCAGACACCGGGGTGAGGGTCTCTGCACCAGCCAGCTGTGAACAGAGCTGCAGCGGCTCCTGTCACAGCGTGGGGATGGGCAGAGGATTTTTAGGGGACGTTTTGTGATCTCCGCTGCTGCCACAGCAGAAACAGCCCTGCTCAAGGCCTCCCTCTTAGGAACAAATGTTTCTCCAGGGGCTCTGCACCACCAAACTGGTTCCACCTTGCTCTGGTGGGACCAGGACCCCAATTTAAACCCAGCCAGGTCCATGGGGTGAGACCCCGCTCACGAGAAAAAGGGGTCTGGCTCTGGTAGAGCCTCTCCACCTCCACTCCAGTGGCTCCAAAACCGTGGGGCTGAGTCCCAGAGCTGCAGCACCCAGCACACGCTCAGGTAACCCTGCAGCATCTCCTTCTCCCCTGGGCCTGTCCCCGGGCTGCTGCCGAAGCTGCCGGGGCCGGAGCGGGCTCCGCACGCCAAGGGTTAAGGGGACGGCGGCGGGAGCGGGTGCGTGGATGGTGCGTGGGTCCCGCGTTGCTCACGGCAGGTGTGGCGCCGCTTATGTAACCTCATACTTTTGGGTTGCGCTGAGCACTCGGGAGTATTTTCGCTCTCGCTCTGGCGCGATTCAGCCACGACTGTCCCAACAGCAGCAATCGGCGATCGCCTTTTGGGAGGGGCGAGTTCGCCGGGGCCGGACCCTGCGTGCCACAAAGAGTCACTCCGCTGCTCCCGGTCTCAGTTTCCCCATCTGAAATGGGGCTAATGAGGGTGACCTGCTTCGGGCAGCTGCCGTGACCCCGGGGGACGGCAGCGCTGCCGCCGGCGCGGGGGCTGCCCCCGACCGGGGCCGCTCGGGATGCGCACCGGGCTGGGATCTCTGGCTCCATCCGGGGCTGCGCTCGCAGGAGCCGTGCTGCAAGCAGAGCCTGCGAAGAGCGAGGCGAGATGTCGCCCCGCGTCCCGTCTGCGTGCCCATCCATGCGGAGGAGGCAGGAAAGCCGGGAGGAAGGAGCGAATCCGACCGGCGAGAGCAGCGAACCCGCTCCCAATCGCCATCAGCAAAATCGTGTCAGACAGCAGCGCTGGAGCGCGCTGGGCTGCTCGGCCCCTCCACCCCCGCTCCTCCCGCCCCCAGCCCCGGCCCCCTCCCCGCCGCCCTTCTCTGCACAGGGGTGGGAGCACACAAAGTGCCACCACGGCTCAGCCCCAGCGTCCCTCTGCCACCGCCACCTGCCTGTGCCGGAGCAGGGGGACAGCTCCAGGAACAGCAGGGGAACCCCTCTGCCAGCGGCCCATCGTCATCTCTGCACCAGCTCAGCGTTTGGGATGGGTGCAGGTCAAAATTGCCCCCTTCAGCTGCGATTGAATGGTTTTATTCGATTGTTGGGGGGCTGAGGCATCCCCCCAGGGCCCAGCTGTGAGGGCAGGAGGCCATCCAGGGAGGAGGCAGTGATGCCACGTGCAGTGATGATGATGATGGTGGCTGCACCGTGCCTCTGGTGGATGTTGTCCCCTCATCCGTGGTAGATGTGGCTGTGCCACGCTTGTGACCACGACTGGATGCCACGCTCGCGGCAGACGCCACACTCATGCCTGTGGTGATGCCAGCTCCACGCCCATGCTGGATGCCAGATCCGTGTCTGCAGTGGGAGTTGTGCTCATGCCTATGGCTGATGCCTTCTCCACACACATCAGGTCTCCAGGCCAGTGCCGCTGTCCCCAGATATCTCTGGGCACTGCTGAGCACTGACCCTGGCACCTGAGCCCTGGCCCAGCGTTACCAGGACCAACCAACGCCTCCACCCCTGTGATGTGGCACCAGGGAGGACTCTGGTGACCCTGTGCACCACAAACCCCAGCCAGGGGACTTTGCCCCGTGCCGACATCTTGAGCTGTGCACGGCAAGGCTGCGTTGCGTGGTCCAGAGCCACCATCCCTTTGCACATCGTGGGCAGAGTCTCTGAGTGTCCCTTTAACTGGGGTACAACCCCGAGCCCCAAAACCACCTGTGTGTATGCCAGCATGAAGGATGGGGTGGGAATGCCTCCCTGCCACTTTCAAAGCTTCCCAATATTCCATGACACCATTCCCCACCCGCAGGTCTCCAGGTGGGATGTGCCCCCAGACCTCAGCATCTGCACCCTGGCACGGGCACTCTGGGACGCTGCACGGGGGTCCCCGCTCTCCCCACACCCCCCAGCACCGGGTGCTGCCCTTTCGGCAGAGGCCCCCCGCCCCGTCCTGTCCTGCCGGGGGTTTTTGGGGGTCCCCGCGCCGAGCGGGGTCCCTGGCGGGACAGCGGGGCTGCACGGGAGCGAAGTGAAGCAAGGGAGCAGTGATTCAGCGGGACACGCAGCCGGCCCCGTGCCTGGGCGAGCCGGGGCAGGACGGGCACCGGCACGGCCCTCCCGGGGGCGGGCAGCCCCGGGGGCGGCTCCGAGCGCCCCGCGGCCACAGCCGGGCGGGGGTCGCGCAGACCCCGCTCCCAGGGAGGCGCCGGCAGCGCCGATCACCGGGCGGCGGAGCGGCGGGGATGGGGATGGAGCAGGAGGAGGAGGAGGACGAAGGGCAGGAGGTGGGGCTGGAAGTGAAACCGATTGGGGGGGGCGGGGCGGGCTCGTCATGTGAACGGCCGCATGCTCGGGCAGAAGTGGGTCACGGCGCGGCGGAGGGGCAGGTGCCAGAGCCGCCCGGTGCCGCCCGGTGCTTCCCGGTGCCGCCCGGTGCCTCCCGGTGCCGCCGCTCCCCGCCGCGCCCCGAGCCGCTCCGGACCCCCGCGCCGCCCCATGCGCCCCCCGGCGCCCTGACCGCGGCGGACACGATGCGAGGTGGGTCCGGGGGGCTGCGGGGGGCAGCGGCACGAGTTGGTCCCGGTGGGGATCGGGGAGACCCGCAGCAGCCTGGCAGAGGGGAGCGGGGAGGACCCGACGTCAGCCCGGATGGGGATACGGGGGATCCGCATCAGCCCCGCCGCTGAGGGACGGGGGACTCGGTGTCAGCCCGGACAGTGACAAGGGGGGACCCGCATCAGCTTTGCCGGAGCGGGACGAGGGGAGCCGTGTGAGCCCCGCGGAGGGGATGGGAAGGACCCCGCAGCAGCCCCACTGGGGACACGGGGGGATCCGCATCAGCGTCGCTGGAACGGGACGAGGGGGGCCCGCACCAGCCCCGCGGAGGGGAACAAGGGGGGAACCCGCACCAGCCCCGCCGGGGCCGCTCTGGCTCCTCCAGCTCCCCCTTCGTTAGGAACAAAATTCTTGTTTATTTTGCTTTGCTTTCCGACGCCGGCTTAGACGCACTCTTAAGCTTTTCCCCGCACTAAACCCCTTAATCTCCTCTTCAATATGTTGCTCCCACCAGGGCTGGATTTATTGTAGTTTTTTCCCCCTTTTCCCCCTCCCCACGGCGTGAGGGGCAGATTGGGAGGCTCCTGTAGGGACGGGCAAGGGATCAGGTGCAATTTTGGGTGCCCCATGTCCAGGGCAGGGCTGAGCTGTGCCAGCACCTGCCTGGTTTTACGCGTTACCGAAGGCAATCCCTACTTTTCACCCCTCTGCTTTGCCAAGCAGGCGGTGGGGAGGAGGAGGATGGAGGGAGGAAGGCTCCAGCGGGACAATCCAGCGGGGCCTGGTGATGGTGACGCAGCGGTGGCCGGACTCAGCTCTGTTCCCAGCGTGCTGGGAGCACCGCTGCACCCTGGGCTGGGATTTTCATCCTCCTTTAAATCCTTTTTCCATCATCCCCTGCCTTCCCCCAGCCCTTCGCCCTGCCAGGACTCCTTCGTGCCCCTCCATAGGTGTGTTTCGGGGGTGCAGGTCCTTAGACACATTTTGGGGTGTGGGTACCAGGACGTTCATCCCCGAGCTCCCCAAATCCTGGTTCCTCCCTGCACCGAGGGTGCTGCGGCTCTGCCCCCGCCGCACTCTTGTGTAACGGTGGGGCCGGGGTGGGTGAGGAGGGCGACGTGAGACCCCCACATCTCCTTCCTGCCCCTCCACATCCTGGATTTTCACCTTTATTAGGACGGAGGAAAGCATTAACGCCTGCCTAATTGCGAACACGCCTGGCTCTTACGTAGCACTTGCACAGCCAGCACCGGCTTAATTAGCAACTGGGCGAACTTTTCCTTTTTAAAAAATATTTTTCCTTTCCCCCGTGAATTGCTGGTGTTGACCCTAATTTAGGGCCAAACCCATCTGATATCCCACTATTCCCCCCGGCCGGGCGTTTTTCCCGCAGTCCCACGTCCTCATCTCTCTCGAAGCCCAAATGCCGCATGGCGACGCCAAATTGATTCAATCTCCATTTTCCTTCCCAAAACCGCCACCGCTCTGCCCCATTTCCCCGGGGGCCACAGCAGCTCCTCGCTCCTGTCCTTCCCTGCGCCGCGGCTGCGCCGGGGCCGGGGATGAGGCTTTGCCTTGTATAATCCTATACGGTTTCCAGCCCTCCTGCTCACTTGTTTTGCAAGCAGCGTGGCGAGGAGCGTGCGGTGGCTCGGCAGCCTTTGCGACTTGTCCTAGTGACCTAGATCTGTCATTGGAAAAATCAGAGAGGGCGGAGGAGGAGCTTCCCTGCCCGTTTCGGCGGCGTGCACACGCTGGCTCGGCCGAGGGCGGCCGGCACCCACCGGCCCTCCCGCACGACGGCCGCGCCTGCCCGGGTACCGCAGCCAGGGCACGGCCGTGCCTGACACTTCCCAAAAAAACAAGCCCGGAGGATAAAGCTGTCCGATGGATTTATGGGGTCCTGAGGGGTCCAGACGGGATTTGGGATCCCCCACTCTGATAACTCCAGGGAGAGTCAGCACCTGGAGAGCCAAGAGCAGGGATGGGGAGCCGGTGGTCCCTGTCCCCAGCCCATCGTCCCCGTCCCTGCTCCCTGTCACGTTTAACTTTGAACTCGCGGCGGCTATTTAAAGAGCTGCTAATGTCTAAATCAGTCCGGTTTATCGGATGTGGTGAGCAGAGCTGCTCTCCTGCCTTTTTTTAGCCCCAGGGAGATAATTCCCCCCGGTTTAGCAGCAGTGCCGGAGGGGTTCTCCCACCTCAGCCCGCTTCGTCCCCACCCCGGGCTGGCAGGTCCCCCCTCCCCGCTGCCTCACCTTTGCCACCCTTCTGCAGCAGGCAAAGTGCAAAGGGCTGCGTCCTGCGCCGGCGGGGCCGGCCTTGGCACGGAGCTGCGTGGCACGGGAGCTGCTGAAGCGGAGCTGCTGAAGCGGAGCGGCCCGGGGGGAGCCGGGGGGAGCCGGGGGGAGCCGCACCGCCCGTCCGGGGCTACGCTCCCCCTCTTGGGGGCACACGCTGCTCCCGGGAAAAACAGCGCTTTGCTGGGGATGGGGAGAATGCAAAACCTCCGTTCGCGTGCCTGCAAGGGAACGTGGCCAGAGGTTGCCCCAGGGCAGGGTGAGAGCAGCCGAGCGCTGTTCTGGCCCAAAGTTTCCAGGAAATCTTTGCTAATCAATTAGGAAAGGAGTTCCCCCTCCAGCATCCCAGCCCGGCACGGGACGTGGTTGTGTCATTTGAATTTTCCCTACTGCCCGCTTGGCCTCGGTGCTGCCCCCGCGTCTGGAGCCGGGGCTGTGAACACCCGGCACGGGCCTGGATTGTTTGGGGCTCCCCGGGTGCGTGGATGGGGATGGGATTTTTTGGCAGCGATGGCCGAAGTGCCGGGAGACCCCGAGGCGCTGCGGCACTGGAGGATATTTAATAGCAAAGCCAACAGCAGATGTAAAGGGGTGATAATTCCCTTTATTTCCGTATTTATTCCCACCCCAAAAGCAAAACACAACTGTGGGTGGTGGCTGTGGAGGAGTGCAGTCGCTCCTGGGGCTGGAGGTTGCTGCAGGGGATGCAGGAGCACAGCTGGGGTTTAGGGCAGGAATGGGAAATGGGGTGGCATCGTTGGTCCCTGCGTGTCCCCGTGGATCCCTGTGGGTCCCTGTGCAGCCTGGACTCGTGCTCCTCTCCCTGCTGTGGGTGCACCAGGAGGATGCTGAGGCCCCCTGGAAGGGGGGAGTGGTGGAGGTGAAGCATCCCGGCTGGGGCTGGGGGATCCCGGGGGGCTGCAGGGCCAATGCCAATTACCAGGGGTGCCTGTCCTGTGGCATCGATGGAGCCTGGCACAGGGGTGGGGCACGGTCCTGCTTTCCCAGCAGCTTCACTGGGTGACGAGCCAGGGCACTGGGGAAGCGCCGGGGGGTGTTTGGGGCAGGGATGGCCCCAGAGGCACGGAGCCACTTCTGAAATACTCAGAGCTGGGATGCTCGCCCCACTGCCTCCAGCAAGGGCACTGTGGCCCCCCGGGGGAAGGGGTGGCCATATCCTGTCCCTGCGGGGTGACAGCTGGGCAGGCTCAGCCTGGGGGACCGTGCAGGGATCTGCCAGGGCGCCCCAAACACGCCCTCCCAAGAGTCCTCACCCCGCAGCCAGGGGCACCCACCGATGGGAGCGGGGACAGCTCCAAAAAGCTTCCAGCAGCAATGGGATCACAGCACGTCCCGAGGTTCAACGGGGTGCTGAGGGTTTTGGGGTAATTCCCCCAAAGCAGTGAGATCATACGGCAGAGGGGATGGATGGGGGGAGGAGGAGGATGAGACCACCACCCTTCTCTGCACCACAGAGGGGGAGTCCGGCCCCCCGCGGCTGCATCCTGCAGGTCCTGCCTTGTTTTGTTTTGGGGTGCAAGAGATGCCCGCCCTTGGGGCGGAGGCGATGCAGAGGAGGGTGTGCCTGCGTGGCACCAGGGCCGATTCCTGCTCCGGGGCGGGCGGTTCTGGCTCTGCCGAAACCACCGGAGCCTCCAGCGTGGTCTGGGGTGGGCGGTGCTGGGCTGGGGGGACACACATGGCTGGGTCTGGGGGCGATCTGGGCACTGGGCAGAGACAGACCTGCGTCCTTCACCTGGAGCTGCAGCTCAGGGTGTGACAAATGCGTGTCCCCAGCTGGAGGTATCACCCCAAAACGCCCCAAAATCCCCACTCCCGGTGGCGGGAGGTCGGGGTGCCGCCCTGAGCAGCAGCCCGGGCCCGGAGTGGCCGCGGGCCCGGAAGGGTTAACGGCGGTGGTTACACAAGCGCCCGTGGCCACGGGCAGGAATTGTGTCAGTGGGACAGGATGGCTCCGAGCGCGGGGCCACGCGCAGCCGCCGCACCGGGGCCATCGCCCCGGGCCCCGGGGCCGGACCGTGCCACAGGGCCACTTACATAAGGACCGGCCGGTGGCAGCGGGCCGGGAGTTGGGCAAGAAGTGTTTACAGTGGGAGGAGAGCAAATACCACTGCCGGGACATTTTAATTGCCGGCTGGAGATCATTATTACTTATTTTTTTTAACCCTTTTGTTGTTCTTTTATCCTGATCCCTATTTTAGCCCCGTCGGCCCCAGGGTGGAGTTTCCCTGCTTCCTCCCCCAGAGGGAGAAGAGGTTCACCCCTTCCTAAATGTCCCCCCGTTCGCAGCGTGGCCGATGGTGGCACGGTTGTGGTGGGAGGAGATGCCAAACTCTCCGGTGGGGAAACTGAGGCAAGGAAGGGCCGGGGGGGTTGGGGGGGTGGAGGAATATCCGGGGTTTGGGGTCTACTGCGATGCTTTCCCTGATCACAGTGAGATTTGGGGGATGCGGGAGCTGCTGTGGCCGCCCCACCCGCACCCACTTTCCTTCTCACGCTTCTGGATTTGCCCCAGGAGCGCCTTTGGGGGTCGCAGGGGAGATGGGGAGATGGGGTCCGGCCGCCTCGGGGGTCCATGGCTGCGTCACGAGGGGACACTGCTGGAGCCGACTCGGTGATTCAGCCGGCTTTACAATCAGAGCAGCAATTAACCGTGCTGGGCTGTAATTGGCATCGCCAGGTTACGGCCGTATCTCCACGTCAGTTATTTGGGGCGAGCGTCTTACGAGCGGGTCAGGTGCCAGTGGCGGGCACGGCCGGGTAATTAGCAGGATGGTAATTAGAGCCCCAAAATGCTGTGGGCACATGGCGGGTGGTCAGGGCTTCTCCTTCACCAGGACAGCATCGTCCCCATCCCCCTCGGCTCTCGGGGGGCTCTCGGGGGGCTCCCCTGCGGGGCGGATCTGGCCATGGGCATTACACGAAGCCTTTGGGATCCTCGGGGCTTTTGGGGTGGCATTGCTGGGCTGTGCTGGGTGGGTGCCGGCGGTACCGGGCCGTGCTCAGCCCCGCTGTTTGCCGGTGCCGGTAATTCCGGGTACCGGAGTATCGGGGCGTGAGGGCGCGGTGCCCGCGATGCATCACCCGCGCTGCCGGCGGCTGCAATTAGCGTTGCATAATGAACCGACGCCGCTTCCTGCCGGGGGTGGCACCCCCTCCCTGTGCCCCCCGCCGTGCCACCACCTCGCTCCCATCCCGCACAGGGCCCGGGTGTTGGAGAGAGGAGCGCTCCCTCCTCTCTCCGGATGGCAGCGAGACCCAGGGAATCGGGGGGTGTCTCGGTCATCGGAGCTGGGTGGTGATTTGGGGGTGGCCACACTTGGCCCTCCTGGTGTGTTCAGCCCCCTGCGAAAGGGGTGGTCCTGGGGCTGCGGTGTTGGTGCAGCTGCAGGGGATGTGAGGATGCTCTGGACATCCCTGCCCTGCCCACCACGGGGAAATCAGCTCTGCTCTCCCAGGCCCAGAACCACGGCAGAGGAGTAGGCAGAGGATGTGGGGAGGGGCAGTGATGGGATGTGACTCCCTCGAGTTGGGGGACAAAGCACAGCCCTGGGAGAAGCCCAGCTCAGCAGCCTGGGGAAGGAGGGCTAAGCCCCAAAATCACCTGGTGCATGTGGGGCATTGGGTTAATCAGTGAATCAAAGGATGAAGGAGGGATCCATCCCTCTGCTTACACCTGGATTTGGAGTGAGTCCTTCCCCAGAGTGGCCGAAGGCAAACCTGCCCCACTGATGGCATCCCTGGGGGTACCAGTGGCATCCCTGGGGGACCAATGCGATCCCTGGGGGAACCGATGGCTTCCCTGGGAGGGACCAATGCGATCCCTGGGGGATTGAGCATCCCTGGAGGACCAATGGCACCTCGGCTGCCCCTCTGCCCACTGAGGCTTCACTGCCCCATCCCAGCCTCCCCCAAGCAGCAAGAGATCCCAGGGTGTGGGGGTACAGGTGGCCCTGGCCGAGCACTGGGACTGTCACTCACAGAGGTGTCCCTGCAAAACACATCCCTCAGCCAGAGCCGATGGCTCCCAGGGGAGAAGAGAGGCAGAAGGGAATTACCCGAGCGGGGATTTGCACAGGCCCAGGAGATTGGAAATAACCATAATCTGGCCGTGGGGGTTATTTTGGCGTGGCGGTGGCTGCCCAGCACCCTCGAGAGCAACGCCAGGCTGAGCCTGGCCGGGGGGTGCGGGGGCTGGAGCGGGGATTAGAGGGTGCAGAGATGCCGGGAGGCACGTACGAGTCCCAGGGGTGCCGGGTGTCCCCCCCCCGCACGGGCTGGGAGGGCAGAGCCAGCCCAGATCTGGAGCAGCTGGAAAATGAGGAGGACGAAGCCTATTAGCAGCTCAGTGCCAGCGAAGCAGAAGCGGGGAGGGAAGCGGATTTGTGGGGGGAAGGGGGCCAGGACCTTGAGCTGGGGATGGCTATATCGGTCCTGGGTTTCAGAGGAGCTGCTGGGGGGGGCCCAGACCCTCTGCTTGGGCCAGACCTCCAGCAGCAGAGCAGCTGCAGGGATGGGGATGGTCCCTGTGCTAAGGCTGTCCCTGTCCTGGTGCCCACATCAGTTGAAAAGTAAGGGGAATGATTCCAAAACAGGGTCCTGGGCAGGCTGGGGCAGAGACATTCCGTGCTCTCCTGGATCCAAGGGCTTTCCTACCCTGTCTCTTGCTGCTGGAGGATGGGGGTACCCCACGCCCTGTGTGAACCTTTTAGGGACCTCTCTGAGGTGCAAGAATCCTTGTGGGGTCTGTGGGAAGGGCTGAGCTGCTGGTGGGTCCAGCTCTCGTGCCTCAGTTTCCCCAGATGCTGAGCCAGCCCGCGGCTGTCATGGACAGGGGGCCATCTCCCTCCCGTTCAGCAGTGACCATTATTAACCCCTTATTCCCTTCCCCTGCAGCCCAAATCGAGGTGATCCCGTGCAAGATCTGCGGAGACAAATCCTCAGGGATCCACTACGGTGTCATCACCTGTGAAGGCTGCAAGGTGAGCCCGGGGGTGCCGGGTGCGGGCGGGGGGCGGCCGTGTGAGCCGGCCGGGCGCTTCCCCAACTCCTTCCGTCCCATCCCGGGCAGGGTTTCTTTCGGAGGAGCCAGCAGAACAACGCCAGCTACTCCTGCTCCCGGCAGAGGAACTGCCTGATCGACCGCACCAACCGCAACCGCTGCCAGCACTGCCGCCTGCAGAAATGCCTGGCCCTGGGCATGTCCCGCGATGGTGAGTGGGGGTCCCCAGGGACCACCCGCTCCTCCTCGGAGCGAGTCGGGCGCTCAGGATGAAGCTGCCTCCCCTGGGGGCCGGCGCGGTGCAAGGAGGGTTTGGGAAGGCAGAAACGCTTTTGTGTTTTGCGTGGGAAAATCTAAACCGGGTCTGTTTAGTTTGAGCCAGGGTTGGTCTGGGGCTGGGAGGGAGCATCCAGTGGGGTCCCAGCCCTGCTTAGGGCTCAGAGACCCCCAAACCAGGCGGTTCCCCGGGAGCCAGGGCGTTTCCCAGGGCAGTGGGTGGTCGTGGCTTTTCCCTGGCGGGTGAAGCTGACACAGCCGCCGTCTCCCCCCGGGGCAGCGGTGAAGTTCGGCCGCATGTCCAAGAAGCAGCGGGACAGCCTCTACGCCGAGGTGCAGAAGCACCAGCAGAGCCAGGAGCAGAGCGGCGGCGCCAAGGATGAGCCCGAGCCCCTGAGCCGCGTCTACACCACGAGCGTCAGCAGCGGCCTCTCGGACCTGGACGACATCTCCACGCTGTCAGACGGGCTCCTCTTCGACTTCCCCCTGACCCCCGATGGCAGCAGCACCTACTACAACCTGGATCTGCTGGCCTCGGCGCAGCCCTCGCCCGACCAGTCCAGCCTGGACGTGGCCGATGCCACGCTCATCAAGCAGGAGTCCATCTACGAGCTGATGCTGGAGCCGGCGCTGTTGGCTCACGGGGCGCTGGAGGGTGCCCAGCTGCCCCCTGACATCTCTGTCCTGGAGATCGGTGAGCGCCGCCGCGGTGCCGGGCACGTGTGGGGTGTGTGTGGCCCTGAGGATGGTGCTTGGGGCCACCTCAGCACCTTGCAGGCTGTACCCTGCTCTGGAGACACACACCTGGTCTAGGGAAGGGTGTCCCTGCCCAGGGCAGGGGGCTGGAATGAGATTTAAAAAAAATAAATGGATGGGATTTAAGCATCCAACCCAAACCATTCCGGGGTTCTAAGATGGTGAGCCCAGCCTCAGCTCTTGGAGCAGCCCCCAGGCTCCCTGATGGAGCTCAGCACACCCAAGGTGATGTGGCACATCCCTGGCTTGCCTTACGCTCAGCCCCTGCTGCCCCACCTGTCCTCACAGCCCTGTGACACCATGTGAGCCCCATCACCCCTCCAGCCCTCAGCCCCAGCAGCCCCAGAGGAGAGGACGGGGTTGGGGTCCCCAGGTCTCACCGCCCGCTGTCCCCACCTTGCAGACCGGGTGGCCCAGAACGTGGTGAAGTCGCACCTGGAGACGTGCCAGTACACAACGGAGGAGCTCAAGCGCCTGGCCTGGAGCCTCTACTCTCCCGAGGAGGTCCGTGCCCTGCAGAGCAAGGTGAGTGCCACTGTCACAGCCCCTGCCACACCCACTGTCACCTGGGGATGAAGGTCAGGAGGGTCTGTCAGTGCTTTGGGGGCTGCCCAGAGGGGGAGTTTGCGGTGGCAGCTCACATCCCAGGTGTCCTAATGCCACCGTGGATGGCACAGCACGGGGGTCTCATCCCCTGGGGGGGTGACAGAGCTGGGGTGTCAGCACACCCTGAGACGCCCCCGCTGTGCCGCAGAGCTGCGAGGCCATGTGGCAGCAGTGCTCGCTGCAGATCTCCAACGCCATCCAGTACGTGGTGGAGTTCGCCAAGCGCATCGACGGCTTCATGGAGCTCTGCCAGAATGACCAGATCATCCTCCTGAAAGCCGGTAAGGGGGGAGCCCCACCGCCCCCCTCGTGTCCCCACCGCCCCCCTCCATGTCCCTGCCACCCCCTTTCGTGTCCCCACTGCCCCCCTCGTGTCCCCACCACCCCCCTCATGTCCCCACCGCCCCCCTCCCGTCCCCAACACCTCTCCTGAGCAGCAGCTGTGGGGGCCAGAAGCAAATCCCGTTTTTCTCTTGGCTGGTGCTTTCCTTTTGGGGGCCCCCTCCCTCACTGCCCCAGTTCTCCCAGTGCTGGGGAGCAGGTGCTGGGCTGGGAGGAGCTGAAGGTCACGTTTAAGGGCGATGGTGAAGGGGGACACGTGGGGAGTGGCTGCCTTGGGCAGAAGTTTTCTCCATGGCTGCCCTGATCCAAATGTCACCCAGAAACTGGGATGGAAATGAGAACAGAAGGTTTTCCTCTGGGAGCAGGGGTGCCAAACTCAAACAGGAGCAGGGAGGATGGAGAGAAAAGGATTGGCCTCTTCTCCCAGCAAGAGACTGGGAAGAGGAGGATGATGGCAGTGCACGCCCACGTCCCCCACCCTTCCATCTGCCCAAGCTAGTGATGCCCAAAATCCCTAAAACACTGGAAAAACCTCATGGTTTCTAATCTGTCCGAGCTGGGGGGCTGAGATCAGCACCCAGCACTGGGGACATGTGCCAGTGTCCCAACAGGGTGCTGTACCCCAAAGCCAGAGCTGGCCATGCCTGACGTGCTGGAGTTTAACACATTCTCTCATTTCTTCCTTCCATTCTCTTTTTATTTATTTTGTTTTCACCCTTTCCTCTCTCTCGGTGCTCCACCATGACCTCGGTCTCTCTGTGCCTGGCCGTGAATGACTGGATAATATTTCCCTTTGGTGAAATATTGTGGTCACAATTGGACACCTAAAAACTCCCAACCAATCCCAAAACCCCAAACTGGATTTGTTGAAATACCCATTCTGCTGTTGGAAATGGACAATCTGGACCTCAAACGTGCACTGGGGGCTGTCCTCTTTCTTACATTTGGTCCTGGGCTGATGGAAACCCCCCCTGACCTTCCCCACCCTGCCCTGCCCTGCCCTCGTCTGCGCTCTCTCTGCCTACATCAGGTTGCCTCGAGGTGCTCCTGATCCGCATGATCCGAGCGTTCAACCCCTTGAACAACACCATCCTCTTCGAGGGCAAGTTCGGTGGGATGCAGATGTTCAAATCTCTCGGTAAGAGCTGCCCCTCCCTCAGAGCTCCCCTCCTTCTCCCTCCTTCTCCCTCCTTCTCCCTCCTTCTCCCTCCTTCTCCCTCCTTCTCCCTCCTTCTCCCTCCTTCTCCCTCCTTCTCCCTCCTTCTCCCTCCTTCTCCCTCCTTCTCCCTCCTTCTCCCTCCTTCTCCCTCCTTCTCCCTCCTTCTCCCTCCTTCTCCCTCCTTCTCCCTCCTTCTCCCTCCTTCTCCCTCCCCTATCCTCTGTTTTCCCTGTCCCTCTCCTCTCCCTGGAGCCCAGACAAGGCTGGAATTTGCAGCCAGGTGAGTGTCCAGGACCCTTCTCCACCCATCTCATCTCCCAAAGCCTTTCCAAGCTCTGGGTTCTGCTGATGGGTGGGTGGAGCAGTGACAGTGACGTGTCCCTGCTGTCCCCTGCCCAGGCTGTGACGACCTCATCGGTGCCGTCTTCGAGCTGGGGAGGACCCTGTGCCGCCTGCAGCTGTCAGACGAGGAGCTCGCCCTCTTCACTGCTGCTGTCCTGCTCTCCCCAGGTACTGGGGGGCTCTGGGGAGGGCCCCGTATCCAGGGGTGTCCTGTGGGGACAGCTGACCCCAAAACCCTCAGCACTGCTTCCTTGGTGGATGATTTCAGTTATTCCTGGGAAAGGAACTTGGGGGAAAAGTGTATCTAAAGATGCACAAAACGCATCTGTCAAATCTCCTTGGTGGAACCGTGTCACCCATCGTGGAGTGGGGAGTATAGAGAGGAGCCAAGTGTCCCTAAAATCATTCTGGAGAGCAGGAAGGGTTAAAAGAGCCAGGGGTCACTGCCCTGTGCCTGGGAGAGACCCTCCAGGTGGCTCCAGCCCTGTGGTGGCTCCAGCCCTGTGGTGGCTCCAGCCCTGTGGTGGCTCCAGCCCTGTGGTGACTCCAAACCTCTGGTGGCTCCAGCCCTGTGGTGACTCGGTCCTTCCTCTCCCGCAGACCGCCCGTGGCTGACCGAGTCCAAGAAGGTGCAAAAGCTCCAGGACAAGATCTACGTGGCCCTGCAGCATGAGATCCAGAAGAAACACTCCACCGAGGACAAGCTCTCGAAGGTAATGACACAGGAAACGTGGCCAGGGGTGCAGGGGCTGTCTGAGCTCGGGGACAGGGCTGTGCCAGAGCTCATGAGCCACACTAATTGTGAAGAGTGAGACCTCAGACCTGTCAGAGGAGGAGAGTTTCTCCTTCCAAGGGCTGTGAATCTCTGTTGTGGTGCAGGCAGAGGCAGCACCGTGCTGCTGAGCCTGGCAGTGCATCAGGAAATGGGAGTTTTTTTAGGCAAAATGAGCTATTTTGGGAATGCTTTGACCTGTACAGAGCTGGGGTGGGGAGGAGCCCCCCTGTGAAAAGGTGTGGGTTTGGGGGAGAGGTTGCTGCCAGGCTGTGCAAAGGTGGGAGTCCGCTGGTACCCCAGTGCCAGGCAAAGCCAGTGATCCCCAAACCCACGCGCTGTGCCCAGGGAAGGGGGAACAGCAGTGCAAGGGACACCCAGGGGTCCCCAATCCCCCCTGCTTGTCCTCAAGGGAAGGGAAACTGGCATCAGGACCCCTACACCCAGTGGTCACCAGCTCCTTCTCTCCCTGCAGATGGTTTCCAAGCTGCCCTTGATGAAGACCATTTGCAACCTGCACTTGGACAAGCTGGAATTTTTCCGTCTCCTGCACCCGGAGACTGCCATGAACTTCCCCCCCCTCTATAAGGAGGTTTTCAACTCGGAGCTTCAGTACAGCGACCCCCGGGAGAGCTAAGGCCGGGAGCCAGCGGCCCCCTTCGAGTTCCCCAAAACTTGGAGATGAACTGCACTTCAGAGGTTTGGGGCAATTTATTTAAATCAAATAATCAAACTCAAGAGAACCCCGGGGGGGCTGCGGTGCCTCCCTGGCCCCATCTCCTCGCTGTGGATTGCAATAGCTCTTGAATGTAAAGCACCTTGAAGGAAAAAGCAAATGGACTTTGCCATACCAGTGAAATGAATGTGAAATCTCTGCTCGGGAGAGGAGATGCTCCTGGCAGCGGTGAGGGACCGGCTGCTCCCCGTGACACGGGAGGAGGGAGTGCCCTTCCCGCTGTCCTGGCTGCACTCTCCACCTCCGATTTTTATTTCTTTATTTTTTAATTATTATTTTTATTTTATTGTTTTTTTAAAACCCAAACACCAGGCATGGGATAAAGAAGGGGCAATGCTGACTCGGCTGGGTCGGGTTGGGGCTGGAACTGAGAGGGAAAAGACAGAGCCTTTGCTTTATTTCATCTCCCATGGGTGCAGCAGGCCCCCAGGAGCTTGGCCAAGAAAGGTCTGGCTGTGGCTGGTGGGGGATTCAGCACAGGATTTTCCTGTGGAGGAGGCTGGTTTCAGGGAAAAGATGCCCAGGGCAGCAGGGGAAAAGTTTTGGAGGGTGTCCATGCCCTCCATCACAGCCTTTTCCCAAATTCCCAGCCAGCTCCTCATCCGCCCGACTTTGCAGAGCCGATTCAGCAGGTTCACCTGCCTGGTGCCACCTTTGTGCATCCCAAAAGCTTTTCCAGGCCCATGGGACTTCAGCCAGAGCCCAAATCCTGGCCACCCCACCCCAGAGATGCCCATGGCCACTGGAGGGGCTCCTGTCCCTGTCCCTGTGGTGGCCGCAGCAGCAGTGCCTCTCTGTGTGCTGCAGTTGTGTGTAGCTCTCTTATCAATTCCATTAAAACTGCCCCATGGGTCAGCACCCAGAGGAGTTTGTGACCCTTCCTCCAGCTGGGTTCCATCCCAGGTTCTCCCTTCCCACACCACACACAGAAGCCCAGATGTGGCTGCCTGCCTCTGCAGATTGGGTTGGACCCAGGCTTTCCCCTCAATGAGCTCCCTAGAACTGTTATTTTGGGGGTTGTTCTTGAGTTAGCAGGATTTAGGAGCTTTTTAGGGGGAGAAACTGCCTGTTGTAGTCAAGGAAAAGTGAAAGGTCCTTATTCCTTCCCTTCAAGGAATAAGGGTGGTTGGAAGGAATGTGGTGTTTGGGACCTGCTGCTCCTTTTGGGAGACTCGGAAGGGGATGAAGGGAAGAATTTCTGGGGTGATGCTGTTCTAGGCCACAACAGCAGGGGATGCTTGAGAGACTCTGTGGCTCTGCAGATGGATTTATCTGTTCCTGTTCCTGCTCCCGCTGCAGAAAATGCCAAAAAACTACAAGGGAAAAATCTGCTCTGAGGCAGCCCCAGTTTCTGCTGACAAAGGGCTAAAATCCCAAGCCCTTTCCTGCTTTGTGCTGATTCCTCGTGCACCCAATCCCATCCTCCGGCAGCTTGGATCATCCCCGAGTGTGAGCCAAAACCTTTGGATCCATAACTGCACCCTTTAAACTAAACGAGCTTTCTTAGTGACGTGAGGGATATTCCTGCTTTTATTAAAAGACCTCCCAGGGAAGACCATGGACCAACCTTGACGACGAGGGAAGACTCCCCAGGAAGCTGATGGGATTTCTGCTCCGCTCAAAGGCAGAGGGAAATGTGGGACCGCGTTCCTCCCCGGCAGCTGCAGCCCTGAGCTCCCTGGGTTTGCTGACCACATCCCAACAGCTTCTGGGAGCAGATTGGAGCCCGCCAGCCTTGGCTCCCTCTCCGTTGGAGCCAGGTCTCTGGGAAAAGGCCGCCGGCGCTCCCACGGCCCCACGCGACGTCCAGTGCCAATGCGTCGCTGTCCAGCACAGCGTCCAACGGGCTGGGGATGTGCCCGGCTCCTCTCCTGCCCTCTCCAAAGCTTGGACAGAAGTGAGAAGTCAGTACTGCCTTTTACGTCCAGAGGGTTGTGCCTTTTTTTTTTTTTGGAAGCATCATTTCCGACAGCACCGTTCACTTCCCGGGAAAAGCACCCCCAGAACACGACTCTGCTCCTTGGCAGGGGCGGCCGCGCTGCCGAGCTCGGAGGGAACAGCCCGCGGGTGTTTGGAAACGTTTGGGGAAAAGCAAAACAAAACAAAAAAGGAAAAAAAAAAAGCACACACCCTTCTTTTCACCCTCAGTATTCGTCAGCCAACACACAGCAATGGTCAACGCCACCGACTTCACTTCATCCGGCAAAGAACCCAGGAAAGCACCTTAACTCGGGAACGGGGGCGCCTCGCCGCGCTCCTCCGGCTCACGGCACAGCCTCCGTCCCGTGGGGAGAGATTCTGGATTATTCTGAGCAATAAGAGCCCCCCGTGGGAACCTAGGGAAGACTGGAAGTATTAAACACGTGTAACTCGACCTGCCAAACCGCGGGAACCTGCACTTTTCAGTTCTCTTTAAAGGAACCGACTTGATTTGATGATTTTTTTTTGGGAGGGGATAAAGTGATTCGGTGTCAATTCGGTGATTCCTGGCCTGGGACGGGCGCCACGCATGGAAAGGGAGGGCGAGGGATGGCAGCCCCTGCTTTGGGCTCGCCAGGGCTGTGCCCGGGTCCCTCAGCCCCGCTGGGCCACCCAGAGCTCGCAGGGAAAGGCCCAACGACAAAGCCTGGGCAGAAATGCCTGAGAAAGGGAGAATTCTGCTCTCGCCTGTGGCCATGGGGAGGGTGCCCGGGAGCCCCGAGCCCCCCATGGCTCCGCTGCTCCCTGCTCGGCGTCTCCGAGACGTTCCCATCCCAGCGTGGGATGTTCCTTTCCAACAGCCCCGCGCAGCCTCGGCCGCCAGCGATGGCTCTTTTCCAGACCAAGATTAATTTAGTGTTTGTTTGTCTGCTCTGGCAGTTTAGCTGAGTGTCCATTTTCACCCACAGAACCCTCACACTGTGTATAAAGATGGATCAAAAATATATATAATATATATTCTTGTGAATGTTGGTGCAAAAGAGAAAAATATATAAAGTTTCAGTCGGTTTATGTTATTTTTTATCTCTATGAATGAAAGGAAGAAATGGAATACCTTTTATTTCCATTTACCACCCCTCCACACACACCTACCTGTAGATACCAACAGGTTTTATGGAAATGTTTTACTTTTTAGATTTAGGAAAATGCTTCTGTTCTCATTGAATGTTCTGTCTTGTAAGATTGTAATTTCTATTTTTTTAAAGAAAAGAAAATAACTAAATAAAATTTCCTCTTTCAGACCAGTCAGCGTAGGAAGGGAGGGCAGGGGAGGGAGAAATGTTTATTTAAGGACAAAAACTGTTGTTGGAATTTTTCATAACATTAAATAAAAAGTAATATAATGTATGGATGACAACCTTTTTACTGAGGTGTGTTCTATAGGTACATAGATGTATATTGCACAAAATTTACAGGAAGAAAAATAAAGTCTGTTTCACAAGGTTAAAAAAAATTTATAATGTTGGAAATAGTGATTTTAAATTTTAGCAAAGAGTGAGCATGGAAGTGAATCCCTCAAAGTGATGGAAAAATATTTCATTTCTTCCATGGGCTCAGGACCGAGCTGTACCAGAATCCCAGAATGGTTTGGGTTGGAAGGGACCTTAAAGCCCATCCAGTGCCACCCCTGCCATGGCAGGGACACCTTCCACCATCCCAGGCTGCTCCAAGCCCCGTCCAGCCTGGCCTTGGGCACTGCCAGGGATCCAGGGGCAGCCCCAGCTGCTCTGGGCACCCTGTGCCAGGGCCTGCCCACCCTCCCAGCCAACAATTCCTTCCCAATATCCCATCTATCCTGTGCAGGATTTGGACATAAGGGTAGATTTCAGACACTGGGAGGTGTTCTTGCTTCACTTAATGCCAAGAGCACAACTAAGTGAGCCAGGAGGAGGCTGGATCAGTGCCCTGTGGGTGTGTGTTTGGTTTGGAGTTCCTGGAAGCACTTCCCAGCCCCTCTGTGTCCTCCAGCCTGGGCACTCCAAGGAAGAGCAGAGGTTTGGGAAGATTCTTCATCTGGGAATGCAGTTTAAGAACCCCTTGAGGGACAGGGACTGCACCTGGCAGTACTGGGGACGAATTTTGGGGCAGGAAATCAGAGACAGGTCTGGGGGGATTGTGCATCTGTGGGAAGGAATCAGGGACAGCTGAGGAGAATTTGGGAGCCATTTTCAAACAGTTCCCAGTCCTAGGAAGAAAACACCCCAGATATACCAGGGCATTGTACACAGATGTTTCTGGGTGTCCTGGATTTAACAAGGATGCAAGGACTTGGATGCCAGGCACCAATCTCTGCTCTGGGACAGGGATAGGAGCCCAGGAAGGGCTGGAGCTGTGCCAGGGCTTGGGATGGATCTCAGGGCAAGGTTCTTCCCCCCGAGGCTGCTGGCACTGCCCAGGCTCCCCAGGGAATGGGCCCGGCCCCAAGGCTGCCAGAGCTCCAGGAGCGTTTGGACAGCGCTCTCAGGGATGCTCAGGGTGGGCTTGGTTGGGGGTCTGGGCAGGGCCAGGGGCTGCACTGATCATCCCTGAGGGTCCTTTCCAGCTCTGAATATTCCAGGATTCTTTGAATCTCTGCTCTGGGTTCAGGCAGGTCAAAGGGATCACTGGGTGTGAAACGTGCAAATCTCATCCTCGTTTCCTTCTGCTTCCCCTGTGGATCTCACCTGGGTGTCCATTCCCTGCTGCTGTGCAGATCCAGAGCTGTTTCCCTCAGCAGCAGAGCTGGGCTGTCCAGGAGCTGTGGAGCAGAGGGAAATAATGAAAAAGAGATTCTTGGAGCAGCAGGGTCAGTCAATGCCAGCTCCCATTGCTGCTCACGGCCATTCCCAGGAAACAACAATTTTCCTCTTCCACCTTCCCACCCATTTGGAGTCCAGATATTGCAGGATGAATCCTGGCTGCTCCCAAGAGTTGGGAACACCCTGAAACAGGGCACAGCTTGTGGAGATGTTGGGAAAGGCCATCACCCTCTTTGGGGTTGGAGGGAGCGGAGCTGGGGTGTCCAGGGGAGCGCTGTGTCCCATGTGGGAGCACCAGAGCCGAGGGTGCCACCCTTGGATTGCTGCACACCGACATTTTTGCTTTCATTTGAAAAGCATTTGTCTTCCCCACCCCCAAAAAAATCCTGTTTCTTTGGTGTATTTCGGGAAAATACAATAATAAATTAAAGCATGGCAAATCCATTTTAAAATTCCTCGTGAAGAGCTGCTCTTTAAAAAAACAAACAAAAATATTCGGGAAAAATGGCTCCAAGGGAGAAGCTGGGGATTGTCAAGGAGGTTTCGGACCTGAAGTCCGGGGTCAGGGTGGGCTCTGGAGGGATGGGATCCCATGGGACAGGAGTTTGGGGACCCTCCTCGCCCCGCTGTCCCCCAGTAACGCTCCCTCTCTTACTGGTCCAGCCACACTGGATTTACTGGGGCCGAGTGACCTCTGCTGGTTCACACCCAAAATATTCCCCGCATGTCGATGATCCGCATGGGTGGGAACTGACCTGAGCCTTCCCAAAAACACCCTCCCAGCTGGAAAATCCCGGAGCCAGCTTTGGGGCAAATCCCCGGCAAAACGGGGCAGCCCAGGCAGGGCAGGGCTGGAACATTTCAGGGAGCTTGGGGGAGTTTGGGGGGAATTTTAGGGTAAGTTTACAGAGAGACATCTCAGCATTTGCTCAGCTAAGAGGGATGAGCCTGACACACTCCCTGGAGCTGCGAGAGACACAAACCGCGGCCCCAGCGCTTGGAAATGGATTTTAAAGTTGATTTGGGTTTTTATACACCCGAATTAACAGGATTTGCAGAGCTGAGATCTTGGAGATGTACCCCTAGCCACATTAAGTCTAATGTGGTGAAAATGAGCATTTAATGAGCTCTGGAACCGAACAAAAGTGTTCAGGCTGGAAAGGAGCAGAAAATAAATAAACTCAATAAATTTTCCTCTTTCAGACCAGTCAGCTCAGGAAGGGAGGGCAGGGGAGAAAGAAAATACTCATTTAAGGACAAAACCGTTGTCGGAATTTTTCATAATATTAAATAAAAAGTAACGTAATGTATGAATGACAACTTTTTACTGAGGTGTTCTGTGGGTGCATAGATGTATATTGAACAAAATTTACAGAAAGAAAAATAAAGTCTGTTTTACAGAGTAGAAAAAAAAATAACTCAAAAAAACAATTAGTGGAAATAGTGATTTTAAATTTTAGCAAAGACTGTGTTAAAAACCCATATTGTGATATTGGTTTTTCACAAGTATTAAGATGAATGTTATATACTTTTACTATGTCTTTTTCTCTCCTTTTTCTTTCTAACAAGTCTTAAGCGTAATTTTAAAAAAATTTTAGACATTGAGTCTATGTCCTGTCTGTACAAAGCAAAATAACCTCCAGTAGAGAAATGATGAAGCCCAAGCTGCTATCAACACTGACTGCCTGTAAAAGAAGGAACCCCAACCCAAATAAAAAAATAATAAAGAAAAATTAAACTTCTAACATGCATGCTCTAAAAAAGTAGACCCAAAGCCGAACCATGAAAAATACTTCTTAAAAAAAATTAAATATATATTAAACCCCTACAACAGAGTAAGATAAGAGTGTTCCAAATATACCAAGTGTGCTCTTAGCAGCGCACCAAGACAGCTGGCTGTTACTGTTTACTTTATTTTCTGTCTCTTATTGTCTTTATTAAACCTTCTAAAATTTAACAGGAGAGTGAACCTCATTTTTCACAACTGAGACTGAAAATGAATCCTTTAAAGTCTTTAATTGGAAAAACTTTAATTTCCTCTGTACTCTCGGGACTGAGCTATACAAGAGTCCCAGAATGGTTTGGGTTGGGAGGGACCTTAAAGCCCAACCAGTGCCACCCCTGCCACACTCAGGGACATCTCCCACCATCACAGGCTACTCCAAGCCCCATCCAGCCTGGCCTTGGGCACTGCCAGGGATCCAGGGGCAGCCACAGCTGCTCTGGGCACCCTGTGCCAGGGCCTGCCCACCCTCCCAGCCAACAATTCCTTCCCAATATCCCATCCAGCCCTGCCCTCTGGCACTGGAAGCCATTCCCTGTGTCCTGTCCCTGCAGGCCTTGTCCCCAGTCCCTCTCCAGCTCTCCTGGAGCCCCTTTAGGCCCTGCAAGGGGCTCTGAGCTCTCCCTGGAGCCTTCTCTTCTCCAGGTGAGCACCCCCAGCTCTCCCAGCCATGTCCCAGCCCCTGGAGCATCTCCCCCCCGGCAGAACCCCGGGCGGGGTCGGTCCCGGTACTTCGGACAATTCTGACCCTCCCGGCTGCCGTCTCGCGCAACCGCCCCTCCCCTCCGCCCTGCCCCTCACATGACAGCAGCGGGAGTGCGCCGCGAGGCACGCTGGGAGTTGTAGTTTTTGGCGCGGGACGTGCAGCGGCGGCGGCTATTGGCGGGACTCTGTTTCCCAGCGCGCCCCGCGGCGGCCCGGGGGGAGCGGGACCGGGCGCTCGCTGAGGTGGGCGCGGGGGAATCGGGCCGGGGGCACCGGGGGGGCCAGGGGCGAAATGGGCCGGGGGATGGAGGGTACGGGGGTCGGAAAGGGGGAACGCGAGTGGGGGGAATTGGGGGCCCGGAGCGGGAGCTCGGGGTCGGGGAATTGCCGGGGGAAGGGGAGCTGCGAGTCGGGGGGATGAGGGGGAGCAGGGGGCCACGGAGGAGGAACGATGGAACCGGGAGTGGGGGGGAGCTGGGGGTCGGGAGGGGCCGCGGGTGGTCTCGGGGTGTCGCGGGGGTGAGGGGGGTCCGTGACACTCCCTCAGCCCGGGGGTGTAACGGGGCAGCGATGGGGGAGGTATCGGGGACAGGTCTGGGGGGACGGGCCGTGTGTGGGGAGGAATCGGGGACAGCCCGGGCGGGGGAGGGATCGGGGGCGGCCCCGCTGGGAGCCGCTATCGGGGGCAGCGGGCGGGAGGAGCCGGGCCGGGCCGTGTCCCGTGTGCCGCGGCGGGTGAGACCCCCCTGGCCCGGGGGCTGCCGGCTCCATCCGCTCCCAAGGGGCTCTCGGGAATTGCCTCCCCCGACTCCTTCCCGGCCCGGCCCTGGGGACACGGCTGGCAGCGCTCGGGGGGACGCAGCGGGGACAGGGTGGCACAGCCCAGCGGCCCCTCTCCCGCCTGGGAGGTTCGTGACAGGGATCCTCCAGGGGTTTTGAGGGTGAACTTGTCTGACCTGTGTGGTTCGGGTACCGGAGATGTGTGCGTTGCCCTCCACAGAGAGCACCTGGATGCTGTAGTTTCATTTCTCCTTTTAATTTCTGGTCTCAGCGTTTTGTAACTCTCTCAAGAAACTCATTTGTGGAACCTGTGATGAAGAGAGCAGTGGGTTAGAAATTAAGCACTTGATTGATTGATTTATCTACATTTCAGTGTTATTCTGGGCTAATTAATATTTTTGCTGCTGTCTGCAATCCAGTTCTGTGTGAGGCCAGTCTGAGCAGGTGTCAAGGTGTGGAACAGGCTTGTGTCCTAAGCACAGGTATTTCTGTGTTTTCTGTCTTCCTGAGCTGAGTTTCTGTTCCTGAGCAGCCATGCTTCACATCTTGATGTGGTTGTACCAAAATCAGTATTTGTCTGCTGTGGGTTTTGCAGAGGCAAATTAAGGCTCCTGCCCACCTACTGAGGCAGCAGGTATAGCTGTGTAAACAGGCTGGGGGAGCCCTGAGAGGAATTGTTTCCAATTCTGCTGTCTCCCCAGCTCCAGGATGGGGGGAGATGGTGCAGCAGAGGCCCCTGCAAAGCCAGGCATCCCCACAAGGCTCCTGGAATTTGGAGCTGATTTTGGAATGACATGGGAAGGGCATAACCCTTGTAACTTCACTTTTCCCTGCTCCTTTTCTCAGGGCACTGCTGCCATACAGTTTCCCTATTCTCCCTGGTTGTGCTGGGTGGCTTTTGGAGTTATTTTTTGGCTGCAGGGACAGTGTCCCACCCTGTGAGGGCTGGTGGTGCATCAGGGAGGGGAAACACCACCAAAGCCAAGCTGTGTCAGCTCTGGGTTTCTAATGCTGAGCTGATTGTTTTGGAGAGGCTGCTGCTGCCTTGGGCTCTCTGGGAAGTTCCTTGTAAGAGCTAGGCATCTGGAAGAGGTTCAAACCCAGCCTTTTGTCTTGAAACCAGTGCAGAGCCACCACTTTCCACTTTAAATTCAACCACTACTTTAAATTCAACTGGTGAGATTATGAGAAAGGTGTTTGTTTGTGTTGGGAGCACCAGAGGCTGCACTGATTCCCTGCTGAGCTGAGTGATTTCAAATCCAGATCTCCCAGATCCCTGTGGGGGTCTTGTTCCTTTTAGGCTCTTCTGAAGGGTCTGTGTGGGTTCTGAAACCCACCTAGTGTGATGGTCCTTCCCAAAGGCTCAGCTTGAACCACTGTCAGGAGGTGTGTGTTGTGCCCAGGTTTCTCATTCCACTTGTGTTCCCATCATTAAATCTGTGTTGATGAGGGAGTGTGGGCAGTTCTACTCTGTGCTGGGATCCCACCCCTCAGTTTGCTCTTGTCAAAGTGCTCTGGATGAAACCCTGGAGTACAGGATTGTGTGGAAGCTCTTGGCCTCGCTGCATCGCAGAGTCACAGAGTCCTTAAAGGTGGAAAAGACCTTCAAGGTCATCGAGTCCATCTTGTGGCCAATGCCCACCTTGTCCCCAGCCCAGGGCACCAAGTGCCACATCCTGGCCTTCCTTGGACACCTTCAGGGATGAGGACTTCAAACCTCCCTGGGCAGCCCCCGCCAAGTCTTGACCACCCTTTCCATGGAGAAATTCCTCCTGATGTCCAGCCTGAACCTCCCCTGGCACAATTTGAAGCCATTTCCTTTTGTCCTGTCACTTGTTCCCTGGGAGCAGAGTCATCAAATCAGAATGAAAATATAAAGTCAGTACAGAAAATATCCTAGGCAAGGACTCAGAAACTGGGGGATTTGTTGGATGGAAAGCTTGGGATATTGGGCTCTTGTGAGATTGGCTGCAGGGCACAAGAGGAGCCCATGTCCTGTGAATCTGGCCTTGGAGACGTGTTCCAGGTCACTTGGTGGGTTTATGGCAAAGCAGGAATGAATTCAGCTCTCCCACCTCCCTGTCACTGCTACTCTTTGGCCTGGCCTTTGCTTGTTCTCTGCCACCCTTCTGTGGTAGTGAAGATAGCAGCAGGGAGAAATAACAGACTTTTAAAACTATTTGATATTGGCAGAATAAAGCAGGGGACTAAGGAGTAGCATTTGCAGTAGCAGGAATGCAGGGGATACTCAGTAAGTTTGCAGATGATACTAAATTGGGAGGAGCTGCTGACCTCCTGGAAGGCAGGGAGGCCCCACAGAGAGTCCTGACAAATGTGAGGGCTGAGAAATCCCCAACCATGTGACAGGGGCAAGTGTCAGATCCTGCCCTGGGATGGGGCAGCCCTGGATGCAGGGACAGACTGGGAATGAGAGGCTGGAGAGCAGCGCCCTGGCAAGGGACCTGGGGGTCCTGGTTGGTGGCGAGTTGGATCTGAGTCACCAGTGAGTCCTGGCAGCCCAAAGGGCCACCAGGCCCAGGGAGGGATTGTCCCGCTCTGCTCTGCACTGGGGCAGCCTCACCTCCAGTGCTGGGGGCACTTGGGGCACCACAAGATCAGGAGGATCCAAAGGTGTTGGAGAGTGTCCAGAGGAGGGACACGGAGCTGGGGAAGGCTCTGAGGAGCAGCTGAGGGCACTTGGCTCGTTCAGCTGGAGCAGAGGAGACTGAGGGGAGGCTCCTCAGGGGCTGCAGCTCCTCCCGAGGGGAGGCGGAGGGGCAGGGGCTGAGCTCTGCTCTGGGACAGGGACAGGAGCCCAGGAAGGGCTGGAGCTGTGCCAGGGCTTGGGATGGATCTCAGGGCAAGGTTCTTTCCCCCGAGGCTGCTGGCACTGCCCAGGCTCCCCAGGGAATGGGCCCGGTCCCAAGGCTGCCAGAGCTCCAGGAGCGTTTGGACAGCGCTCTCAGGGATGCTCAGGGTGGGCTTGTTGGGGTCTCCTGGTTAAAGCCAGGAGTTGGACTGGATGATCCTTGTGGGTCCCTTCCAGCTCAGGATATTCCAGAATTCTGTGATACTCAAAATGTGCCTCAAAGCAGATTCCTATAGGTATTCCTTCACAAATTTTTCCCTAGTCTGAGATGGGGCAGTGTTTCACACTGCAGTCACATTCAAAGGAATTGTGTTGTTGTCTGCCTGGAAAAACAGCACTGTTTGTGTTGGTGTCTCAGTCTGAGAGGGAAGTGGTGTCCCTGTGACTGACACAGGGCATTTTGTCTGCGAGGGCCTGGTGAAGAAAAGCTCCAACTGTCTCCAGTGGACTCCTGAGTCATGTGCATTAGACTGTGAACTTCAGAGTTATTCATTGACCATGGATAAGCACAGTGGAAAAAGGAAGTTTACTTCACACTGGAGTTTCCTTAGCATGTGTGGGATTTTCCTCCTGCCACAAGCAGTGGGTTATAGGTGAGGAAAATCTCTGCAGTGGATGCAGAGTGTTGGGTTTCACTTATTCCCAATCAAACTGAAAAGATGCAGGTGAATAGAGATCTGATTTACATGTTGGAGAGGGACTGTTTATAAGAGGGTGTAGTGATGGAGCAAGGGGGAATGGCTCCAAACAGACAGAGGGCACAGTTAGATTGGATATTGGGAAGAAATTCTTGGGAAGAAGCTCCCTGTCCTTTTACCAGGAGCTGGGAAGGTCAGCACATCTCAGGAAATGATTCCTCCGTGTAAAACATGGCCATGCGTGCTTCTTGCTGAAAGAAGTGTTCTTAATGGTGCTTTGTGGATCCAAGCCATATACTTCTGTGGAAGGGGGTGCATCTGCTTTGTCTGGGGTCTTCATTTATTTATTTATATTTATTTATTTTATTTTATTTATTTGAGTTAAAGCCTCTCCACAGCACCACAGGTCTCCTTGAGAGGAGGACACAGGAACACCATTGTTTGGCCATTGCAGGAAACCCATTGTCAAGCCAGGAATGTCCCCCTCAGTCTTTTCCTTTCCAGTGGACAGACACCTCTCTGCAGCTGTAGGACACCAACACTGAAGTGCAGTAGCTAAATAACCCTCTTCTGAAGAATGACCTTATTTACAGGCTCATTCTTCAGTAAATGATGCCTTTCTCTTAGTGCTTTAGTGTAGCTGGTGTTCATGGGCCATTTGTTCTTGAAATTCACAGGTCTCAACCAGGAGCAGCTGCAGAAGGGTGGGGGGAAGTTTTAATGGTGTTCTTAACTGTGTTCATCCTTTGTTTTCACACACTTGAAAAATGCACAGCAAAAGGCTCCCATTTCCAAACCATCTGATAGAAAACTGTTGGGCAGAGTTGGTGTTGAGGGACAGCTCTGAGGCCTCAGGGATTGATCCCATGGCAGCTCCCAGGGGACAGAGCCTCCTGTCCACACTCTGGGGCTTCCTAGAGTCTGCTCCAGGAAAATAACGTGTTCTCCTCTGTGCACACATATTTAATCTTGTACATCTCTGCAGAGGAAGAAGAAGAACAGGCTGCTGGTACAGTCCCAGGTGCTGTTGTCTCCATGGGCTGGGTTAGAGTTGTTTAAATGAAAAGCAAAACCAACCAAACAAAACAGCTCTGCCAGTGCAAAGCTCTGCAGCCTCCAGACCTTACCTGGGGCACAAGTGAGGACAGCACTGAGGTGCAGCAAAGGGGAACCAGCTGCTGTAAATCCTGAGGGATTTGGATACAAGTTTTGCTTTGACCCTGCTGCTGCGTGTGTGCTTTTAGGAGCAGATTTTAGTCTAGACTGCCTTTGTTTCTGTCAGACTCCAGTGCTGGTTTGCAGGGTTGGTTTGTGTGTTCTGTGTTTCCATTCTGGGATTTGCAGGTAGGGACACATGGTGTTTTTATCCTTAAGGTGGAATTAAAACTTAGCAAAGACCTCTCTGTATTTCATCTGTGGGATCAGCTCTGCCAAAATCAGCACCACAGCTGATGCTGGGTAAACTTCCCAGGATTTGCTTCTGCCAGAGCTACAGCTACGCTCAGTGGTGGTAATAGGAAGAATGAATCTGCATTTGTGCAGAATTTCTAAAATAATGAGGGGTGTTGGGTTTGGTTCCAGCTGATTATTTTTTTGTTAAGCAGCAGTTTAGTGCCCAGCTAACAGGGATTATCTGTTTGTTCCAGGAGTTGGGAAGCACCACAGAGAGCCAGGAGCCAACCAATCATCTCAACACCTAAATGAGGCATTAAGTCTGGTGAGCTCTACACATTTCTCTTGCAATGTATGAGCTCTGCTGGGTCCCACCCTGACCTGTGTGGCTGTCCCTTGTAGCTGCAGGTGTTCTGCCAGGGGCTCCCTGAGCATCCTCAGCCTTTGCCAAGGACTGCCAGGGGCACATTTGCTTGCTGCTGGATAATACAAACCTTGCAAGTGGCTGAATGAGGTGCTGCCAGAGCTTCCTCTGCTCAAGGAGAAATCAGGATCCTTTCTGGAAGGCTCCAGCCTTCCTCCTTTGGGTGATTGACACGAGTAGTCTGTAGTGGGAACCCCGGGCTCTTGTTTGTCACACGCTGGGAACGTTCCCAGTTCTAGGAGGTTCTCTGGGTGCTGGTTAGTCACATGTGCTGACCTGATTTCTTTTCTCTAACAGATCTGTTGCTCTGTCTGAAACCTCACCAGGGAACACAAGTATTAGAAATGGCAGGTAAGAGCACCTCAGACACAGCAGGTAGGGAGAGTGGTTTCAGAGGGTGTTGTTCATGGTGCTGTAACGTGTCAGGAATATGACCTGTGTCCCTTCCCGAGACCTTGGTGATCCCTAAAGCTTTTCAGCTACTTCTCTTGCCTTGGTCACATTCACTTTCCTGCTGTGTCCTGATCTGTCACCTGAGGTTTCTGCTCAAGTAATAAAGGTTCAGATGTGACTTGCTTGAAAGTTTATGAGGATGGAATTTACTCAGAAAAAAAGTACATGAGTACAATTCCTTCTTTCCAGAGGCTTTCCACAGTGTTCCTAACTGTGCTATTGACATTAATCCATCTGAATTTTGCTTGCAGTGAAATTAGGAACAAAATTCCAACTTCTTTTAAAATAAGAAGTCTGGAATTTGCCTCCAGCTGCAGCTCATGGGTGATGCAGTTTGGTTTTTGAAAGCATAGGGTGCAATTTGCTGATCTGATATGTTGATCCCAGCCTTGATGGGAGAACTGTAGCACTCTGAGCTCTGCAATCAGACATGAAAGGGGATATTTTAATGTAATTTATTTTGTCTAATCTCAGGAGTAACCCAGAACAGCTGGGAACTGCGGGGTCTCTGGGTGGGAGGAGGTGGGCAGCAGCTGGGTAGCAGCAGAGAAGAGGTGTAATCTCCAGCTTTGTGTACCTAGCAAACAATTGTGAGGGTGTTTGGACCATTTTATGAGCTTGAAAAATGACAAATGGGAAAATGGACAATGCAGTGGCTGCTTGGTTTTGGCCCCACCACATGGAAGCTCTGCACTGGGAGCTGGCAGAAGCTCTGCTGTCCATGACAGAAAATGGGAGAGAGCAGAACCAAAGGAACAATCTGCAGCTTCAGCTGTTGAAGAGGGACAGAACAAGTTTCCTCATCCTTCAGAAAAAAAATAAATTGTTAGAGAATCTGCTTTTACTGCATTTGCTTAATCTTGGTCTTACTGGCTTCCCTAGAGACCTGTCCTTTCAGCTGTGTCCCCTCCCTTTCCCTTGATCCAGCATTGTTAAATCCCTTTCTAGGCTGCAGGGACACACTGTGCAGGAGAAATCCCATTAGGTGCTTACAGCAAACAAAAAAATTAATGCAAAGGAATCCAAATTCCTGTGGACTTTGAAAGCATCCATGGGCCATCAGCTCTCCATGGGATGGAGTCAGCAGTGGTGTTAACCAGTAACTCAAACCAGCTTGGAGGGCATCTGAATTAATGTAAAATGGGTTTAAGGGAGATGGGTGAGGAGGGGAAAAAGACTTGATGTTTGTTTTTATCAGGACAAGTCAAATTGGGCTGGTGACTTCAGACATTATTCCATAGCTACTTCTGATGTATTCCCAGTGGGCGTTCTCACCATATTTTCTGTGTGAAAATATGCATGAGGGAAAGCCTTTTTCCTTCCTAAAGCCTGGCTGCAGCTCTAGGCTCTTCCCTGCCAACCTTCAAACAGAGCTGAGGAGCTGTTCCTGCAAAATGTCTCCTCAGCCAGAGATAATGGGAAGAGAAGGGGAACTCTTGTGCTGACAGTTCTTGTTCAGACATTTCCTCTTGTCTCCTGCGCCATTTGGAGGTTTTCCCAGGACATTCTTCATCTCTTCCTCTGGTTGTTTTTAATTCTGTTTACTGGGGCTGAAGGAGGCTAGAGACAATTAGTCACAATGCCCTGGAATCAAACTTTAATCAGCTCTGGAAGGCAAAAGCAAACATTCCCAAACATGTAGGAACACACATCCAGGCACACACACACAGATCTGGGAGCTGACAGCAGCAGAGGATTTAGGCATTTAATTACTTGATTTTAAAACAGAAATTCTTCCCAAGGTAGGGTTTTCTTTACCATATAGCTTTTGGCAGCATTTGCTTATTTATTGTCTCTGAATGCAAAGCATTTGTTTTTTGTTTTTTTTTTTTTTTCTTTTTCCTAGGGCTTAACCTTGCAGGAAAAACTCGAATGTAGCCTTTTTCCATTAAAAATCATGTGTGTTTTCAAAACAAGATCATCCCTGACATGGAATCACAAAATGGTTTGGGTTGGAAGGGACCTTAAATCCCATCCAGTGCCACCCCTGCCATGGCAGGGACACCTCCCACTATCCCAGGCTGCTCCAAGCCCCGTCCAGCCTGGCCTTGGGCACTGCCAGGGATCCAGGGGCAGCCACAGCTGCTCTGGGCACCCTGTGCCAGGGCCTGCCCACCCTCCCAGCCAACAATTCCTTCCCAACATCTGACTTATTTCCTAGCACTGGATGATACCTGGGTACAGAATTCCAGTTTGGGGATGCCTTCAGGCACCCTTCCTTATTGTTCCAGGCTACAACAGGTCCTAAGGCCTGACCCTGGCCAGGACAGGCTCCTGCTTACTCAGAGCTGGTGGCTGAAGGTGAATCTGCTTGTCTGGACCCTCCCCAGCCTTTCTTTCTTGCTGTGGATTTCAGAAGGGTTGTAACTGAACACCACTGTGCAGCTGCTTCCCCCAGATGTTGCTGACACCTCCCCCTTCCTGAGGAAGCTTATCTTGGAGCTTATTTTGTTTTTTTCTTTCACACAACTCCACACGGATGTGTAAAGGTGTTAAATCCATGTGATGTTCATTAGCTTGTTCCTATTCCCCTCTCAGCCTTGTGTGTAGTAGAATAAATGTCCTGTCTACTGCTGAGGAAGAAAACCAATATATTTGTGGTCCAGGGAGAGGGTGAATGTGCAGCACTGTCAGAAAGGTGTGGAGGATACAACACATTTCTGCTCTCAGCTGAAATCTGTGTTCTATGTTCCAGAAAAGGTGAATAACTTCCCACCGCTCCCCAAATTCATCCCTCTGAAACCGTGTTTCTACCAGAATTTTGCTGATGAAATTCCCATCGATTACCAGTTCCTGGTGAAGAGAATCTATCATGTGTGGATCTGTAAGTTGAATAAAAACACCTGTGCTGGAAAAAGGTGTTTGTGTAGTAAAACCCCATAGATCTCAATGACTAATGTGCTTTAAAGTTTAGATGAGGAGCAATGATCCCCCTTGGAATACTCTAATATAACTTTATGCCTGAATTTTAAGCTGCTGTACCTGGAATTCTTGAATAATCTTGAAGAAGCGAGGGTGGCAGTGCTGGAAAAGACTATTAGTAAATAGCAGACCACCTTTGATACCTTTATTAATGTCAAATAATCATAGAATCTCAGACTGGTTTGGGTTGGAAGGGACCTGAAGGATCATCTCATTCCACCCCCTGCCATGGCAGGGACACCTTCCACCATCCCAGGGGACTCCAAGCCCTGTCCAGCCTGGCCTTGGGCACTGCCAGGGATCCAGGGGCAGCCACAGCTGCTCTGGGCACCCTGTGCCAGGGCCTGCCCACCCTCACATGGAAGAATCCCTTCCCAATCTACCCCTGCTCTCTGGCAGTGTCCTGTCCCTCCATCCCTTGTCCAAAGTCCCTCTCCAGCCTTTTTATAAGCCCTGTTTAACTCCCAAAAATAGGTACCTTAAGGAAATTCCCGGTTCCCCTAGGTAAGCGTAAGTAAGAAGGAGAATTTTAGAAAAAATAATTGTAGCCCATTTGCTGCTGCCTCTCTCCCCACCTTGGAAGAAGTCTTCCTAGAATTCTAGAAAGGCTGAAATTCCCTCTTATCCTCACATTTCCCTTCCCAATGGAAGCAGTGTCTTCTAGCTGTATGCTGGCTCTGCCTTAGCTATGCAGAGCCCCCCAGACATTCCCCATCCTGCTGGAGTTGGGAGCTGATCCTGTCACAGCTGGTGATGTGCTGATACTCTGTGCTCTGAACAGAGCTCCTGGCCCTGGGCTCCTGTTGTTTCCCTCAGCCATTCAGAAGCCAGGAATGAAAATTGACCATTCTTCTCCAAGGAATGAAATCGGTGTGGCAGGCCTAGGAAACCACAGGGAACGCTTTGGAAGATTAAGAATCTTTTTGCCTTGCTTATCTTTTTTTCCCCAAATGCTTGTCATCCTCTTTACCCTTCTCACTGAAGGAAAGCTTGTTTTCTGCCAGCTCTGCATTTGGTGGCATGGCTTTTATTCCAGATGCACGGGATGTGTGTAGGAGAGAGATTTGTGTGCATAAATAATGGCATAATCCATGGCTCCATTGTTCTTTGGTTATGTGGAGCTGCTGCAATGAGCTCTGTAATTTTCTTGCCTGAAGAAGCTGCCTGTCCCTCCAGACTCACTGGTGCGATGCCGAAGCTGTAAAGCCGCCTTTGTCCTCCCCTCTCCCAAAACAAAGAGTCCCTCAGTCGAGTTAATGGCAGGCTGGAGAAGAGCCAGGGATTTGGGCATGGCCAGGAGAGCTGCCATCTGCACCAGGAGTTTCACATTTCCATCTCCTGCTCTCAGGAGTTTCACATTTCCATCTGCAGAGCACTTCCTTTGGGGGTCTCCCTGATTTTTTTGCGTGGGTTGGAGAGCGACGTGTAAAGGGAAGAAGGTAAACAAGAAAGGGCCAGTTTTGAAAAACAGAAACACACAAGTTTGTTGCTGGAAGGGTGATTGCTCATTAGTTTAATTGGATGTGAGCAGTGGATTAAGGTGGAGGGAGGTTTGGGGAAGGTTGTACCAGAGCTCCCACTGCTGGAGAACAAACTCTGACCTGAGGCACAGGAGAGCCAAAAGTTCCTTAAAACTTTGTAGATGCTCTTGGCTTGGTGTTTTGTCAAGTATTTTAAAATAAGTAACTTTTGGAGAATAAATTGCTTCTGAAAATGAATATTTGGAAAAGTACAGCTAATTGGTGTGTAAATGAAATATCATAGATTTATGGAATACCAGAATAGTTTGGGTTGGAAGGACCTTAAAGCCCATCCAGTGCTACCCCCTGCCATGGGCACCTTCCACTATCCCAGGGTGCTCCAAGTCCTGTCCAGCCTGGTCTTGGACTGCCAGGGATGGGGAATCTACAACCTGTTAGTTTAAATACCTAGATTCAATTAATTTAAATAACTAATATTCTTCTCCCCAACATTAGGACTCACCCAAACCATTGTGTACAAAGCTTCGATGGCTACTCAGAAGACATTTTCTTTGCAGTAAAACAATGTTTTATTTTACTCTCAGGCCATGTGTAAGTCAGAAGTAGCAGCTGGGTATAGGTTTCATTCCCCTGATTGTGTTGTCAGTATTATTTTGTGACCATAAAATCTTGCAGTTGTTCAGGACCCCCAGGCTGTGTGAAGGCAGGTGGGTCAGTGCCCAGGAGGAGAGGGAAGAGTCAGAAGGACCAAGGCAGTGATGTGCAGATGAGCTGCAGAGCCATGGCAGGGAGTGAAGTCTGGAATGGGCAGGACACATTCCCTTGGCACAGGTGAAGAGAAATTCAGGGATTTAATTCTGCCTGGATAACTGAGGCCAAGGTCTAGAGTGTTCCCATGAGCTCAGCTCATCACCAGGCTGTGCTGGAGGGTCTTTGGTGTTTGGACCTTTTACCTTCTCCTTTCCCTGTGCTTGTTGATACAGGTTACCACAAAGGGTTTTAAGAGTCCCCACCAGTTTTCCAAAATAGGAGATTGAAAATTGGCCTCTTTGAGCCTGGCAGAGCCTGGTGAGGATGCTGGGACAGCTGTGGGGTGCCCCTGGCTTGGGGCTGAACTCCCTTTCCAGGGATGTGAGCTCCAGAAAACTGGGGGAACATCATTCCTTCATATACTACTACGTAGTGCAGCACTGCTGTGCTCTGGGGGCCTTTGTCAACTGTTCCTTTTCATCCAAGTGACAGGGACAGGGATGTGAAAAGGCCTCTAAGCCACCCTTGTGGTCCCATATTCTCAGCCTGATTGGAGTTTGTTTATCCCCTTGCTCAAGGCAGCACTGCCAAGCCCCCAAGATATCCAGGCTTCCTCAGAGGCCCAGGGAAGCGGAGAGAGAGCCTGCAAGGCACTGAGCTGGCTCAGAGATAGCTCCTGAGGCAGCCTCAGCAAGCACAGTCATTCAGAGGCAGGGGCAGGGCTTGGGTTACCCCCCTCTCCTCCCACAAAGGGGTTTTGCTATAAATGGAAATTAAACCTTGTCCATAATTCATAACAACACTGGCCTGAGTATTGGTCACATCAGTTGCTGCTTAGGCTGTCCATGCTTTGACAGGTCGTACAAGAGTTCCCTCATCCCTGTGCTGCAGGATCCGGCTCTGGAGCTGGATGTTGCTGTGCTCCCGGCTCCAGGTCACACAGGAGCCTGGGACTCACTCAGAGCAGCTGCACTGCTGCCCCAGGGACCCTTCCCACTGCAACCCTGGGGACTTCCTTGAGTCCTGGGATATCCTGACTTAGCAGGGACCCTCAGGGATAATCAGTGCAGCCCCTGGCCCTGCCCAGACCCCCCAACAAGCCCACCCTGAGCATCCCTGAGAGCGCTGTCCAAACGCTCCTGGAGCTCTGGCAGCCTTGGGGCCGGGCCCATTCCCTGGGGAGCCTGGGCAGTGCCAGCAGCCTCGGGGGGAAGAACCTTGCCCTGAGATCCATCCCAAGCCCTGGCACAGCCCCAGCCATTATCTTATTTCCTTTTCTCACAAAGTCCTGAAAGTTCCCCACCCCCCATTCTCTCCTCTGCCCTCTCCCCAGTTTACTGCATCACGCTGGCCGTGAACCTCATCGCCTGCCTGGCCTGGTGGATCGGGGGAGGCTACGGGGTCAACTTTGGGCTGGCCATCCTCTGGCTGATCCTCTTCAGCCCCTGTGGCTACGTCTGCTGGTTCCGACCTGCCTACAAAGCCTTTCGGTGAGTACGAGCCCAGGAGGTGCTCCTGGTCCAGTTTCCTTTGGAAGTTTCCCTGGTTGTTACAGGGGAGTTCTGCTGGGAAGATCTCTCTGGCTGGGATGAAGATTCAGACCTGATGTCTGAATGTCTTGTTTACTTTCAAAATGAAGAAGAATGTGGCTACTTTTAAATACTAGATGCAGGACTGAGGGTCACATAAGACTGAAGGTGAGCAGCTTGCCACTTCTAAGGAGGTTAAATTCATATTTTACTTAAGTATCTCAAACTTAGCAGCACCCTCATCTCAGTACAGCATTAAAATAGGTACTAATTTGGTAAAGCTTCATTGAAGCTTATTTTGATGGAAGACTATTAAGTTATTAGTTTTTGAGAACTCTTCTGATTTCTGTTTCCAGCTACTTGAGAGCTTGTCTGCTTAGCTTTTTAGATAAAAGCAGTTCCCTGGAGTCAGTCCTTCTGAAACTCCACAAATATTTAAAGCCATGCTACATTTTTGCTTTAATTAATTATCATTTGCATTTGCTGTGAACCACGAGGTATCACTCAAACATTTATGTGTAAAGCCTGGCAGAGCTAGGAGGGTGCTGAGCAGTTCCCAGCCTGACACAGGGAAAGGAGGAGCCTCTCCAGTGCCACCACCACACCCCACACAACAATCAGGGGTTTGCCCTCTGAAGGTGAAGCTCTTCTTGGTAGGATGCTCTGGATTTTGATTATTCACCAGGCTCTGTGATGGTTTGGATAACAGCAAAAGCAGCTGATGGCAATGGGAGGTGGCAGGTGGCTCCTGTCTAGCACATGATAAATTAATTGTTTAAATGCACTTCTGAATTGATGCTTTGTGTGCCCTCAGCACTGGGCAGGTGCTGTTAAATCACCAGTGGCATCGTGGAGTAGAGGGGAGGGTCATTTCTACAGAAAAGAGGAGGGTTGGATTTGTCTCAAAGTTCCAAATGACGTGAAAATCCCAGCTCTGAACTCTTGCCCTCTGGGGCCGGAGTTTGTCCCCATCCCAAGCTCAGAAGCCCCAGGGCCTCCAAGTGCTGGAACTCTGTTCAAAGAGGAATTTCCATTCTAAAGTCTGGGAAAAATTACTCTTCCCTGCTGACCTCCCCTGAGCTCTGCAAGGGCCGTTTCTCATTATTCCTTGAACGTTGTTTGGATGTGTTTATGCAAGTGAATGCTGAGAGGTCCCTGAGGTTACTCTGTGCTGAGACTTGCAGTTAAAAAAAGACTCAACACCAGGGACAGCGTGGGGAGCCCAGGGATCACCCCCTGGGACAGCAGCTGGGAAGAGGCACGGAAATCACTGCTGGGATCACAAGTGGTGATTCCAGAGGCAAAATCAGCCCTCCTTTCCCTGGAAGAGGCCACCCTTCAGTGCTGGCACCCTGTCCTGCAAGGATGCTTCTGTAAAACCTTCGTCATCCTGCCGCATCCCAAATTAAATTAGCTGCAGAGCTTTGGTGCTAGGGCAAAGCTGTAGCAAATCTGCACCAGAAAGCTGGATGAGAAATCACCTTTTCTCTGTATCCCCACTAATTCCTGCAGATCCTTTCAAATGAAGACTCCTCCAGCCCCTTCAGGTTGGAGTTGCAAGAGTCTGTTTGAAGGCTCAGCCTGGAGCCTAATCCTTGTTAATTGGATTCTGACAGGCACCACTGTCAGCAGGCCCTGCCTAAAGTATTTCTTTCACATTGCTGTACTCGGAGGTGGTATTTGAAGGGTGGGATTGTGAGTATACTCAAGGATGACAAATCTTCCAGAGCCACCATCTGTGACAGACACCCAGACCAACACGGGCAGCTCCGAGGAGCGTGGATCTGACTGGAGGATTTTCCATGTGCCTCACCTCCCTCATCTCTTCCCAAAGCATCAGGGGCTAGAATTATAAAACTAACAATCATTAGCATAATTAAAATAATAAGCATTTGAATACTTTCAGGGTTTAAGCAAGAGCTGACAATGATTGGAGCTCTTTTCTTCACTCCTGTTTGCACCAAACTGCCTCACCTGAAGGGTTTTTTGCAGATCTGTAGATAAATCATTGGCCCTCTGAGTTCCTTAGAGTATGGGAATCATTTGTATGATTAAAAATGATAGTTTGAGGAACTTCAGATGTGCCTGATGTGGCTGGTTTGATGGGGTGAAGATGTGTTGTGGCAGAGCCCAGACTTGGGCAGGGCAGTGCCAACCCCCCAGTGTACCCAGAGACTGTGAATGTCCCTGGTCAGCACCTTGCTTGGGGTCATTTTCATGCTAATTGTTGTAGCTGCATAAACTCAAGGACATCACCTGTACATCCTGAGGATGGGGAGCCTGCAGAGATGGGAAGTGTGCCTCTGCTTTCAGGGGCCCACCCACCTCTCTCATGGCTGTTTTCTCTTCTATGATGTCCCAGTGCTGGATTATTTACCATGGGCGTGGGAACATAATGACAAGCAGACACTGAAACACTCCCAGCTGGAATTCTCATGCTCAGTGATCATTTTAGTGTATGGACAGCCTCTGCCTGCCAGCATTAGGCCCCTGCGTGCCTCCTTGCCGGGGGTGGAGCTGGGCAGGTGTCAGGCTGGGCTGATGTTTGGTCAGAGAATGATTCAGACTCTCTGTGTAGGAGACTTGTGTCCCTCAGCCTCTCCTTGTGTGTCATCATACATGCAATTCCTTGTGGAGGGCGACTGCAGGAGCCAGGTTATTGGGAGCCAATCTGTGCTGCTGAGTCACGGAGCTGTGTGCTCCCACTGCCAGGGAAGGGGGAGAAGCTCCCAGCACACAGCCATGGGGAGATCCCTCTGGAGTGGAACCACCACTCTGGAGGGTTTGAACATGGTGGTGGGGTCAGACAGGGGTGTGGAGCAGCACAAGGTGCCAGTGCCCCTCTGACCTCCTCTCTTCCTCCACAGGTCGGACAGTTCCTTTAATTTCATGGCCTTTTTCTTCATCTTTGGGGCGCAGTTCCTCCTCACGGTCCTGCAGGCGATCGGCTTCACCGGATGGGGAGCGTGGTAAGCAGGAATGTTCCAGCAGGCCCAGGAGCTCTGGCTGTGGCTGCTTCCAGGGACTTGGAGAGGCTGATGGGAACCCATACAAGGTGGAGGAGAAGAAGAAGCTTTCTGATTTCCGCAGTGGCAGAGATTATCTGCTCTTGGGGTGCACCATTTGGGTTTCATTGCTGTGTTGGCAGAAATCAAGGCCAAGTTGGATGGAACTTGGAGCTACCTGGTCTAGTGGAAGGTGTCCCTGCCCATGTGGTCTGGCTGGGCTTTAAGGTCCCTTCCAACCCAAACCATTCTGTGATCTTCACCTGGTTGCTCTTTGTAGCCTCTTCCCTCAGTGTCCATTTCTTTTACCATTTAAGCAGCCTGTGTCAGGCTCAGCACTGCCCTCAGTGTTGGCAGCACACGGTGAGCTGAGTGTGGTGACTCATTGTTGGCCTATGAGAAGTACTGTGAGAGTTCTCCTAAAATAAATGGGAGCTTGTTAGTGTCTGTCCCTGGTTGTGTTATAATTGTTTGGCATTTTAACTTCCTGTCTGTAGAGACTTGAGAGCAATTCCTGCTGAAACTACAAGTAATGGAAAGTCTTAGCACTCCATTTAACACTCTGGTTTCAGAATTGCTGAAGCCTCACCTGGTTTTTGCCAGCAAAGGAATGGAGATGGAATGTAAATCACAGGACCATGGTGTTCCCTGATCCCAGTTCTGGTCTCTAGATGCACAACCAAAAGCACTTTGGGAATATGTCTTCTCTTCCCAAACTCCATGCAGCTGGCTGTCCCTTAAAGCTCTCAGACTGGATGAGTGAGGGATGCTGGCAAGTGAGAGTTGAGATCTTGGGGAAATACCTGTATTGAATTCTCGATTATCCTCATTGTTCATTTCATTTTCAAGAGCTTAAAAGCTGCCTTGTAATTTCTGGGTTATGAATCACAGAAACAGGGAATGGTTTGGTTTGAAAGGGACCTTAAAGCCCACCCAGTTCCACCCCCTGTCATGGGCAGGGACACCTTCCACTATTCCAGGCTGCTCCAAGCCCCCTCCAACCTGGCCTTTGACACTTCCAAGGATACAGAAGCAGCCACAGCTGCTCTGGGCAACCTCTGATGGGGCCTTACAAGCAAGTAAACAGTTTTTCTGAGAACAAGGACACTTTGAAAAGCAGATTATAATGATGTTTTGTCTCTCTTTTTCTGTTTCTTCTAGTGGATGGTTGGCAGCCATCACCTTCTTCAGCACCAGCGTGGCAGCTGCTGTGTTCATGCTGTTCCCTGCCATCATGTTCACAATGGCAGCAGTTGCAATGTTCATCTGCATTATAAGGGTAGGTTCTTCTAATGGAAGGTGTCCCTGCCCATGGCAGAGAAGCAGAATGAGATGAGTTTTAAGGTCCCTTCCAGCCCAAACCATTCTGGGATTCTGAGATCCTTCAGATCTCTCTCTGCCTTGGAGAATCCCCGCTGTGTATCACAATAATGTGAAGAGGCAGCTCAGCAGCCACCACAAGCCATCACTGCTTTGAAAGGTTGCACAGTGCAGTCAGTTGATGTCTCTCAGAATTTCTGGAGGACAAATCTAGACAGCACAAGACAGCTCAGGCTGGAAATTGTCACGGTGTCATGTGGTGATGTTGCTTTATGTCATGCAAAGCAAGCTTCATGTGGAGCAACCCGAGGCTGTGTGAAGTGGGGAGGTTTGGATTGGATATTAGGAAATATTTCACAGAAAGGATTGTAAAGCATTGAACAGGCTGCCCAGGGTGGTGGTGGAATCATCATCCCTGGGAGTGTTCAAAAAATGTGTGGATGTAGCTCCTGGGACATGGGTTAATGGTGAACATGACGGTGCAGCTGGGCTGATGGTTGGACTTGGTGGTCCTGGAGGTCTTTCCCAGCCTCAGCTATCCTGTGATTCCATGATCTGTTGCTCTTTGGGATGGTCAATGGTGAAGCATCTGCAGTGGGGACGAGGTGGCAGGGTGGGAATTGGGTCTCTGCAGAAACAAGAACTTGCAGTAGTACTCTCTGGAAAGCTTTGGCAGACAGGGAAAACAAGCTCTGTGGAAGCAGTGGTGTTGGATTCTGTGTTGGAGAGGTTTCAACCCCCTGGCCTGGGCTGGCTGTCTTGCTGTGGGATCCCCCACCTGAATTCTGGGCATGGAGCTGAAATGTGTTCAAGTATTGGGTTGATATTCTCTATCTGCATCTCTGTTCACTGTATTACTGCATTTTTTGTGCTTTGTTCCTTGGGAATCCAGCTCTTCACAGAGAGAGGAACAAATCCACAATCCTATTCCCAAGTGGCTCTGGAGGGGCACAGCTCTGGGCTCCTGGTGCTGACTCTCCTCTTGTCCTCCCTTTTATCCCTTAGGTACATAAAATCTACCGAGGGGCTGGTGGAAGCTTCCAGAAGGCTCAAGACGAATGGAACAGTGGTGCATGGAGGAACCCTCCCAGCAGGGAGGCCCAGTACAGCAATTTTTCTGGGAACAGCCTGCCAGAGTATCCCACAGTGCCCAACTACCCCTCTGGAAACCAATGGCCTTAAGCAGCAACAGCTGCAAACTGCCTGGATTCTCTCCTTTTTTGTCTTTTTATTTTTGTTCTTGGAAAAGATCATTTGCATTCCCCCCCAAGCACCCCACTCATCTCGGGGACCTTTCTGGTTCTTGTCTCCTGATCCCTGCGGAATATCCGTGCTCTCAGCCCTTCCCACCTCCACTGCACTGCACGGCCATGGCAGAAAGCTTTTTGTTTGCCTTGAGTCACCAGTATTTGCCTCGTTGCAGATTGAGAACAAATCCTTCACTGCCCTTGCTTGAGGAAATCCTCTCCTGACTATCCCTGGAAAAGGCTTGTCTTCCCTGTGATGGCAACACTACCACAGCTGTTCCTGCCCCTGCCCCTGCTCAGCTTCCTTGGAATGCCCAGCACAGCACCATGCTGTCTGTAGCAAAAGCAATCAGAGCATTAGTAGCAACTGGTGTTTACCCTCCTCTATGAATAATGTGGAATTTTTCACTCTAAGGGAAATGCAGCACTTAAATTATTTGGTACTGGTGACACTGAAGTGATTTGTGAAAGCTCCACCCTCCGTGGGAGGATCCCTGCAGGTAACAGAGCGTGCCCTGGGTGAGTCCTCGGATGTGAAGTCCCCACAAGTCCTCATTTGCCTGGCTCAGACTGTTGTGATGCTACAAGTCTTGCTTTCCCTGCTGCCAAAACCTCTTGCTGGATCTGTGTGTTCCAAAGGTGCAGATTCATGTCTTAGGTTCATAATTGCTCACTGAAGCCTGAACCAAAGCCCAGTGGAAATCAGTGCAGAGCTGACACTGGGCCTTGGTGATGCTCACCCTGGTACAGGGACTCAGCACGAGATCTCCCCACCATGTAACTTCCAGCCAGGTTTTGTGCTGGCCCAAGGAATGCCCCACTGGACACACCTTGTCCTGTTGGGACACCTTTCTCCTGGGTTCCTAGCCAGGAACCAGATGCAAGATAATGATTGATCTCAGTGCTGGAGCCCCAGGCTGGTTTAGAAATGCTCCTGTTACCATGAATAGTTTAATTCTGCCTTCTGCTGGTGCAGCTGAACTCCAAACATTACAGTGGGGTCTGGGAGGCCAAGGGAAGTTTGTTAGTCCTCATGGCTGCTGTTGCCTCTGTGGCTGGCAGGACTTCCATGAGAGATTCCTGCCTTGCTCCAAGGATCAGCTGAAGGGAGGACAAAGCTGTTGGGAGGGATTGTTTTCCCTGAGATTATCCTCCACCTTGTCATTCATCTCCATTCTGTGCCTGAGCCATCCAATTCCCTGTGTCCTACAGCGATCCAGGCAGCAAAGGCTGCGGTTTCCTCTTCCCCCTCAGCCTGCTGTGAATTTTTTCAAACCTGTCCAAACTGGGAGATCAGTTCCCAGCTCACTGGAGTGAGTGTTCCAAGTCTTTGGCTCTCAGTTTTAGCCAATGATCCAGAGTGCTCCATTTAGGAGACCAAGGAAGGGTTGGGCACCCTGGGGATCAGACCCAGAGCCCGCTGCCTTGGCCAGCTGTTGATGGGGTTATTCCAAATTCCCAAATTCCCACTGAGCAACTGGAAAACAAAACTGGCTCCTGGAAAGGGACAGGGACATGGTCCCAGCTAGGTGGAATTGATTTGCAAGTGGTCTTTTGAAAATTTTTCTCTACATGTGCCTTATCTGATGAAATCACAGTTCACAGAGGAGAGCTCCCGCTTCCCCCTCGCCCCTGCAGAATTCCCTGTTTCCCCATTAACTTGTCTTGTGTCATGCTGTAAATAATGAGGGAATTACAGTCTGGAGTCTGCAGGACCCCTGTGTTACCAGGGCCAAAGCAAAAGCAACCCTGGATGGGAGGGCAGAGCCTCCCTGGATTTCTGTTTACAGCCACACTGACCCCCTGCTGCAGGAGCAGCCCTCCCCTGGCTCTGGGACATGGAATGTGCTCCCACCACCAGGATTTTTTTCCTGGAGAGTGTGCAATGTGCTTGGGAGGACGAGCTCTTGGAGCCTTCTTAACACGAACACGACCTGATGGCGTTGTGAAGCTTTTAGGTGCCTTTGTCTAGTGTCAAGTGTAATTTTAAGTGTTCTTTGTCGCTTGCCATCGGAATGATGAAAGAACCGCCTGGCGTTGACTCCCTGGAAATACAATGGATGCACCACGGGGTGAGGGTCAATGGGGCTGAAGGAGGGATTGGCCATACTTGGGAGCCAGGACATGGTGCACCCGTGTTCCTCGGTCCTGCCCCTCGCCATCCTCAGCCTCTTGCCAAAATTCTTCAAAACCGTTTGATACCTGCCCCATTTCAGTGTGTCAAGTTGGAGGTTTCGAAGGAACCAAGAGGAGAAGCGTGGCTGGGGGCTCCACATCATGCTTCTCTTTGGGATTTTCCCCTTGGAGAATCTGGGGGCTATGTTGGAGCACCCACCCTCAGTCACACTGGAAGTGCATGATGCAAGGAGAGAGGGGTGCCTGGGAGCCTGCCCACCAGAATGGTCGGAGCTGGACACCAAAATCACCCCCCTTAGCCTGCACTGCCTGAGATCCCTGTGGAGATCAATGCACCTCCAGGTGGGAACTGTCATCCCCCTCCCTCCTCTTCGATGCCAGAAACCATAATTCCAGAAAGCTGACCCAACATGTTGCCTGAACAACTGTGGCTTATTTTTTTCTCTTCTTTTTTTTGGACTCCTCTGTATGTTTTTAAATGTTTACATTAGATTTCTAAAAGTTCTTAACATCATTAACCCGGCCCTGGCTCCTGGTGTGGTCGGGTGTCATGTGGCGTGTCTGTGTGCGATGTTTCATGTCACCTGTGGAGCTCTGGGTTTTGTTTGTGTTTTTCTCCTGATCACAAGACAATAAATGCTCATCCTGTGCTTGATGAGGAGAACTGGCCGCATCGGAGGAGTGTCTGTTCCTAGGTAACCAGAGTTATCTGGCAGAGGGAAATGGCAAAATCTCTATTTTCCTCCAAAGTCTCCCACTTCATCTTGTTTTCTCTGTAAAAGAACACCACGTTGATGGATGAGGCTCATCCTCTGTGCTGGGGACTGCTGTGAGTGGCTTCTTGTGGTTTGTACTCTTAGAGATGCCCCATCAGCTTTGACCAACGGTGCTGCTGTTGTTCCCATCTTCTAACAGTGGGATTGGAGAGCAGAGATGTGGCTAAAGTCCCATCTCCCAAGCATGGGAGTAATTTCTGTGGCCTTTCCATAGTGCAGAGAGTGGTGTGCTGGTGTCTGCTTTCCCCAGTTATTGCCTGGAAGGAGACTGTTACCCCTGGAGTAAGTGGGCTTGGACAGCGAAGGTGAGTTGAATCCCTTTAGAATGTGGCTGAATTTATTGCCCAAAATGTTCTTCCAAAGCTGTCACAGAATCCCAGAATGGTTTGGGTTGGAAGGGACCTTAAAGCCCATCCAGTGCCACCCCTGCCATGGCAGGGACACCTTCCACCATCCCAGGTTCCTCCAAGCCCTGTCCAGCCTGGCCTTGGGCACTGCCAGGGATCCAGGGGCAGCCCCAGCTGCTCTGGGCACCCTGTGCCAGGGCCTGCCCACCCTCCCAGCCAACAGTTCCTTCCCAATATCCCATCCAGCCCTGCCCTCTGGCAGTGGGAGCCATTCCCTGTGTCCTGTCCCTGCAGGCCTTGTCCCCAGTCCCTCTCCAGCTCTCCTGGAGCCCCTTTAGGCCCTGCAAGGGGCTCTGAGCTCTCCCTGGAGCCTTCTCTTCTCCAGGTGAGCACCCCCAGCTCTCCCAGCCTGGCTCCAGAGCAGAGGGGCTCCAGCCCTTGGATCATCTCCATGGCCTCCTCTGGATTCATTCCCACAGGTTCATATCTTTCTTGTGTGGAGGCCCTAGAGTTGGATACAACACTCCAGGTGGGAACATGGAAATCACCATATTGTGGTGTCATACCCCAGTTCCACTCCATGGTAGATATTTAGTCCTAGGAGAGGCATTTTCCTCACAGCTGTTGATGTGACATGTGCTGATCTCAGTGTCTTCCCTGTCTCCAAAGCCTTGTGCCAGGCTCCCCCTGCCTGGCCCTCACCATCCTTGTCCCTCTGACTGTGGTTCCCTACAGCTGCTGCTGTGCCCTGATGTGTTGGGCATGGGGATGAATTGGATTTTCCTCAAATTCTTGCTCCAGGGCCTCAAAATCTGAGCACAAGGCACATTTTCAGCTCCTGCTCCAGCTGCTGCTTGAGCAGGACCTTGGCACTTGCAGTGAGGGTTCTTTCTGCCTCTGCTGCAGGAGGACTGGGCAGGGATTGTCAGGAATGCGCCCAGATTCAGGAATGGAGGTGGTTGTGCAGCCAAGCTCAGCCTCCCACCCTGAGGAGCTCCCAAAAAGCTCTGGATTGCTGATATCAGGGTGTGAGGGACACTGTGAGGGCCTGGCTTTTCCTTTTCCCTGGTTCTTGCTGTGTTTCCATCACTCCACAGTTCCCTGGGCCGGGATGTTCCAGCTGGGAAGGTGTTGCCCACCTGCCCGGGAGCAGCTCATTCTCCCATCCTGTGCAGTCACAGTGGTCCCTTTGTGTTGTCTGCTTGTGAACGAGCTGAAATGTCTGGTGCTCACAGGAGAGGGACAGGGATCCTGGCTGGATGCTTTCCCAACAGAAATTCCCTGGCTTTTCCTGCTCCCCGTGCTGGTTCCGTGGCATGAGCTGCTCGTGTCTCTGCAGGCCTTTGGCACACCGTGCGCTCACCGCTGCAGATTTGCCTTGAAATAAAATCAAAACTCCTTTCTTCCCCACTCTCCTGCTCCAGAGGGTGGTTCAATTCTCCAGCCAAACATCTGAACAATTTGTGAGTTTTCAAAGTGCGTGAAACAGCCACAAAACCGCAGTGGGGGGTGGGGTGGGGCAAATAGGAAAGGGATGGTTCCAGGGTGATTTTATCCTCTCCAGGAGTTATTTTATCTTCCTCAGGGGTGATATTATCCTCTCAAGGGGTGATTTTATCCTCTCCAGGGACAGGACATGTGTGACAGCACCTCATCACCCTCCTGAGCCAGGTCACAGCACAGGACCAGGCTGGGAGCAGCTGGAATTCACACGTTCAGAATTTTCCTGAATCAAAAATCAGTGGTTTTTGTAGGAGCAAACACCCACAGGGAAAAGTCCTCCAGTCAAATGTTGTGGGGAGAGCTTTTCCCTGGAACATTTCTGCAACAGGAGAGAGAATCAACTCAAGCAGTTGGAAATGCTGAAATGGGTACTTGGGGTGATGCTGGTGGCTGGAGGCCTGATTGTCCCCCAAACCCACACAAACTCATTTGCCCATTGCCTGGAAATACTTTTGGGGTGCATCTGCTCTGTACTGGGGTGAAGATGTGACCAGCAGGGTTGTGCAGGGGTGTCCCCTCCCTCCAGCCTTACCCTGAAAGCCTCAAACTTAGGAGCTGAGAAAAAAGAGGTGAGAAAGAAATTATTCTCTGAAATAGAAAAGTACATAGAAAGTGTCCCCCTTCGCTGAGGGGGTACAGGATGGAGTATTTGTCCCCAGGTGATCAATCAGAAGAAAATGAAAGGCTTTAGGAGGTGGCACTGGGGTCTGTGTCCCTGCTTGGTTCCTGTCCCAGGAGATCACATAATCCTGGAGGTCTGTTCCGTGCAAGGCAGTGGGATGGCAATGTCTCTGTTTCCCTCAGAGTGGCTTTGCTCGGGGCTGATGTCCCCAAAAAGGTGACAATGCCTGTAAAATCCCACCCCGACTTCCCTCCGTTCCCATGGGATGGGGTGTCACAGCTGTGCCCCCTCTGCAGGAGCCCCAGTCCCCATCCTGAGGTTACCCCAGAGCACCTGGAGTGCGGATGGATGTGGGGATGAGGGAACTGTGCCCCAAAAAGGGGCTGTGCCCCAAACCAGGAGTCTACCCAAAAACAGGGACTGTACCCCAAAACAGGAGCTGTACCCCAAAACAGGGCTGTGCCCTAAAACAGGGGCTGTGCCCCAAAAACAGGGACTGTACCCCAAAACCGGGGCTGTACCCCAAAACAGGGCTGTGCCCCAAAAACAGGGACTGTACCCCAAAACCGGGGCTGTACCCCAAAACAGGGCTGTGCCCCAAAAACAGGGACTGTACCCCAAAACAGGGGCTGTGCCCCGGTGCAGGGCTCTCTCAGATATTAGGCCCTGTCCCCTACAGCAACAGGCCCGTACCCCACCCCGGAGGACGGAGGCACCCAAGTCGCGACAACGGCGCGACAACACACACCGGAGCTACATCCATCAGTGGGGCCGGACCCTAGAGGACACCCTACAGCGCGGGCTGTTCCCTGTGTGGCAGCTGCGGCCTCCAGCCCTGCAGGGCGCTGAGGCAGCGCGAGCCCTGTCGCGACAGCGGCGCTTGTCCCGACAGCGGCGCCGGGCAGCGCAGGGTTAACCGGAGCTGTCGTAAAGCGCACGGCGCTGCCGCAAAGCCGCGCCGCCGCCTGCCGGCCGCTATTCCCGAACGCGCTCTACGCCAGCGCCGCTGCGCCGCCACCCTCGCTCCCGCTGCGCTTGCGCCGCGCTCCGCCCCGCGGCCTGTATTCACGAAGCGCGGTTGCGCCGCTGGCGCGCGGGCGCGCACGGGCGCGGCGCGGCTCGTACGCCGTTGGCGCAGCGCGGGCCGTACGCCGTTGGCGCAGCGGCGGAGGGGAGGCGAGCGGGGCCGGGCCGGGGGCGCCGCCATGGGGGAGCGGCCGCGGGGCAGCGGCGCCGCCGCCCGGCGCTGAGGGACCGCCGAGGTAACACCGGGGGAGCACCGAGGGACGGCGGGGGCCCTGCGGCCTCGGCTTCACGCGGCCGGCACCGGGGAGGGGCGGCCGGGCCGGGCGGCGCCGCGGGCGGGGGCGGCGGGGCCGGGGCGGTGACGGGGGGGGGGGGAGGGTTGAGTACCGGGAGGGGCCCGGCGAGAGGAAGGGGCTGTGGGGGTCGCGGGGGTGCCGAGGGAGGCACCGGCTTGGCCTGGCGAGGTCGCGGGTGGTGGGGCTGAGGTGCGATCGGTCTGGGCCGGGGGGAGTGGGGGGCTGTGGGGATCAGGTTGGGATCGGAGCGTGGGGAAGGCTTTGGGGTCGCGTTGGGGTCAGGCTGGGCCGGGGTCTGAGGGCCCAGGGCCGCCTCGCCCCGTCCCCTCCCGGCCGTGCCCGTTTTGTGGCCCCCGGGAAGGGCTGCGAGCCCCCAGTGCCCCCCGAAGCCGGGTGGGCGGCAGGGATGGGCTCGGATCCTCCCCGCCGTGTCCCCTCGGCCCGCACCCTGCCCGGCCTGCCTCAGCCTCGCAGGATGTTGGCTCCTTTGTATGTGGCTTTCCTCTCTCCAGAGGGGTTGGGAAGTGTTTATTTGGGGAAAGGACTCGGCTGAACCTGGTATTTAAAACGGCTTTTTTTTCTTCAGCGAAGCGGGTGAGGATGAATGTGAGAAAAGGGAAAAGTGCCCTCCCCCTCCTGCCCCCAGCAGACAGGAGCCGACTTGAGCTGTTGTGAGGTTTGCAGATGAGGAGCAATCTGCTGGGGAGGCCCGTGGCTCCTGTCGCTGGCTGGCAGGAGGGAGCTCAGCCACCGAGCTGGGTCTGGATCTCGGGGAGCAAACAACGGGAAGTTGTAGGGATGGTCAGGAAGGTGCCTTTTGTGCGCTGGGCAACATGAAGAATTGCCATGTTTGTGTATTTTGGAAGTTAAAAAGCGAAGTTTCACAAACCCCTTTTGAGTTGCTGTGATATCAGTCTGTTCTAAACAGTTTGAGTTAGCCTGGACCTGGGTTGAAACGTGTGTAAAACCTTTGAAAGTTGCCTCCTTAACTAATCCACTTGTCTTCCTTCCTCACAACAAGTGGTTGGAGGTGTGGAAGTGCATTCTGAGGAGTGTGTGAGTTCACCTGCCAGCCAGGCTGCCCTGCACAGTGTGCCCCATCTCCCCATGGCCAGCACAAAGGTTTAAAAACTGGGCCTTATGTAACAGATTGGAGCAAACGTTGGGTGTTTGTCAGTGGTCTGACAAAGAATTGCTGCAAATTAGGGCAGGAGGCCTCCATGGGGAGCCTTCGCTGTGGCAGGATAGGCTTGGCTGCTGTGAGGAACTTGCCAAAGATTTGTTGGTTTTGTTTTAATTTGGTACGTTGGAGATAGGAACGTTGTTTGGTCAGTGTTTTATCACTCCTGAGCAGCTTTTGGGTGCTGGGAGGGTTGTGGTGTTGACTGGTCCAACACCAGCATGCTCAGGTCTGTGGGAACATGAGATCTAGGCAGCCCCCAGCTTTCCAGGGGTTGTCCCTCATCCTGGAGAGGTGGCTGCCCCCTTTTGCTTTAGAGTTTGCTCTCCTCCTCGTTAGCTGACAGCTCTGTGAGGCCTTATAAATCACTTAAAAATTACTTGCGTAGCTCCTTTGCCAAAGCAGCAGCTGCTCTGCTTTGCCCCTGCATCCACGGGGTGCAGCTGGTGGTGGTTTGCAGGGCAGTCCTCGTGTCCAGCAGTTTCCCCAGGCACACTGGATGGAGCTGTGTGCTCTGCCCTTGCAGCCTGGTGTGCGCTGGCTGCTCTTGGTGCAGCTCCTGAGAGGAGGAAGTGGGTCCTGGCAGCTCAGCAGGTTCCTGGGTGTCGCTCTCTGGAGCAGCTTCGCAGTGCCCCTTGTTTTGTATTCTGTGTCAGAGCTCCTGTGCAGCCCGGGTGTTGTCAAAACTGTTAATACGGGAGTGACTCAGCGGATCAATGGGAGTGACATGAGGGTTGTGCTCATGGACAATCAGTATTTCCCAGCTCCAGCCCCACTGGGCTGGAAGACACAATGTCTGAGAGCAGCTGCCAATAAACATCTTTGCTGGATTTGGGCCTGGCTGTGCTCTGGAGCTGTCTCCCCCTGCCCACCCCCCTCCCTGTGGTTTTCCTGGCTAGGAGCTGGCATGAGCTGTGCTGGAGCAGCGCTCCTGTGCTTGGCTGGTCCCTGCAGGTGTGTGCCTGCCCCTTGATCTGGGGCACCGCTGCAAGGCCCAGGCCCTGTGCAAGCCAGGGTGGGTAGGAAGCTGTTTATCTCTGCCTTCAGACAGGAACTGCAGCTCCACAGGCAGTAAAGGATTGGTGGGAAGGGGGAGGGAAGCCTCGGGTGAGCAGCAACCCCTGATGTGCTGTTGTGGGGTATGCAGGAGAGCTGCAGCCCCTGGGCTGGGGAGGAGACCCTCCCCTTGCTTGGCAGGGCCAGGCACTGTGGGGTTTGGTACCAGAGGACAATGGCCTGGTTTGCCCTGTGCTACTCCTGTGACTTCCCACTGCAGTTTGAGGAGTCAAACCCTCTTCCCTTGTAGTGCTGCTGAGCAGGGACAGACTCGGGTGCCAGCACAGGAGCTTCTTTCGTGTGTTTGCCACGGCTTTTTGCTGAAGGCCTGTGGGAACAGCTCTGCCCACAGCCCTGTAATTGGGCTCTGACTGGGCAGACGTGGCTCGTTGTGGGTGCAGTGAGAAGCTGTGAAGCTGAGCCTCCTTCCTTGGCCCAGACATGGTGTGACCTGGAGTCTGCTTTGGTCCGGCTGTACTCTGAGCTGGGAGGGCAGGGAGGGATAGCAGATCTCAGCAGCTCTGGGGCTCTGCTGGAGAACAAGTCATCTTCCTGTTAGGAAAGCTGTGTGAATAGTTTTGGGGTTTCATGAGAGGCTGTTTCTACTTCCTGCTGGCAGTTGCTGTCTCTGGTAGGTTTGTTGCTGTAGAGGAGCAGCAGCTTTGGTTGTGAGGGAGGTGAAAAGGTGATTTTCTGCTGGGGCAGATGAGTGTGGAGCATCAGGCTCCCCAATTTGTGCCAGCTGCTATCCTCCTGAAGAATTCTTAATTCCTGCCCAGGCTGTAGCCCTGCAGCCCTTCCTGTGGGCAGCCCCTCCCTTGCGTGTTACATTGATGCATTATTTCTAATAACTGGCTTTGGAAAAGCAGCTTGTGCATGGGGAACTGGAGTGACAGGACAAGGAGGAATGGCTTCACTCTGATAGAGGGCAGGGTTAGATGGATATTGGGAAGAAATTCCTGTTTGTGACAGTGGTCAGGCACTGGCACAGGTTGCCCAGAGCAGCTGTGGCTGTCCTCTCCCTGGAAGTTCCAAGGCCAGGTTGGATCAAATGAGCACCCTGGACTAGTGCAAAGCATCCCTGCCCATGGCGGGGGATGGAACTGCATGAGCTCTAAGTTCCTTCCAACCCGAACCATCCTGTGATTCCATCCCAAGGTGTTCCAGCACACCCCTGCCTTGCCTGTCCCACCCTGTCAGGTTCCTGGGTGACACCCGTGGTGCTCAGAGCTGTGACCCTCTGCTCACAGGTCCCCCATCCCGCTGGGGGCAGGAGGGAGGGTGACGCAGTGACTGTCAAACCACAGGACGTCTCTGCTTTCCGCTCGCTGTGTTCGGCAGCAGCAGATCAGCACCCACGATGAGCTCTGTGTGCTGTAGGAAATGGCTCTTCAGGTAAGGTGAAACTTCTAGGTAAGGCTTTGCAGGGTGTTTCAAAATGCTACGTGGAGCAAGAAGTCTCCGGTTTCATCCACCGCCCACAGTAAGGAGAGTTTGCTCCCACAGTAGAGGAATTCAATTGGTTCTATAAAGACTTGGAATTGGCTTCTTTGGCTCCAGTGAGATGGCGGATACAAGTCCACCATGTCTCCAGGAAGATCTCCCAGTGCCTGTGGAGTCTGTGTCCTGCTGGGAGGATGGTGGCTTTTCCAAGCACTGCCCTGCTGACACCTGCCTTCCCCACAGCATCAGGGCCCTGGCACTTTGCAGCAGAAACATCCTCACTCATAGGAAACACAGGTCTCGAGGCCTTGTGGTGACAGTGAAACCAAGTGCTCTCATAGTCCTGTCTGTGAAAAGCTTGCACTGATATGGTGGCATGGGGGAAACCCAAAGTCCCGTCCAGCTGAGCTGACCCCAGGCAGGGAAAGGGTCCCTGTGCCACAGTGTGAGCCATGAGGCAGCAGAAGCACATCCACTGGTGTCTGATGAGTGCTCTGAAACAGAGCTGGGCAGTGCTGCGTGTTTGGTGTCTGCAGGGCAGGGGTGACAATAAGTTGGATGTCAGAGTGGGATTTGGGATGAGCCAAGACACCGTTGCCTTGGAAATAAGGTGCTCATTGCCCTCCCAGGGTGCTGGAGACACCAGGAGTCTGGAGGAAAGGAGCATTAATTTTTGAGTCATTCATTTTTACATGTCCAACAAGCAAAGAATGTCCTGTAGCCCTTTGTTGCTTAATGTTATGTAATGCTTTTTAATGAGGCAGGCCTGGCCTTTGCTTTCCCAGTGGTGAATGAGACAGTTGGCAGGTGATGCACGGGCTTTGTCACCCTGAGAGGCATGTTCTTAAGTTAATAAACAGGGGTTAAGGTTGAGCTTGAACTTGGATTTTGTGCAGCTTTCCTTTGGAAGAGCTTTGCAGCCCTGCATCTGAGCAGTTCTGTGCAGCAGGAGCTGTGCTGGGAGGGGTGTGGGGGTTCCCTGGGAGCACAGCCAAGTCTCTGGGGGTTTATTCGTCTTCCCAGGCTGGGGGCTGCAGAGTCTTGCTCAGAGGGGCTGCTTGGGTGTGGGTGGCTGAACGATGGGCTCAAAAAGGTCAGTGGAAATCTAATTTAAACCCGAACAGAGCAGTGTTTGTGCTACAAAAGCTCCATTCTTGCAGACTCTGTCCTTGCCCAATGTTTTCAGGTAAAAAAATCTTGCTGCTTTTGAGGTAGCACTGAGGTACAAACAACAAAGCAAAAAACCCTTTCTCTCATCCTTTTTTTAGCAGGGGCTGTTGGCAGTGATGAAGTTTATACTCTGCTTGGTTTCCCTGGTTTGGTGCGGGGAGACGATGGTGCTTTCCAGCAACTTCTGTGCTGTGTGTGTGGGCGAGGGGCAAGCTGAGGCGCTCCTGGAATCCCCTCTCCCCCAGCTCTGCCAATCCCTCTCATCCCAAGGGCAGTGCTGGTTTGGGTGGAAGTCTGGCTTTGGTGTTGCCAGGTACAGGGAATATTAAGAAAGGACTGAGGCGCTGGGAGCAGAGGTGGGGTCCCTGTGCTGGAAGGGGCTGCTCAGAGCCGGGGGCTGAAGAGCAGCAGTCGGCTCTGGGAGTGCAGGGTCAGTGTGCCATGGGGATGAAGAGGTGTTGGTGCTGACAGGTACAGGCTGGTCTCTGCCTTGAGCCTTGGGAATTCCTGCTCAAACTTGCTGGAGCTCGTCACTCCATGGGCTTCAGTAGCTGGGGAGGGAATAGGAAGTGCTCGGAGCTTTAACATTTCCTCCAGGGTGACTCGCAGCTGGTTTTAAACCCACACGATTTTCAGAGGGCTGTCTGCATCATCAGGGGATCTCACTGAGAGGTTGTCAGAGCCCCCAGCAGATACCCCAGCTTGAAGTGCCATCATTAGTATCTTGGGAAGGAATTAGATAGGAATTCCAGCATTATAGACCATCAGAGCTCTCCATCTCACACAGCAACAGGGGATGTTGCCAGGGAGCAGCTCTCTACTGCTCAGTCCCTCTCCTGCCTCCCAGGCCTGCTCAGAGCAGGCAGAGCTGAGCAAGGGGCTCTGGGCTTAGAGGGTCCACAGGAGAGCAAAAGGGAAGCTCATTTAACACACCCCATGCTGAACTTAGCAGGACAAACCCTGTGAGTGTGAGTTGGTGTGTAGCACATTGGTGCCATATAACCTTGCTCAGGGTGACTGTTGGGGTGTTTTCTGGAGAAGCAGTGGGCAGACCCCTGGTGTTGGAACGGATTCTGGTTTGGGGTGGTTTTGGCAAGGGCTCTTTGGGACCTTCCTGCAGTGGGGGTGATGGAGCAGCCCCTCTGCTCAGGCTTGGATCAGCAGCATCTGGACGTGACAGAGCTGTTCTGGGGTGCAACAGACCTGGCACTGCAGGGCTCTGGCTGCAGAGTCATGACAGCAGCTCTGCTCCCCTGATCCATGTGGAAAATGCCTATGACATCCCAGGACCTGAGTGCTGCCAGGCTTCAGGTGTACTGACCTCAGTGCAGCTTTCCTTTTCCTCCTCACCTTTCCCTCTCCCTTTCATTGTGCCGCCATCTCTCTGACTGCTCTCCTACCTTGCTGGGATGCTTTCTTACAAGAGCCAGTACACCCGTCAAGAGCTGAGCTGCCTGCGGAGCAGGAACAGCCTGGAGCATCTTGTGCACTCAAGAGCTGGGCATGGCTGGGTGGAGAGGTGGGCACCTTTGGGAATGCTGGTGGTGCAGGCAGAGGCAGGGAGAACAAGGTGTGCAAATGCCCTGCATGGCACCCATGGTTCCCAGCAGGTCTTCTCCAGTGTCTCTCTGAGGATATATAATCACAGAAATGAGACTCAGACTGATGCTGTGGCCCGGTGCAGAGGATGCACTGCAGCAGCCTTGGCTGGGTGACAGCAGACACCCGAGGTGTGAGAAAGCACGAGCAGGGACAGTTCCCACTGCTGGTTGTGGTCCTGGCAGGGGACTTGCAGAGCCTGAAATCTGACTTCTCCCAGGAGAAGAGTGTAACCTTCAGTGCTTTGCTCCTAATTTTGTTCAGAGCCAGAAATCAAAGTCCAGAGCGGTGCTTCTCCAGCCAGAATCACTGAAAGGCACTTGTTGTTGTTTTAGGGCCAATATTTAACTTGTGCCTTCCATGAGGAATGTCTGTTAGACTCCAAATATTTGCCTTAAGGAAGAAGTTTGGGAGAAGAATGTCCACTGCCGGCAGGGAAGAAGGAGGGATTCAGGAAATGAGTTTAAGGCTGTGCATGTCCAGGTGTGTGTGGCACAGCCTGTGTTCCCTCTGGCACAGCCCTGGCAGGTACGAGGCAGCTCTGGCTGAGCCACAGCGAGGGAATGGCTGGGAGGAAATGTTTGTGTGCTCCAGCGCTGGAGCAGCACAGGGCGTGTCTGCTCCAGTCCTGCGCTGCCAAGGGGATTTAAAGGCATAGGTTGGGAGCTGCTCTCCAGCTGGGGCTGGTGTGGGCAGCCAGGCTGAACTTCCCGATAAAAGCAGCTTATCAGAAAAGAAATGCCCTGCTGCTTTTGCTTTCGCTGTGTCTGTGGTGGCAAGGGTTCATTAGCTGTGAAATCCTCCGCACTGGATCCTGCTAATGGTAGGATTTCCCCTTCCCTGGGCTGGTTTGATGAGGTGCTCATGGCTTCTCCTCACCTTTCAGTGTGATCCTTCACCTCTCTGTGTGATCCTTCTTGCAGGGTGCCCAAACCAACCAGGTAAAGCCTGCTGCTGGTTCAGTGCTGAGCTTGTCCCACGTTTCTGGGAGAGCAGCTGAACGGGGCTGTGTGTTGGTGTGTGTCAGAATTCGGGTCAGGATGTGGTGGCATCTCAGGCTGCATGGGCTGCTTGTGATGTGTGAGGACACAGCGATTGAGAGGAGCCTGGTCCTCTTCCCAGCCCCTCTCTGCAGAATGGGGAGGTCAGGAATTCTGGGTCTGGCTGGGAAGTCTGGGCTTCCTTAGCTCCATGGTAACCCTCTGCCCTGACTTGTCATGCTCTGTGCTGTTGATAGGATGGTTTTGGCCGGGATTGACTGTTTTGTGCCTGGATACAGAGAAAACATGTTTCCTCTTGAAGCAAAACCAAAGGCATGGCTGCTGTTTGCAAGGAGAAGGCTTTGCCTGGGCTCCTGTGGGCAGAGCTCAGCACAGCTCTGAAAGGTTGGGAACTTCTTTGTGCCAGTGTGGCAAAGGGCTTGCAAGCAGCCCAGCCTGAAGCTTTGCCAAGGAGAGCCAAGCCCAGCCAGAGCCAGCTTTGGTGCTGGAGGAGCAAAGAGGAGTGAGAGCCTCACCCAGCTTGAAGGATAGTGGGATGCTGGGCAGCTGTGGGAAGTCTTGGTCCCTTTCTATAATGAGAGTTGATGGGTTTAGACCCACAAACTGACTGCCTAATGAATGAGGGAGCCAGGGGAGCTGTATCCTGTCTGCAGGGGTTGAAAGAGGTGATGTGAACTAGAAACATGAGTAATTAACTCAAAAAAAAAAAAAGAAAAGGGGAAAGGTTGGGGTTTTGGATGGAAGTGTGTACTAGAGAAGGGTGAACGTGTGTTGGCTGGGATTTCTGGGACAAACCAGAGGAAGTGAGAGCCCAGAAATGAGGGAGAAAGGACAGTCTGTTCGTGCAAATAATGTTCCAGGTATTAATAGCAGCAAGATGAAATGGGTCCTCCTGGGGGTGTATCCTCCATGTTCCTTCATTGGAATGATCCCTCTGATTTTATAAATTAAGCCCTTTGTGCAGGGTTGAAAGAAGCAGGTAAGGGGAAGGGAGGAACCAGTGAGGTTGCACTGGATGTTCCTGTTTGAGAGAACGTTTTGGGATGAACCCCTTGGAAGATTCCTTTCCCAGTGCACAGCACCACCTTTTCAGCTGTAGCCAATCCTGTGCTCTTCTGTTTCAGTCCTGGCCTTCTCATCCCCTGCAAAATATGCACAGGTGGGGATGAGGGGAGATGAGGAAAAAAAACCTTTGGAATGTGCCTTTCTGATGTGGAGGTTGGTGAAAACCAGACCAAATCCTTAATCCACAAAGCTGTCCCAGTGCTTAATAAAGGGTTGTGAGGCTGATCCTGTGTGAGGGATGGAGCAGCGATAGGATCCTGCACAGCTTGTGGTGACTGGGAATGGGATGTAGGTCTCTGGTCCCTCTCTTGTGAAACTTATCCCTCCCTGCAAGTCAGCAGAGTGGGGTGCTTGCTGGGCCTTAGGAGTTTGTCCCAGTTAGTCTCCAGTTGGTTGGGAATCGCTGTTCTCTATCCTCTTTTTTTTCTCTGAGATCACAGATGCTTCCACACCCATCTGTGAAATAAGCAGGCTGCTTGCATACCTTTGAGAGGTTGCAAGGAAAACTGTAATGGATTGAGCTGCTGATGGTCCTGTAATAGAGGGGGTGGGAAGATGAACACCTCGTGGATCACTCACTGCTTCCCTGAAGATGCTGCTGGCTCTTGCACGGAAGCTGATGGATGTTGTCATGCCACAGAGCATCCCTCTGCCCCAGTTATTCCGCAGGAAAGATTAATTGCATTGTGCTGCTCTTTCCTCCTCATGGTCTGGGCTGTGGGTCCTGCCTGTGGCCCTGGAATTGCTGTCCCTGCTGGGGAGGAGAGCTGGGAGCCAGGGCAGCAGTGGGTCAGCTCCTGTGGGGCTCTGCAGCAGCGGATTTGGCATCTTTTGCAGCACACAGAATTTGACAGTTCTTTGGGGAGAGCTTTCCCAGTCAGCCCCACTGGACGTTTACCCTTCCCTTCCCCTCTTGTACCCCCCAAATCTACACGGTTTGGCAGTCATTTAAGGGGAAACGTGTGGGGCTTGGAGCAGCCTCGGGAAGAAAGCAGAGGGGAAAATGTGGGACAGCTCAGCTTGGCAGAGCTGCAGCTCTGCCACCCAGAAATGGAAACAGCCCTTGTCACCAGTGGGAACGACATCCCTTCCGCCCACCCTGCTCTGGGACTCTCCAGGACAGAGGGCCTGCTCTGGAGCAAAGGGGCTGGGCTAGGACAGAGCTGAGCTGGTGGTGCTCCCCCTTTCTGCGTGACCTTAGGAGAGGTGGGGAAGTTGTGATTAACTGTGGTTTGGTGATTGAAGAGATAACTAGATCCAGGCACCCCTTTATTCCCCTGCCTTGCCTTGCAAAAGGCCACCCCAGATCTGCCGGTGCAGCTGCTTCCTAACCTGGTTCTGTCAAGAGGATATGGGTTAAGGGGAAAAAAAAAATCCTACAATTAAAAGTGTTTCTGCCAACCCAGATCCTGCTGACAGAAAAGGGGTTGGGAGCGCTACACATGACAGGAGGCCAAGCAGATCTGTGCAGAGTGACAATCCCCAGATGGCTGAGGAGCAGGGAACCCTGCTGGCACACACAGCTCTCGCCATCGCAGTGCTCAGGCCTTTGGCAGCTGGGCTGGAATTGTTCCGAATCCGCTGAGTTGGAGTTTTTGTGGGTCTATTTCCCCCTTTAAACTGTAGATGGTGTGTACGTGGCTCATTAAAAACCCCTTCCAGACTGCTCAACTTGCCCCTTGCCCTCATTCCCTGTGGGATGAGTAGCTGTCCCGCTTCTTGGAGGTGGGAGATGAAACTGTGGTTTTCATTCCTCCAGTGTTGCGTGTTGTCTCTGCCTTTTCCTCCCCTGGTCCCAGGCAGGGCTGGGAAGGAGCCCTGTTGCTTGAGGTACTGGACAAAGCTGTGTCACAGAATCCCAGAATCATTTAGGCTGGAAAAGACCCTGAAGATCAAGTCCAGCCTGTGACCAATCCCCACATTGTCACTCAGCCCAGAGCACTGAATGCCACATCCAGTCTTCCTTAAACACCTTCGGGGTGGTGACTTCACCATGTCCCTGACAGCCCCTTGCAATGTTTAACAACCCTTTTTAAGAAGAAGTTCCTCCTGATATCCAACCTGTGTTGATGAAGGTGACAGGTTCTCTGGTTTCTCAAAGCCACCCAGGTGAGCTTTGGCTCTCCTGTCAGGAGCTGCTTGCTTTGCCAGTCAGAATTCCCAGCCCCTCACTGGAGCTGCTGGACTGATGGATGGCACCTTCTGGCTGAGCTTCTAGATACCCTGTGAGTGCTCCTAGCGCCTCCCTGGCTCTGCACTTGGTTCTCTGGATGGTACAGAACAGCTCACCCTCCCAAGTTGTTGGATTGGTTGTCTCTCCTTTCCCACAGCTCTTTGGTGACAGCCCTGGAGTGGCAGAGCTGGGTGGTGTCCGTCCATCCCCTGGCAGGAGGGCAGCAGCTCTTAAGAGGTGGTGGTTGCCTGGGGTGGCACAGGTCAGGAGGAGGAGGGAATTGCTGGCTGCAGACATCTGCTCCATCTACCTCCTGGAAATGTGAACCAAGAAACAAATCTGAAACCAATCTGGCAATCTCCAGGTCAGGCCTCTGACCCACTCCTGGGGCTGGGTTACTGCCGTGTGCCAGGTTACTGCCCTGCCTGCAGAGGACACCTGTGGTCAGGACCACCATCCCTGCAGGTGACCTTAGAGGGCACAGCAGCCTTTGGGGACTGGGCTTTTCTGCCACTTTTGCTACTGCTTTCTGTGTGACATGTGGCAGTGTTGTGCCTCAGTTCCCTCTTCTGTAATGACACTTCCTTGATGACCTCTGAGCCAGCTGCCGCGAGGAGCAGTGTAAGAGCTGGGGGGGCATTGGTCTGGAAAGCCCCTGGAGCCTGTGGCAAGGGACATTGGGAAGATAAGATGGATAATGCTGCTGCTTGGATTATTTCCCAGCCTGCTGGGAGAAAAGGAGGTGTGTGTCCAATGCTGGGAGCCGTATGGTGTGGATGCCAGCACAGGAGAGCGAATGGGGTTTCTTTTGGGGAGTCCCACCTGGTGTGTCATGTAAAGAATTTGCAATGGCAGCATCCACACCTGATATCATCTGCTCTCCCTGGTGGCCTGGACTCTCCTGAAACAGAGGGGGTTTTCTCATGCATGACTGCTTGGAAAGCTGTGGTGCAGATAAGACAAGGCAATCTGCTGTGGCCATGCAGCAGCTTGGGCAGTGGGGATGTCCTGCCCTCCAGAGATGGTGGTTTCCAGAAGAGTGAACATCACCTGTGTCCTTGGCACAGAAATTGTCAGGCTGGTGCAATGTGCTGATGGGTATCCCTCAGATTCCTTTTCTGGTCTCCTGTGTTGGGTTTCTCCTGCTTCCTGTGCCTTGCACAGGAGGAGGTTGTGCAGACAGAGTGGAGGGAGTGGTTTTGCTCATTCTGTGCTCATTAGAGGCTTCAGGGAAGGGAAATGGAACCATTTCTAGTTCTCTGCTAAATTTTCATCTCCCACTCCCTGGAATCTGTGAGCGAGCTGGGATACCCTGGGTTGTTCAGTGATGTTCAGTGATTTGTGCTGTGGGGAGGCCCATGGTATGAGTGGGGACAGCAGTCTGTTCTCAGTCTCCTGCTCCTGAAGTTATTCAGGAGCTGGTCCAAAGGCTGTGGGAAGGAACAAGTCCTGAGTTTGTCACTGTGGTGTCCCACTCTGGGGAGAAGAGTTCTGGGCTTGCCTGTGCTGGTTTTCAGTCAAGTTCCTCTGTGGGGAAGAAATCTCTTCCAGGTAGATGAAAGGTTTTCAGACCCAGCTTGGTCTTGGAGGAGAAAGGGAAGGGAGACACATGCAACCAGAAGTTTGCTTTTGTTATGGGAGAGGTGTTGGGAAACATCTCTTATCCTTTGGAGAACAAATGTTGATCCCCTTGCCCTGCCCTGCACTGATCCTTTGCAATGCCAGAAGGAGCACATACGGATTTGAGGCTGTGGGATCTCTGAGGACATCCTCAAATGGGTCATGTTCTTCCTCTGCTCTTGCACGTCTCCCACCAGTTGACAGCACTCCCTGTGAGACAGCACTTGGATGGCCCCATCATCCCATGTCCTCCCTGCTGCTGCTCCTGGCCCGTGGGATGCTGGCACGGTTCTGGCTCTGGAAGCAGAGCTCTCCCATGGTGTGTGGGGGGACGTCACACCCCACCATGTGCTCAGACCCTCTGACTCATGAGCACCAAAACGCCTCTGGAGCCTCATCCTGCTGTGATGAGGTTGGATCATCCTGTGGGCAGTGTCCCCCTCCAGAGATGCCCACGACACCCGTGGGGTGGCTCCCAGAGGAGAGGGGGTGGGTGGGAGGCAGGGCTGGCTGGGGAGAGCAGTGCTTCTCCAGGGAGTCCCATGGGACAGAGAAAGCCTAACACAGGGTGTTGGGGGCTGCAGGGGGTCTCCTTCCTCGCTGTCTGAGAGCTGCTCTCAGCTTTCCATGCGTGGGAATTGATAAAGGAGTCGATAAAGCTGTGTCAGCAGGGAGCTGTTGTGTCATGTACTGGCTGTGCTGATGGCTGAGGGTCCAGGGCTGCCTGCCACAAGTGGGGACTCATTCTGTAGGTTATGGCACAGGGGGACAGTGGCACTGCAGCCCCTCCTGGGGCATTCTCTCTTGTGAGAATGACTGGTGTGATGTCCTGCCTTGGTTTCTGTCCTCAGGGGCCTGTGGTTACATAAAGGAGGGAACTTTTGCTGTAGGGCCTTCTCAATGGCTTGTAGTGGAGAGTGTGAACTGGACCCTGCTCTGCTTTCAGTGCAGTGGAGGGAAGCAATGGCACCAATACACAGCACTGTGTGTGTGGTGAGGCTTTGTGATGGACTGGCCTTGTGGTGATGTTTGGGCTGTCCCAGGGCAGGGAGAGCAGGATGCCTTCCCATCCCCCTGCTTTGGTGGGAAGAACTAATTTCATGGACTGGGATTTGGAGATCTCTAGTAGTTCACTGTTTCAGCCATCTGACTTGACACTAATGTTTAAATACATGTGTGTGCTCTTGTGTATTACTGAAAAATCAGTGGAGGGAGGGAAGACCCTGAAGTTCAACAAACAGTGCAGAGTGGCCTGGATACCAGGCTGGGAAATAAACCCATCCCAGTGTGTTGGGAAGTGGGCAGCCACTTGCCAAGACAGCTGCCCCTCCTGCCCTGGTCAGAGCCAGCTCTGTGCCGTTCTCCATGGGTCCCTGTGCCCGCTGCCTCCAGGAGGTGCTGAGCAGAGGGCTCAGGATCAGCTCCTGGATGGGCATGTTGTGGCCTCACAGCTGCTGCAGTGTTCCCCTCTCTGCTTTGCTGGGCCATTCTGAGCCAGAGACATGTTCCTTTGATGTTTTCCTCCTGCATTTGTACCTGCTGTTCCTCTGGGTGTGCTGTCAAATCCTCTTGCAGCAGGTTGTCCCTAAGCCCTGTCCTGCTGCCCGTCCCTGGAGCTCTCTGGAGCCAGAGCAGCTCTCAGCTGCATGGCCATGGCTGCAAAGGAAAGGTGCAGCACATCCCTGGCTGCAGTGGAGGTGGGGAGAGAGCCTTCCCCTGTTCTCCCCGGGAAACTGATGGCAGCTCTTCTTCCACATCCATTCCCGGGCGTGCTGCCGGAAGTGCATTAAGATCCCTTATCAAGGGAAAGGCGAGCAGCGCTTCATCTTGTTTTTATGAAAAGTGTTGGCTTTTGAGGGCGTGGGAGTATTCAGGGACAGGGCTGGGGAAGTAGCGTGCTGGTAGAGATGGTCTTAACCTTATTTCAGGCTACAGCAGCGCAGGAGGAGGTGTTCCAGCCTCAGATGGAAATGGAAGCTGTTGTTCCCAGCTGCTGGGTGAAAATTATCTATTTGTCTAGAAGCCTGTTTTTTCCTACTGCCTGGTGACTGCAAAGCAGGCTGTGAGCTCTGGGGAGGGAAGGAGGTGGAAGAGGAACTTGCCTGCTCAGAAACCTGACATCTGAATGCAGAGCTTTCTTACCTGGTTCTTGTGGCCCAGCACAGTGACTGCCATGGCCAGGCTGGCTTTGTGGGTTATGGTAGTGATGAATTTGTGTTTGTGACACATGTAGGATCATACCTTTCACAGAAAGGCTTTTCAAGGGAGTCTTAGAGCTGCCACCTGAATCTGAAGCTAAATCTGTTCTAGAAACTTCCGTGGAACTGGGGATGGAGAGGGCTCAGCAATGCCTGTTCCAGCTGTGCTCGTGCAGCTCCCATTCCTCATCAGCCAGCTGCCCTTGGGCTGGGTCCCCATGGTCCTGCAGGACAGGCAGGCGCTTGGATCTGTCCTTGTTTGACCTCCCAGGGAAGTAGAAGCTGAGCTGTCAAGACTTTGGGTATTTTTTCCCACAGCATCCAGTGGCAGAGGCTGATGTATGGGATAGGGCTGCCTGTCCTGAAGGTGCTGTGGGCTCTGTAGTCTGTGCTCAGCAGCTGTGTGAGCAGCAGCTCTCCTTCTCTGTTTCCCAGGGTGAGCACACACAGATGTGGCTCAGTGATTTGGGATGCAGACAGTGCTTTGGACACCTGCTTGCAGGCAAAGCCTGTTTTGCAGAGTTACCAGGTGTGAAAGCAAAGCTCAGGTTTTGCAGGAGGTGAGCACTGAGGACCTGCCCTTTCCCAGTGTGTCAGTCTGATCTGCCTGGGCTGTTCTGCTCTGAAACCTCTCAGATTTGGTGTCGATGGAGCAGCTGAGTCTTGGGCTTTATGCTCTGGGCGTGAGAGGATTAAAAGCTATGTTGGGTCTTGACTACAAAGGAAACCTTTGCAGGCTCCTTAGCAAGATGAACATGCTTGATAATGAATCTGTGCGAGAACTGGGCAGGATGGGACTGGTTGGAAAATGTAAATGTAAATGTATGGATGGGGGAGCAGGAGAAGCGGAAGCCATGGGACTGGTAAACACCTTTTTGCTGGCCAACTGCTGTGGACTTTTGGAAGGCAGCTGGTTCCTCTCTGCAGCTCGGTTTTCCAGCAGCAGCATGGATTTAATTAGTATCCAGTGTCTCCCTGGAGCTCACTGTGTTGGGGGTGTATTGTCTCGGTTAAATGGAAAACCCCATGGCAGAGCTGCCAGAGCTGGTGCATGTGAGGGGCTGAGGCCGAGACCACTGGGTTGAGTCAGTGAGAAATGCCTGAGTGGATCCAGCTCCTGCTGTGACAAGTGGGGGCTCGAGGGAAACGTCACGTCTTGGCCGGGGTGGCTGCGCGTGTCCCACGGAAACGCCGGAGCAGATGGGAAGGGATGAAGCACTGGGAGCTGGACTCTGCTGTCCTTTTAAGGTCTCCCAGGCAGAGACTCAGCTTTGTCCATAGTGAACTTCCTTTCTTCCGGTGCTACAAACTCTGGCTTAGTAAAACTGAAACCAATTTGACATCCTAGTTGGCTTTTCCTGCATTGAACTGGTGAGATAGATTCTGCAGAAAGCAAACCCGTGCCTTCGTTGTTCAGAAGGAGATTTCCTGCTCTGGTTACCTGCCCTGCTACCTGTGCCCTTCCTCTCACGGTAAGAGCAAAGCAAGTTTCAGTTCCCCAGGCAGAAATTGTCCCGTGTGAGCAGGGACACAGAGTAGTGCAGTGTCCCCATGAACAGTGGGGTGGTTCATCTTGACATTTGCCAGTTCCATGTCAGAACGTTTCCTGGCCCAGCAGCCCCGAGGATGGCTGTTGCTGATCATGGAGAAGGGATAGGAGCAGAAAGTGATGGTAACATCCCAGAGGCCTCATGGCAGGGCTGGATGAGAAGGTGGGAATCAGGTACAAATTGCTCCCTGAATCTCTCCTGCAAGCGGGGGTTTTGCACTCCCACCACCTTTGGTGCTTTGGTGTTCCTCCTGTTTCCATGCAGTGGATCCCACATGGAATGGGGCCCAAGATAGGCGGGACCAAGAACTGGGAAAGGGCTGCCCTTGGACTTTGTTGGGCACGATCACATCAGAAAAGGTGTAATTCAAACTGCAGACCCTTTTGTGGGGTCTGTAAAGTCAACCAAAAAGCTGCTTCCTTTCAAGTCATTTCTCATAGAGCCTCAGTGTGTTTTCTGGTTATGAAAACCAGCTGGAGGTTTAAATTTGTGCCTGATTAACCCAAAAAGGTGAATCAACTCTCTTGGGCACTTGGTTCATGGATGAGTTTGTCTGACTTGGGCTGGGTTTGTTATTTCCAGACTAGTTTTCAGATCTGGTCTTATTTTAGCATGTGTGCATTTGCTGTTATTATTTTTCCTAGAGAAGTATTTTCAGCTTTTTGCTTGGTTCCTGTGCTTCTGCTGAAATTTCCATCGTGGTATTTCCGGCTCCTTGGTGGAACACAGTTTAATATTTTCCATCCAGGTGTAGCTTCTTTGGATGAGGATCCAAGGAAAAGAGTGAAATTGTGCATTGGGCTGGGAGAGAATTGGCAGCTCATAGGAGTGGAGATGCTGCATGAGGGTTTTTTTTTTGTGGCCTCTAAGAGATTTAGAAGTGTCCTTACTCTGAAGGCTGGTTTCAAAAACATGAAGATCTGTGTGTTCTGAATTTGGACGTTGAGGATCCCGAGTTCTGTGTTTGCACTGTCCAAAGCACATTGATTTCTTTCTGCTCATGTGTGCAGGGAGCACATGTTCATCAAGCAGTCCCACTCCTGTTGGCTGAAGAGGGACCTGGTTCCTCCTCTGATATTTTTGGGTGCAAAATGACTCCTGCTGACCTGCTGCTGGAAAGCTGACACTGTGCACATACATAGTGCTGCCAGGCAGGGATTCTCCTCATCCACCCTCAACTGTGGTGTGAGCAGTCAGAGTTTGGGGTGAAGTTCTCCAGCTGCTGCTCCAGGGGTGTTCTGGCACGTAGCTTGTGCAGCCCTGCTGTGCTCATCTCGAGAGGAGGAATTTTTTTGGGTTAGGATCCTTCCAGCTAGGGAATTCACACCAGCTCTTGAGTGGTGCCTCGTGGTTCCATTGGAAACTGAAAACTCTGCTACTGGTGGTTTGTGCCCATCTTTTACTTCTTTTTTAATTCTGCTGTGTTTGCAGAACAGTTTCAGTTTGGCTTCCACTCCCTTTAGGAGCCCTTGCACGGGGGGATGCTGTGCTCACTCTGGGTCCGTGGGTCCATGGGCTGCAGGAGCCTGGGAAGGTTGGGCTGGAGTTCGAGGAACAGCTGAGATTTTGCTTTTAAGGCAGCCTCATGGGTTTGAATGTCACCTGGTGTCCTTTAGAGATCTCTCTGAAACCACATGCAAGTCGTTACTGGGTGTGTTGTGAGAATCTGTGGGTGAGACTGATGTGGGAAACAGGACCCTCCTTCAGCAGAAGCATTTCCCTGCTGCCTTGTTGAAACTCTGCTACCTTCATTGTTACAGAGGGAATGGTATGGCACAAACATTAAAAAAATACTGAAAATTCATAGCAGTCCATTAAAAAACCATATTTGGGTTCAGAGGCTGGGAGAAAATACTTTTGAAACAATTTGGAGCTTGGTTTGTTGTAGGTTAAGAGCTCACCAGAGTTCACAGTGTCATAAAAATCTCTTGGGGAAGGGAATAGCCAGTAACAAGAGAACATTTCTAATTTAGTGAAAAGTTTAATAGACATGAGAGCTGGAAGAGGAGGCCAAAAAGAAAAATCCGTCTTTTTTACGGCACAACTTAACTCTAGGGAAAAACCTGGATGCTTCATTATTTTTTGTATTATCTTTTAATTATTTTTTTTTTCATCCTGGTGGTTTTGTGCCTTGGATGTTTTTATGGATATGGCTGAGAGCCATGGATGGATACCTGGGTGAAACCCTGAGGTGTTGGAGCTGACTGATGGCCTGTGCTGGGAGCAGGGCAGCACCTGCACGTGCTAACTTCTGTAGTGTCTGACAGGCTCTGCATGTTCCTGCCCCTTTTGCTGAAGTTGGTTTTGTTTATTCTGTGTTACCAGTGCAGCTGGAGGTGATGGTGTGTCCGGTTGTTTGCTCTGAGAGTGGATTTATGTTTTTAATTCCGGTGCTGGGAGTGCTGTTGGCTGTGTCCATCCCTGGGGCCATGCAAGGGGAGGGGCAGATCCTGGCCAGGCTGGGGGTGCCAGGAGTGCCCTGTGCCCACTGCTCTGGGAGCTGTGTGTGATCCTCTCTCCTCAACACGCTGTGTTCTCAATAAAGAGCTGGGAAGCCAGGAAGGGAGGAGAGGTTTGGAACAAGGATGCTGGGATCATGTTGGATTAAAAGCTTTGCTGCCACAGTTCAGGGTTTTTGTGGGTTGGTTGTTTCTGTTGGGTTTTTTTTTCCTCTGAACACTAGAAGAAATTCTGGTAGAAACATTAGCCTCGGCTTTATTCTTGTCTTCTTTTCAACTAAGAATTTGGATGAAAAAAAAGCATGTTTTTTCATGGGAAAAACTGCCCATGCAGATTTCTAAATTGTAAATATTGGGGCACCAGAGTGAAACCCCGCTGCTTTTTTTTGCTGAGAGGGAAACCAGCCAGCACTGTCAGTGCTTCAAACAGTCCTGGTGCAGTGGCCATGGTGACAGAGCTGTGTCTGCCGTGTCACTGATGACTCAGCCTGGTGGCACCACATGGATGAGCCAGGTCTGTGTTTGGGGGATGAGGGATGCAGGGGATGAGGGAAGCAGTCAGGGAGGGGGTGCTGAGGGCTGCTCTGTGGGAATCCAAACAGTGGATTTGTGACCACTGGATATTCCCTGGCAGCAGCAGCACAGGTGGGCTTGGTGGGTTTCACAGGATGCTGCTCCTGTCTGGTGGGACAGTTCCTTCAGTTCTGGACTCTTCTCTCTGCAGATACCTTGAAGCAGGTGGGGCGGGGGCTTGATGAGCTCTCAGCACTGTTCAAAAGCTGAGAAAGCCAGCCATCTCTCTAGGGATCTCACATGGAGGAGGCAGGGAAGTTATCCCAGTGTAACAGGCGGGATGTGAGGGGCCAGGGTCTCAGTACACACCCAAATCACCAGGGAAGGGGTGGCAGAGCCAAGAGCTCTTAAATCCCTGGAGCTGAGCTGCAAGGCTCCCCCGGCTCTCAGAACGCGCTGCACGTTCCGCCCGGGTTCCCCGGTGGCTCTGCATCAGCAGTTAAGTAACAAACTATTTAACAGGAGCTTCCTGTTGTGCTGACACCAACACACACGTACAAAGGAGCGAGTGGAGTAAACAGAGCTGTGCTGGCTCCTGCCTCGCTGGAGGCTGGAGAAGGGGCTGGAGATTGGGAGGAGGCCAGGGTGCCATCGCTTCTGAACCCAACCTGCTGGGACAGGGATGATGTTCTTGTAGCTGCACTTGGAAGAAGCTGCTGGGAAAGTGGCTGCTTCCAGGACTGCTTAGTTTTTAAGAGAATTTCTGGGATAGATAAAGGCCCCTTCACCCCTTGCCCTGCTGCTCCAACTCCTCTGCGGGTGCTGTCCCCGGAGTGGTGCAGTCCATCTTCCATCCTGGCAGGGTGGGCACAGCTCTCAGAGCTCTGGATGTGAGATGTTCACATCCAGAACTCTCATCTCCACCGGGTTCCTGGAGTTCCTCAGTCAGAGCACTGAAACTCCTGTTTTCTTGAGGGATCCAGAGGAAATGGGGCCAGAGCAAGCCAGTCTTCCTTTGCCATAAGGAATGTTCTGCTGTCCTGGTAGGTTTGCTTGAATCTCCCCTGACTGGAGCTGTCGCTGGTGGAGGTGCAAGGTGGAGTGAGCTCCAGGGGCTGCACAGCCCCTCTGCCTCTCAAGCCCGTAGAGAAAACTTCCTTTGGGATCAGGATGAGTTTTTCCCAACAGCACATCCCATGGACCTGAGTTCCAGCCTGTTCAGCTGCTATGCCCAGCTCAGAGGAGAGGTGTGTGTCCAAGGGTGGAGGAAGCTCAGGAGATCTCTCTGGAACCTGTTGGATGGTCACTTGGTGGATAATGGTCACAATCTTAAGTGGAGACCAGTGGCAAGTGGTGTCCTCAGGGGTTGGTACTGGGACCAGTGCTGTTTACATCTCTGCTGGTGACACGGGCTGGGGGACTGAGGGTACCCTCAAGTTTGCTGGTGACACAGAGCTGTGTGGAGCAGTCATGCTGGAGGGAAGGGATGGAGCATCCACGGGGACCTGTGGAGGTGGGATTGTGCCAAACTCATGAATTTCAACAAGGCCAAGTGCAAGGTCCTGCCATGGGCTGGGACAATCCCAAGCACAAACACAGGCTGGATAAAGAATGAGTGGAGATCAGCCCTGGAGAGAGGGATTTGGGAACTTTGATGTGGGATGAGAAACTTGATGTGCCCCAGCCCTGTGAATGAAGCAGCTTGGCTGTACCCATTGCAGGGCTCCCCTGGGAATCCTGGTGAGGCTTTCCTTGACCCCCTGTTTTGGGAAACCTCTGTGTGGTGGCACAGCTTTCCCTGCTCCAGCTCTGCAGGCTGGAACATGTGTTTAACAACAAACCCTCGCAGACATCATTTGGGACTGTCTTTAGCTCGCTCTTAAAGATATTTAAAGACTTTGCTTTGTTTTAAGACTTCTGATCTTCCTGTAAGCTCAGCCTCTTCAACTTTTACAATTTATTGGGACTTGGTTTCAGCTGTGTAAGGCCACTGGTTGCTTTTGGTCTGGATTTTTGTGCTGGGAGCCAGCTAATGGGTCATCCTTTGGGACATTGGGGTATTTGTGATTATTTTTAGCCTTTAATTGGCAGTGATCTGTACTTGGAGCTTCAGAGTGTCAAGGGCTTTTCTCTTTGTGCTCTGAAGATGCTTTCCTTTCTCTTTCATCTGGATGCAGCTGTGTTTCCCTTCTGCTCACAAAGTGCAGAGCACATGGGGAAACCAGCTCCAAGAACCATCCCAAAGGCTGGTGAGGCTCAGGGAGCAGCACTGGAGATGGCAGGTGCTGCAGGACACCTGAGCAGCACCATGGACCTGCTCCCTGACCTTCACCAGCCACTTCCCTGCTCCAGGCCACTATTTTTTCCCCTCTTCTTCCCCTCTTTTGTCTTGCCCCGTTTAGCTGTAACCTCCTTCGGGCAGGAACACGGTGTGTGTGTTCATATAAAGGGCTGAGAACAATGTGCCCCAGATGGTTTGTACAAGTGCCTTCTCGGCAGCCACGGGGTTTCATTTTGCAGGAAAGAAATTCTTAAAAATACAACTCTTCAGCATCTTATACTTGCAAATGTGGGCAGGAACTTCCCGAGCCTTGATATTTTGGTCCTAGTCACAGAGACAAGGGGTAGCACTAGAACTGCAGCTTTTCTTTTAAGGAAAAAAACAACTCCCCCCAACCCCAATTCCCCTTTTCTCACCCTTTCATCTGAAGTAAGCCACTAGAGTGGCTCTGACCTGCTTAAAACCAGATGGCAAAGAAAAAGGACCCAGTATTTCAAGAAAAGCACTATGATCTCCCTCTTTGGGAATCAGAGGGTGTGTGGGCTTGCCCCTTTTTATGGCATTTTCGGTGCTTCTGAGGTTCTGTTTTGGGGGTGCTGAGACACTTGCCTGCAGTTTGTTTCCCTTCCAGGATCCCTGGCTTGGAGCACTGGCACTGCAAGCACCACAGGGCACTGCTTATTTGCTTTAAGACCACAGCTTGCTTTGGAATTTCTTCTGCCAAACTTCAGGCCAATTCATTTTTTTTTCTTTATTTATCCCACTCCCTCCTAAAGAGAGAAACGAGTTTTCTTAGTCTCATCTTGCATCAGATTTGATTCCAGGCCAGCAAATCAAGCCTAGAAGGTGCTTTCCGGAGGCTGCTTGCCTCACTGTGACCTTTTGGGAGAGGATTCCTGTGCAAAATGGAAGGATGTGACATCAATTTTATCCATGGAATCTTCCCCCATGGTGCTACTGCCTGGGGAGGATGGGTCAGGTCTGGGTCCCTGTTGCCTGTCCAAAGGCTGCTGTGTTTTAACAAACACAGGGGGTTTTTTGCTCCAGAGCAGTGGGAGTTCTGGGATTTTACCAAAAGTTTCTGTTTCTAATTAGGTTGTTCTCAGTTTTAAAGGCCAGTGATCCCTTTATGGCACAGGGTGGAAAACCTGAGCAGTCACTGACACTGCACAAAGGTGGGTCCTGCTTTTGTCCCGAGGTCCAGGGAGCCACTGTGTCTTCTTGGCAGTCCTGGGATGAGGAAATAAATTCCTCCCAGCCCTTGGCTCACCCACGGGGGAGGCTGGTGGGCAGAGTGTGAGGGAGCATCACTTGCCCTGGCCTGACTCACAGGGATGTGGTTCAGGGATTTCCTGCTGCTCTGACCGCCCGGCTTGGGAAAGGGGGGATTGCAGGATGGCAGTCCCAGCGTGGGGGGCTGGGCTGTGGCCACGCTGGGTGAGAATCTGGCCTGAAATTGGGGTTTGGAGTTGGGCCTCTCCATGAAGGCTGCTCCTGCAGGCAGGACCAGAGTTGTGCTGTGCTGATCCCTGCGTTTGTCTGGGCTGGGAGAAGGCAGCACAGTCCCCCTGTGCTCACAGGAAACAGGATTTAATTTTTCCCTTCTGTCTCACTTCATTGTCTGAAATTCCCTAGCAGAGGCTGGCCCATAACTCTTCAAAGAAAATAATCCCGGGCACCGGGGCTGGAGCTCCCTCGGCTCTGGCTGTCGGCCGCCTGACTCTGTGCAAACAGTCTGGGCCTGGAATCCCCTGGGACTGAGCATAAAGGTCTGATTCAGAAGGAAAACAGGTTATGGAGCAGCAGGGCCTGTGCATCACCTCCTGCTTCCCTCTCCCAGTGTGTGGCTGGAGCCGTGTCCAGGGACAGCAGCTCCCAAACGCCAGGCGAGAGCTGCCTGCTCTGGGAGCTGGGAGGCTGTGGGGGAATGGCTCCCGGTGTCTGTGGAGGTGGGAGAAGCATGAGGAGGTCGGGAGGGCAGCACCATGTGCTGAACCAGAGCGGAAATTATTGGGGGAGCGAAGAATGAGCAGGATATCACGTGTGGGCCGTGCGCGCTCGGGGCTGGGGCAGAACAAAGCGCAGGGAAACCCTGCTCCTGCCGCTCCCACCCTGCTTCCTGCTGGCACGGACATGCTGCTGGGGGAAGGGAGCATCAGGGCAGAAGCCAGCCCGTGGCTGCCCACCTTTGGGAGAGCTGGAAGACTCCCTGTGCCTCAGTTTCCCTCGGCTGAGGTGTGCTGGTTGAAGCAGGATGGTCCCCAGTTGTTGGTGTGCTGGAGGTGGCCTTGGAGGGCCAGGCTGCTCTGCTCTCGGGATGCTTCAGAGGTGTTGGATGGAGGCTGGAGCCTGTGGGGGCAGGAGGGGGCTCCCATGATGCATGAAAGCCTTATTCTCCTGTGCTTGAACAGGCAGTGGGACCCCTGCACTCTGTGCCTTTGGAGCTGCTCTGGTCCCTCCTGGAGAGCGGTGGCAGTGTGCCAGGATGCTGTGGAGAGGTCCGGAGGGGGCTGGGAGCAGGAAAGCTGTAGGTGGGGGGCCCTGGACCCTTACACAGCCAGTCCTTCCCCCTGCTGAGCTCTGGAAGGTGTCTTTTTCCCTGAGTTGCTCTTAGAGCTCCCACATTTCCCTCTGTGCACCCTTGAGCACGAGAAACTTTTTTTTTTTGTTATTAATAGCTGTTGAGAGCCAATAAAAAGTTTTCCAGGGTTTGGCCAAGTATCAGAGCTTGCAGTGTGTTCATTTCCTGGAGCCCAGCGCTGGAGGGGGGGTTTGCTTGGATAACCCACGGGGTCAGCAGGAGTCTGTGGCACTGGGGGTTCCTGGGAGGCTTTCAGATGTCACAGGGGCCTCCAGAGCCACAGAGGGAGGTGGGGAGAGTGGGGGGGAAATGGAGATGTGGGTCTCTCACATGCCCTCCCAGTGTGTGCCCAGATCCATCTTGACCCCCTCTGTCTGGGTTTAGCTTCCTGACTGTCCTTCCTGCCTCCCACACGGGCATCCCTGTGAGGAGGGACCCAGCCTGACCTTCCCCCAGTGCAGGGGAGTCCCATTCTGGAGGAATGCTGGAGGGAGGGAGAGCGCAGATCCTTCTTGGGCCCCTTGAGCACAGAGCATGTCAGTGGTTCTTTTCATCCCACTCTTGTGTCCAGAAGGAAGCAAGGGATTGGTTTGGCCTTGATGTTGTGCTGCTGTACCCACGTAAGGACAGACAGCTGCACAGGGATGTGTGTGGAGCCAGTGTCATGGAATCATGGAGTAGTTTGGGTTGGAGGGACCTTTAAAGGTCACCTCATCCAGCCCCTGCCATGAGCAGGGCTGTGCACACAGGAAGGAGCTCCTTGGTTCGGGGGACTGAGCTGATTCCTGCCTGTTTGTGGGAGCCGAGGGGAATCTGGATAACCCCACCAGCAGCACGGGGCTTTCCAGCAGCCTCACTGGGAGCACGTGAGGCATGAAAGGTGCTGCACCCCTGAGCAAACAAGCTTCCACGAGCATAATTTGCTCTGGCAAGTGTCACAGCATTGGCCCAGGCTGCAGCCAAGGGGCCTCGCTCCCAGCTTTGCAATTAAAATCTAGGTTGGCTGATAAGAGCAGAGGAAGAGGCAGTGGGATGTTAGTAAGTTCCTGTTTGCCAAGTGGGTGTTTTCCCCCAGCCCAGGTGGGCTGTGGTGGGTGCCCTGAGTGTGGCTGTTCCCCAGGAGCCGTGTCCTGGGCAGGGCTGCTGGCACAAGATCCCGACCCTCCACAGTGGAGGCTGCTGCTGGAGTGGGAAATGCTCCAACTCCACTGGCCCCAGCCCCTGGATCCACAGGGACCCTCCCAGCCAGGTGAAATAATTTTCATTGCATGGGCAGCCCCATGCCTGGCATGGTGTGCCCATAATGCTGGATTCACATGTGTCCTGTGCTCCTGAGGGGCTCTCAGAGTCCCTGGCTGGTGCCTCCAAACACTTCCAGAAGCTGCCAGCAGCTCTTCCCCATGGGAACAGTTTTGCCCCCACATCCCTCTTAGCTGGCTTGAACATGGAGACACTCGTCAACCATTTCACCTCTGACTGACCAAACTTTATTAAAATTAATTTGTCTGTTTATTTAAAGCACCATCTCAGGCATGGAGCACTCTGGAACCTGATTTTTATCCCAGCTCCTCCCAGCAGCACTGTCATTGCAGCAGGAATTACCTGTGTGCAGGGAAGGGGCTCTGTGGAGCTGGGGGCAGGAACCCAGAGCCCACAACTCTGTTGTCCTCTGCCACCTCATACTGATTTTCTCCCTCTTGTTTTTCACAGCTGGGAGACGGAGGAGCTGCGCTGGGAGGACCCTGTCTGCAGGATGTTCTCTCCACCAAAGAACTCCCTGTGACCGGCGATGATGACAGTCCCGGCGGGACCTTGGGGAGCGCTAACATTTCAGTAGCCCAGCACCCGTGGACGGCCACTTTCCCCTCCTTCTCCAGACCCCGCCCTCCCACCGCTCACCGGGATGGTGTATTAACCAAGAGGAACCCTGCTTCTTTCCTCCTCACCCTTCCATTTTCGGCAGCTCTGGGATTTGTATGGCAGCAGCGTAACCGTGGAGAGGCCGGGGTATCACAAACTTATGGATTTTGATAAGAGAGGAGGGAAAGGGGAGCTGGAGGAAGGTAAAAGGATGTCCAAGACAGGTGGAGGAAGGAGTGGTCATGGAGGCCGGGGTGCTGGAACCAACTCGGGAGTCTTAATGGTGGGTCCCAACTTCCGTGTCGGCAAGAAGATTGGATGCGGCAATTTCGGGGAGCTCCGTCTAGGTGAGAAGGGTCATCTTTGTCCTCACTGTACTCACTCATGCCAGGATTGCCCTGGCATCCTCCTCCTGCAGCAGGAGGAGCTGGCACAGGCTGTGGCCTGTGGCCAGGGTTGAAGGGTTGCCCCTTGCAGGTAGCTCCTGTTCTGCCACAGAGGATCCGCTTCCTTAATCCTTTCACGCTGTGCTTGATCTACCAAGGCCCATCCCAGCCCAAAGGACTGATTGCAGAGGTGTTTCCCATCTCCTCCCCATGCCTGTTGCTCTCTGGGTCTGTCAGGGAGAGCCCTACAGTCTGGGTCTCTCTGTTGTAAGAGGTTGTGGCCATGGAGATCTGGGTGTCCCCCAAATCCAGGAACACTGAGTGAGGAAGGATTTGGGAGATGTCACTGTGTGCTCACCAGATCTCACCCTGCTTGTGCTCTGGGTGCTGCCCTCCCACTGTGCCTTGCGACAGGGGAAGGAACATGGGGGCTTGAGGGATGTTCACTCTGCTGGGACAAACATCTAGGGAGGACAATCCATGTTTTATCCTGGGTAAAGTCTTTGGTTGTTGAAACTGGTTCTTTGTGAGATTCTCCTGAAATTCTGTGCAGGACAGAGAAAGGGAGGAATAAAACCCAAGCATCTTCCATGGTTGCTTTCCATTTTGAACCAAATTTATCAGGAAACTCATCAAGCAAACTCCTGTTTGTAGGGTGGGGAGGTTGCTCCTCTCCCAGGACTGGGAATGTCCCTGGAGACTTTCAGCAAGCTGTTAACCCTTTGCTTGGCATCGGGCAGCTGGGAATGGTCTGGCAGGGCCAGGCACCTCTGTGCCAGCAGTCTGGATGTCTCCAGGAACGCGCATTGGACGCATTGGGTGGAGTCCCTGCCAGCTGTAGTGCTGTCCTTGGCTGTGAGTGTTTTGGGAAGGGGCTTGTGCTCTGGAAGAGGGAGGAGAGGCAGTCCCCAGAGCCTGTGACAGCCACAAGCTGAGTTGCTCTGTGATATTTTAAGCAGCGCCTTCTCAAACCAAGGTCTGAGCTAAACCTGCCCTGAGCTCTGAGCTAAACCTGCCCTGACCATGGGCCCAGGGAGGAGCTGTGGTCGCCCTGGCTCGGGTGGGGTCAGCTCCCACCTCCCTGAGTGGGGAGTTAATGTCAGCTCTTCCCAGCGTGACAGACTGGCTGGTGCCAGGCTCACCCATCCCGTCCCTGCACTTCCCGGCAGGATCGCTGTGTAATTGCAGAGCCAGGGAAATGCTCTGGTTAAAATCCAGCCAAGCAGTTCCTGTGTTCAGCTGTCTCTCCCAGTGTCATGAAGAGCTCTGAGCCTTCCTCCAGACCCAGGGCTTGTGGAAGGAGAGGTACTGGGGGATTTTGCCACACCAGCTGCTCCTTTCAGTTCCCTGTGTGGATCTGGACACTCCTGCTGCCAGTGCCTCCCTGCTTGGCAGGGAGAGAGAGCCCTGAGCTGAGCAGGGTCCACCTGTGTCCTTGCACCTCCTTTTCCTTGCTTGCCACTGAGCATTGCGCAGTGGATCCGTGTTCCTGGGTGAGCTGGATCCCAGGATCCTGCTCTAGGCAGGAGGCTGGGACTGTGCTGCTTTGCTGTGCTCAGTGCTGAGGGTCAGTGTGACCCCCCTGCCTTGGCCTCCCCCTCATTTCCCAGGGGCAGCAGCGAGGGGACACGAGTCTCACATGGATCTGAGGAATGTCTGTCAAACTGACAGTGAGGTTGCTGCAGGGACCTGGGAGCAGTTGGGCTCGGTTTGCTCGTGGCTGCAGGGACAAGCAGTGAGCTCTCGCTCCAGGGCTCCAGAGTGGTCGATTCTCACAGTGAGAGTTTGTCCTTGCCACCAGCAAGAGAAGCTTCCAGTCCTTTCACGTGGCTTTTTTGCTCTGTCAAAACCCTGCAGTGCCTGGCCATAACATGATACAGGCCTGAGCACGAGATCTCATCACAGCAGTGGAAGCCACAGCTATGTGGCTTCTCTCCTAAAATCACATCTCTCTTCCTTAGGTGTGTCTTCAAACTGCATCAGGGCTCAAGAATGCTTTCAGGATTTAGGGATTCCTCCAACTGCAAATGAATGGCAAGGGACCAGAGGGCTCTTGCTTTGAAGTGGTGGCATGAGCAGGGATGTTCTCCAGCTTTTGCTGGGCACTGATTTTTCCTCTGGAAATAGAGAATTCAGTCCTCAAGGCTTTAGAGGCCAAACTGCAGCTCAGTATTTAAAAGCTCCCAGATCTTCTTTGGCCTTTTTCCTCTCGTATCAAAGTCCACAAGATCTTGAAAAAATATACCTGGAGGTGACACCTCCAGCTCCCAGTGGTGGGGATGGAGGAAGGGGACATTATCTTCCTCAAAAAGGTACCACTTTGTCCTATTTCTCCACCACACCGAGGGGCTCGTGGTGATCTGTCCTTAGGGTGCTTCAGCTCAGCTGCCCCACACAAATGTCCACCCATACAGGAGGTGTCCAAAACCATGTGATCTGTTTAAAGATGATATATAAAATCAATTGGCATAAGGCATTTGTGGGAAGCCAGAAGGGGAATGACGTAGGCAGGAGTTGTGGCTGCCAGGGCTGTGTGTTTGGATCCTGCATCTCCTTGTCCCTGCTGGCCTTGGTATCCTGGGCAATGGTGCCTGTCCCAGTCTGGCAGTGCTGCCAGCCAGCTCTGCACTGGAGCAGCGTGACTGGAGAGCTGGGCTGGGAGCTGGAGCGGGGTGGCTGCCCCAGCCCTCTGGCACAGAGGGACAGGTTTAAGTTGTGCAGGTGCTGGGCCCTATTACCTTCTTATGTCCTGTAGCTTGACCCTGAGCAGGTGAGTGCCCATCCCTCCCCCTGCCAGCCTCCAGCTGTGGTCCACAGCACCAGCCCAGCTCTTCCTGGGACTTTCCAACAGCATCCCAGGGCAGTGTCTGCTGTCTGCAGCCCCCTGAGCTCCCCCTACCCGTGTGCTGCCCATAGCCAGCCCCACTCCATGCCTGGATGGGACACTGCCCTCTGAAACACAAGGCAGCAGGGCACTGGTGGCAGTGGGTGACCAGAGTGTGGCTGGTGGCTCATGTGTCCTGGCACTGGGCACAGCCGAGCTGCAGCCCTGCCAGCTCCCTGCCAGCTCCCTGCACCCTGGCAGCGGGGCCAGCACACTCACAGAGAGGGTTTGTTGGAGCAGGCTCCCCTTAGCAGCTACTCAGGAGTGCTTGGGATGGGCCGGGGGTAGGGGCAGAGGAGGAGAACCCAGACATTAGGCAGAAAGGTCAAAACTGAGCCCAAAGGACCTGGGTGCTGTGCAGGTCCTTCCCTGGTGCAGGGCTGCCTCAGAGCCAGGAACTGCCCTTAGTCCTGGCACACTCTCTGAGGGCCCGTCCTGAGCCTGGCCCAAGGCTGGTGCTGCTGCCAGGCTGTGCCATGGAGCTGCCCCAAGGCAGCCTCAGCCTAGAGCAGGGAAGGACAGGGGGAGACCTGGAAGCAGCTGCTGCCTCTGTTCTTCCAGCAGTAAACTTCTGCAAATGTGCTTTTTGCAGCTTCTCAGTGCCCACCCCTCTCCCCCAGCCTGCTGCATGCATTACTGCTGGAGTCACAGCAGCTGTTTTCCTTCAAAATGAAAAGCTGGAATCTTTTAGTAATTATCTTTTAAAGTAAACTCGGGATTTGGGAGGGAAAAACACGGGGGGTGAGTCTGTGTGAGCCAGAAGCAGGTCACTGCCACAGCTGGGCCAGGGCCATGCCCCAGCTGAAGGGTCACATGCAGGTGCTGGGGACATTCCCAAGCTCTCCTGAGCCGTGGCTCTTGGGTCTGTCCTGCAGCCTCCCAGGAGCTCACAGGGAGTTACTTGGGGCCACAAAAGGTGCCTTCTGAAAATGTGGCTGCTTGTGACACCGTCTTGTCTTGGGCTCTGCAGAGACCTCCCTGTGAGCACCCGCAGTGTGGCCAGGGGCTCAGCCACCTCCCAGAGGTCAGAGCCACAGAGCCACCACAGGCCAGAGGTGGCACCACAAATGGGTGTCTTTGGAGGCTTTGGGAGAGAGGAACCCACACAATTCCTGCTGCTCCTGCCTCCCTTCTGAAGGCTCAGACTTGCTTTTCTCCCTGGATGTTCAGAGCCTCCTTTAGAGAAGATCAAGCTCTAAAATACCATTTTTCTTCTGATGGTGTTTAACCCCAGCACTCCACAGAGCTGTTGTTGCTTGGCCTGTCTCTGGAGCTGCAGGGCTGGGCCCGGTTGCCTTGTGTGAAGCTGCCTCATCCCCTGCTCCTCCACTGCATTCCCAGGTCTGGGAAGCCAAATTCCCATCCCGGTGCCCAGGCACAGCTCTGTGCTGCTGCTGCTGCTGCACGAAGGTTCCCAGCGTGGGCACAGTGCTGTGCCACAGACAAGGGCAGCCTCACTGCTCCCTTCTCCCCTCACAGCGAGGGGCTGGAGCATGTCCAGAGACATGAACAGAGCCGGGGAAGGTTCTGGAGCCCCAGGAGGGGCTGGGGGAGCTGGGAAAGGGGCTCAGCCTGGAGCAAAGGAGGCTCAGGGGGCCCTTCTGGCTCTGCACAAGTCCCTGCCAGGAGGGGACAGCCGGGGGGGTCGGGCTCTGCTCCCAGGGAACAGGGACAGGAGGAGAGGGAATGGCCTCAGGCTGGGCCAGGGGAGGCTCAGGTTGGATATTGGGAGAAATTCCTTCAGGGAAAGGGTTGGGAAGCATTGGAACAGACTGCCCAGGGCAGGAGTGGAGTCACCACCCCTGCAAATGTTCAAAAACGTGTGAATGTGGCACTTGAGGGTATGGGCTAATGTGAACATGGTGGTGCTGCTGGTTAACGATTGGAGTGGTGATCTGAAAGGTGTTTTCCCACCTTAATAATTCTGTGATTCCATGATTCCAAGCTGCTTGGATGGGGACCCATCTGGGATCCCAGCACAGAGCCGGGCTGCTGTGACGTGCAGGAGCAGGTGCCGGTGCTGCTGCCAAATCCCTGGGGAGGGGACAGAGAGAGCCCGGCTTTAACACACCCCAGCCCCAGGCCTGGCTGCCTGCTCCTGCCTTTGGCCCTGTTCTGATCCCACACACCGCATCCTGCAGGTGCTGGCAGCTGCATCTGGAGGCACCTCTGGCACTGAGCCGGGCAGAGGCCCCTGCAGTGCAAATATTTGCTTTCTGCCGCCCATTTCACCACTTTTCTCTTTTATTTCCTTTCAAAAACACCTTTTGTGCTGCAAGTCCTGCCTGCTCTAGTCCTCCCAGGCGCTCCCTGGACTCTCACTCATTTTGGGTGTCAAAATTGCCCCCTTGTGAGCACTGGGGAAGAGCAGGTGGCCCCAGGAGCTGGAGCGGGGAGTTCCTGGTGTGGAAGGAATCCTCCCTCCTTGCTCTTTTGCTTTTTCTTTTCTGTTGGTTTATTAATCCCATGACAGGCCAGTTCTGCTATTTGCACCTTTTTTAATTTGGAAAGGGGAAGTGGAGAGTGGTGATTTGACCAGCCCGTACTCTCTCTGCTCCCCACCTTGTCCATCAGCTGTGTCCATGCACCCCAAGGACCGGCTGAACCATGGAACTACCAAATGATTTGGACTCGTTTTTGGGCTGGGAGAATGGTGCCAGCTCCGGAATTGTTATTTTGTGTGCCAGGGAGCCACAGGCATCCTGTGTGGTGGGAACAGGACAGATGCCACTGCTGGGAATTCTCCTGCCTCCATCCCTTTTCCCTCCCAGCCCTGCTGGGGATGCTCCTGCCTCCGTCCCGAGTCCCTTTTGCAGTGTCCCTCTGGCTGTTTTCCTGCCATGTTATATTTTTCCCCCTTCAGATCCTGCCTGACCTCAGGGAAAATCCAGCTGTGAGTTTCCTGATCGCATGTTGCTGCCCTGAAGGCAACAGTAATTGTTTTGGACTGAACTGTACTGCCCTGTGGAGCCATGCACAGCTCTGGGGGCATCCCACCTGCTCCCCAGGAAATGTCCGTGCATGATGGGACAAACCCCTTGATCTGGCACACGCTGTGTTCACCAGACGTTCCTCCCTCCCTCCCAAATCCCCTCCTCCCTAATCGCTGTGAAGGGATTTGCTTTATGCAGAGGCAGCAGACAAAGTGGCTTGGCAGAGGTCCCCTGGGATGGGAGAGGGTCAGGGAGGCAGCAGGACTGAGCCCCTCCTCGGCTGCAGAGCCCATCCCTGGGAGGAGCTGCTCCATTAATATCTCCCATTCATCCCTCTTCCCGTAATCCTGCCGCCGACTGTGGCGCTCAGCAGCTGGCTCTGATGTCACCCGGCCAGGATTTATTGCTGCTTCAGGTGGAGAGCAGCAGTCGGAGCAGATGAAATCTTACGCCAGGAGGAGCTTGTTCCCTAAGTAAATTGCTTGGAGAAAATCCGAGGAGACAGATGCAGCTCCATCAGATACGCACATGCCAGGCAGGGATCGCTGGGATCGGAGTCTGCTGCCTCTGGAGGGAACCTGCTGCCCTTAACCCTCACCTGCCTGGGCTCCTGCAGGCTCTGGCACGGGGAACGCTCAGAGCTGTTCCTGCAGACCTTTGATCTTTGCCTTTATGGGTCTGGGCAGAGGTTGTGCTGATGCTTCCCATGTGTGTTCCCTTTTCCTCCTGGTTTTGGGGGGATGTGGAGGCATCCTGAGCTCAACCTTGCTGTGGTTATGGTGTGAAGTCCCGTGCAGGTGTGGAGCCCTGCGGGGATCCTGCTGGCTGCCACGGCTGCTCCTTCACTCCCCTGGGCTCCTCGTACAGTCTGGGCCGTGCCATGGATCTGCTCCTGGCTTCCCCTGTGCCCTTGGGCAGGCAGGAGCATCTCCAGGGGTGATGTTGATTCACACACAACACAAGCATGTGCCATTCCCAGGAGTGACCCCGACCATGGGGGAGAGATTTCCACCTGCCTGTGGTGCCCTCAGACCACTGCTGGTCACCCCAGTGCTCCCGGGTGTCCTTCCCCCCTGCCACCCTCTGCAGGGTTCCACAGGCCATAACTCAATGTCCCCTGACTCTGGCCATCCCTCCGTAGCCCCCTCTCCCTGTGGGGCTGGGAGAGGCACTCAGTCTCAGCCTTGTCCCTGCCTTGCCCAGTCACGTCCCTGCTGCTGCCCCCTCCCCTCAGCCTTGGCTCCAGCCCCCAGGAGCCTCCCCATCGCAGAGGAATCCACATACCCCACCTGGGGATAATTAGCAGGCATGTTGCAACTCCCCACAATGGGTTTTGGTCCCACTTGTGCCTTGAGGCTCCTTCAGGTGTTGTGGGAGCGGCAGAACCTGTTCAGGATGTTTTTGAGCCCAGGAGCCCTCAGGGACAGCGGCGGGTGTGTGGTGGGGATGATGCAGGGACTGCTTTTCATCACCTTTTTGTGTCTCTCCCTGCAGGGAAGAATCTCTACACAAACGAATACGTAGCTATCAAATTGGTGAGTAGCTGTCAAACTGGAGACTTCTTGTATGGTGGGGTGGGGGATGTTCCAGGCATTGAGAAAGAGATTTCTCCCCCTCCCCCAGTGCTGGGGCAGGTGGAATGGGTTGGGATGTGATGGCTGGGTGGCTGCAGGGAGCTCTGTTCCTGCTCAGAATTGAGGGCAGTCTGGGAACACACGTCACTGCAGGTGGGGTGATCCAGGTCTGGGCAGGGAAGAGCTGAATCTTTCTTCTCCCAGCCCTCTCCGTGGTCTGTGCTGTGCTCAGCCAGTGCCAGCAGCAGAGAGGGTGGCCCCACTGGTACCTGATCCCATTAATGTTTTCCCCTCTCAGGATGAGATGATCTGGCTCCCATATGGGCTGATTTTCTCTCATCATCCCCTGAGGCTTCATCTCCATTTTATACCAATTGCTCCCAGCCCCAAATGTTCTCAGTCCAGCTGCTGCCAGCATGTGAAGGAGGTGTTTGACACCCTGACCCCCTGAACATCCTGCTTCCTACTTAACTGTTCTCCTTTCTCTCCTCCAAGGAACCCATAAAATCTCGGGCCCCCCAGCTGCACCTGGAGTATCGGTTCTACAAACAGCTCGGCAATGCAGGTACGGGGCTGGGCTGAGCTGCCCTGGGGAGCTGCCTGCCAGGGGCACTGCTGGGAGAGAGGCTTTCCCTAAATGTGACTCTGCAACTTCACTCCCAGCTTGAGCTCCTGCCCATCTGCTCCGCAGGGAGAGGCTGGTTTTACACAGACGCCTCATCTCATCTTTGATCTCTTTTGATTTAGTTCTTTCCTCCCGCCGCCCCCGCAGCAGAGTCAGGGATGCAGATGGAGCTGCCTCCTTCCCCCTGCTGCCAAGAGCAGGCTGTGCAGGGAGGGCAGTGCAGGGACATCCCTCCTCTGCAGCCCCTGTCCCTGACAGGCAGTGGCGTGGCCCTGCTGCAGCCCTGCACAGCCCCTGCCCCATCTCTTGCAGAAGGAATTCCTCAGGTTTACTACTTTGGCCCCTGTGGGAAGTACAACGCCATGGTGTTGGAGCTGCTCGGACCCAGCCTGGAAGATCTCTTTGATCTGTGTGATCGGACCTTCACGCTCAAAACTGTCCTGATGATTGCAATCCAGCTGGTGAGTGCAGCCCCTCCACCTCCCCTGCACCCTGCACCCTGCACCCTGCCCGGGGAGCAGGGGATGTGTGGGCACCGTGGGCAGGCAGCATGGGCATCCCGCGGGGAATGGGGAGAGGATGCTGGCACATCCCAGCCTGGTTCCATACCTCACCCTCTCCCTGCTGAGGGAGGGCTCTCCACACCTTCACAGCCCCTCTCTGAGCCCAGACAAGCATCTCACTCTGTTCCCAGAGCATCTCACTGTGTGCCCAAGGTGCAGCTGGCTGGGGCTGTCTCCCGTGGTGGGAAGGAGCAGATGTGCCCGTCCTTGGGGCTGGGGCCAGTCTGAGGGGAGCAGGGCCCAGGGCAGGAGTGTGCAGGGGTGGGTCTCTGCCCTGGCACTGACATCTCCTTCTGCCCCAGATCACACGGATGGAGTACGTCCACACCAAAAGCCTGATCTACAGAGATGTCAAGCCAGAGAACTTCCTGGTGGGGCGGCCGGGCAGCAAGCGGCAGCACACCATCCACATCATTGATTTTGGCCTGGCCAAAGAGTATATTGACCCCGAGACCAAAAAACACATCCCCTACCGAGAGCACAAGAGCCTGACAGGGACAGCGCGCTACATGAGCATCAACACCCACCTGGGGAAAGGTGTGTGGGCACAGGCAGCCAGCCCTGCCTCCTGCCTGAAGGCAGGGACTGCAGGGCAGGGGTGCCAGAGGTGGGGCTGGGGACAAGCTGCCTCTCCTGCTCTTCAGGGTGCTGGCAGGACACATGGGGTGCTGCAGGATTTGGGGTGGGGACAGGGACAGTGGCTTTAGTGGGAACTGACCCATGTCTCTTTTTCTCTGTACAGAACAAAGCCGCAGGGATGACCTGGAAGCATTAGGGCACATGTTTATGTACTTCCTCCGTGGGAGCCTTCCTTGGCAAGGCCTCAAGGTAACTGCTAGCTCCTGCTGCCCCTGAGCATGGCTTCCTGTGGGTCTGGCTCTGCCCTGGCATGGGGAGGGAGAAGGCCCTTGGGATGTTAGAGGATTGGCATCCCACCTGAGCTCCATGCCAGGCTCTTGCAGTGCTGAGCAGCTGCAGGTCTCCCTGTGTCCCCCCAGCTGCTCTCACAGCGGCTGTCCTGGGAACCCTGGGGTTTGTCCTCCAGACCTGCCCAGGGAAGGAGTTTCCTGGGAAGGAGTTACCTGGTAAAGGGGGCCCAAGAATTCGTACATGATGAGACAGCACCCAGTGCCTTCCCCTGCCCGGGGCAATGCCTGTGCTGACCCCTCTTGTCCTTGCCAGGCCGACACACTAAAGGAGAGGTACCAGAAGATTGGTGACACCAAAAGAGCCACCCCGGTGGAGGTGCTCTGTGAGAACTTCCCAGGTGAGAGCAGTGCCCAGCCCAGCCCCCAGCCCCGAGCCCCCTGTCCCCTGTCCCCCTGAGCCCCGGTGTCCCCACAGAGGAGATGGCCACGTACCTGCGCTACGTGCGGCGGCTGGATTTCTTTGAGAAGCCCGACTACGACTACCTGAGGAAGCTCTTCACAGACTTGTTCGAGAGGAACGGTTACGTGTTCGACTACGAATACGACTGGGCAGGGAAACCTCTGGTGAGTGCTGAGGGCCTGGGGGCAGAGGGTGAGGCACCCCAGGGAGCAGGGGCAGCGGGGTTGGTGGCAGCAGCCAGGGAGGATGTGGCTCTCAGCCATTCCTGCCCCACACTGTGTCCAGGGGATCAGCTCCACCCTCCTCACCAGTCACCAGCTCCAGGGCTGTGACACGGGAATTTGAGGTTCCTCGAACCAAGGGGACCCCAGCAGCCAAGCTGGCACCTCACTTTCTGCCATGGGTGCATTCCTTGTGCTTGCTGCAGCCAGATACCAAGCACGGCACTGCTGGGGCAGGGGCAGTGATCAGGCCCCGGTTGTGGAGGGTTTTGCATGTTTGGCCGGAGGTTGGATGTGGCTGTGGGGTGTTGGGAGGGTTCTGTGCTGCACTGACATTGTCCTTTGTGTCCCCAGCCCACCCCCATTGGCACGATGCACAGCGAGGTGCAGGTGCAGCCCCCGAACAGAGACAAAGCACAGCCACACACCAAACACCAGGTGAGCAACAGCCCAGCCTGGCTGGGGCACGGGGCCATGGGCATGGGCAGCTTGGGCTCCAGCTCCAGGGACATGGAGCCCAGCAGGGATGGTGGCAGGGACTCAAGCGTCATTTTCCCTCAGTGCAGTTCCCTCCCACAGCTCTGGGTCTGTGGCTCACCAGGGACCCAGGGCAATGTCCCTGTGGCCTGGCAGAAGAGGGAGGAAGTACTGGGGGGGCTTGACTGGGCAGTGCCAGGCCTGGACATCAGCTGGTGAGGGGCAGGGTCCAGCCTGGGGTGTGGGAGAGGGCTTGGTGCAGGCTGAGCCACTTCTGCTAAGGACAGTGTCCCCATGGGGTGACTCGCTGCTCTGCTTGTGATGCCCTTCCATGGATGGAACAGTGATGTGGGACAAGGGAGGGCAGGATTGGTGGGGCAGCTTGGCAGCATTTTTCCCATGCTGGGGCTGCCTTTGTTTTGGGAATGGGCAGAGCACAGGGAGCCAAGCCTGGGGCAGAGATCAGGCAGAGTTGTGTGGGAAAAGCTGCTCAGAACTGCTCCAGTGCTGTGACCTTTCCTGCCCTGGTGCAGGACACGTGTTTCTGTCACCAAGAGCAAACTTCACGTGTTTCCCAGCAGTCCTGTACAAACCCTTGTCCCCCCAAACCTCCTTGGGGGCAGAGCACCTGCAAAGGGGCTGGAGCTGGGAGTGCAGCACTGTTCTCCCCAGGCTGCTCCTGCCCAGTGCAGGGAGCCTGGCACTGCCCTGGCTCTCACTACCAGCGCTTCCTTAGGGAGAGGGAAACATCTTCAAATCACTTCTGGCTCATTTCTGGGAACTCGCTCCCAGTAAGGTCTGCTCTCTGTCCCCAGCACCAGGGAAAGGCCATGTTGGACATCCTTTCTCCAGAGCAGGGGGAAAAGCAAAGCACAGAGCTCCCGGAGCACGGGAGCAGCGTCCAGCCTGGGCACACAGGTGTCCTTGCAGCTGTGGAGCCGCGCCGTGCTCCCCAGGGGAGGGTTTGGCTGTGGGACAGCTGAGCCCTGGAGGAGCAGCCCAGCTCGTGCCACACAGGCCCTGCCAAGCTCTGCGTCGTCCTGGGATAACGGCTTCACCTGGGCCTGGCTGCAGCTCCAGCTCTGCTGCCCCAGCCCGCTCCCAAACACGGCCCCCAGCCCTGCTGGAGCTGGCCCTGCTCCATGGGGTGGCCCTGTGTGGGGCTGGCCGTGGGGATGTGTGTGTAGGTGGCAGGGGGACACAGTCCCCCGTTGTCACCGCAGGGACTGTTCTGGGAACCGCCAGGACGGTGCTGCACGGGTGCCCTCTGCAATCACCAACTCGAGCTGCTCCGGTCATGTTTTTGCTTTTGCATGTCTTATTTTCTCGACTCCCTTTGCCACTTCCCCGCCCCTTCCCTCCACTTTTCCCTTCTCTTCCCCATTCTCCCTCTTTTCTTTTGTTTCTTTTCGTTCTGTTCCTCCTGCCTGTCGCGAGCAGCCGCCCGAGGGGACGGAGTTGTGGGATCCTCAGGCCGGTGGGCAGCCTGCCGAGGAGCCTTTGGGAGCTCACCTGGCAGCCGGCAGGCTCGGGGGGTCCGTCCAGGTACATGAAACCACTGGGGCAGGGGCGGGCACGGGTGGGAGCGGAGCCACCCTGGGCCTCGTGGCCGCCCGCGGAGCCGGGATCAGCCCCGCTCCCCCGCCCCGGGGCCACACATCCCGGGGTCCTGCCCGGCTGCAGCACGTGCTGCCTGTCCCTGTGGTGTGATGGGATGCTCATGCAGACGAGGCTGGTGCTGCTTCCTGGGGACTGCTGGGCTCTCTTGGTGCTGCCAGGGGGAATTAGAGGGCGGTTGGAGATGGATGGATGGATGGATGGATGGATGGATGGATGGATGGATGGATGGCTGGCACACTGCAGCATGACAGCTGGGTGGGCATCACTCTGCCCCCGGTGCCAATCATCTGAGCAGGGATTTTCCTGCACCTCCTTGACTGGAGCCCTGACTCCAAGCCCTGCTTCTCCCTTCCCGACCACTCCTTGGCCGTGGTCCTGTGCTGGCACCGTCAGCCCCGTGCTCGCCGCCTCCCGCCCGCTGCCGCTCAGCCCTGCCTTGGCCTGGGTGTTCCTCCCACATGGATGATGGGACATCCATGCTGGGTCCCCAGCTGGGCCTGCGCTGCTTCCTCCGTCTCTGCTTCTGACCCCGCCGCTCTTGCTCGTTCCTGCTGCTCCACAGCGACTCTGCTGGTGCTTGGCCCCAGGCTTGGGCACAGCTCCTGCTGTTGCCATCACGGGGCCGGGCACTCCGTGGTGCCAGGCAGGCCGTGGGGCCGGGTATTCCAAGGGCCCAGCTCATGCTCTGCCTCCCTCCTCCTGTCCCTCATCCCCTTCCTCCTCCCCACTGCTGCTCTGCGATCCCTCCTGCCGTGCTCCGCCTGCGCCCGGCACTGCGGGGATGATGTGCAGGGGTCTCTGTGCTGGTGTCAGGGGCTGGAGCCTGATGTGGCCCTGCTGGCTGGGCACTGCCTGTCGGGCAGCAGCTCCTCCGAGGGGCTGGGAAAGGCTGAGGCTCCTTGCTGGGGCCGAGCAGCTTGGAGAGTGTTTGACCTGTGCATCCCCAGGGAGCTCCTGGCTTTGCCTGCGGGCAGCAGGCACAGGATGGCGGTTCAGGCACCTCCCTGTTGCCATGGTGGCTTGGGTGTCCTCCTGGCCCTGGCACTGTGGCTGACCCTGCTGCCTGGTGAGCAGACAGGAGCTCAGGGATGCCTGAGCCCTCAGGGTGGGCACTGGGCTGAGTCTTGGTGCTGGGAAGCTAAAGTTGTGTCCAGATGCTCAGCTGTGGGAAGGGCTCCTTGGAGCTGTCAGCTTTCCCAGGCCCTGTGTCCTGCCCATGCTGGAGCTGGTTGCCAGCAAGCCCCTCTGGTGGTGCAGGGGTACCCAGGAGCTGAGATCCTTCCAGGGCCATTCTACGGGGCTCTCTGTGCAATGGGGCTCTTGGGGAGAGCTCGGTACTGAGGCCGAGCACCGCGGTCTGAGCGAGGGCACCATCCTGCCACCAAGGTCACCTTGGTGCTCCAGGCAGAGCTGGGTCTCGTGGGTGGCTCCTGTGCCCCACGGGGAGGGGAAGGGCTGCAGACCCCCAGGCTGCCCCTGCTGACACTCATCTCTCCCCAGGTGATGAGCTCCACCAACGGAGAGCTGAACACAGATGACCCGACGGCAGGACATTCGAACGCCCCCATCACAGCCCCCACCGAGGTGGAGGTGACAGACGATACAAAGTAAGGCCCCAGCCCCGCTGCCCCTCGCCACTGCTGGGCTGGAGGAGGGGTCGCAGCTGCCCTGGGATGGGTCCAGTGCCCTCTGGGGGAACAACAGCCCAGCTGTCCCCTGGCACCCTGTGAGAGGTGTCCCTGCAGGGCCACCACCACCCAGCCCTTCTCACCTTGCCCTGCCCAAGGGCACAGAGGGGCATGGATGGATCTGGGGCTGCTTCTCTGGGGTCCCTGCCTGGCCCTGGCTCTGGTCACGTAGCCAGCCTTGTGTGGCATGACCACTCCCCTGGTCGTTGCCATTTGCTGTGGCAGGTGTCACTTTTGGTGGCCATTGAGGTGCCCCCAGTCCAGCCCCTGCCACGTACCAGGGGCGCTTGGTGGAGCAGTTTTGCCCACGTGGGGCTCACCAAGGCACCGAGGGGTTTCTGTCCTCCCTGACCCCAGGGTTGCTGCACCCTCCGTGCTGTGACCCCGGTGCTGACGGGTCCCCTCTGTCCCCAGGTGCTGCTGTTTCTTCAAGAGAAGGAAGAGGAAAACCACCAAGCGTCGCAAGTGAGCTGCCAGGGCCGGGCGGAGCGGCGAGCGATGGCTCCTCTCCCTCTGGCCGTGGCTGGATCTTGACCCGCGGAGCCCCTGGGGCTGGACGGGGACGGGGGGGCCGGGCCGGACGGGCTCCCCCAGCGCCCCACGCGCAGCTGGGGAGCGGGGCCTCCCCAAACTGCTTGTCCTTTCCTCCGCCACTCGTGGCCGTTTACTCGAACCAAGCCCAACTTCGCTGAAGTTCCTGCGTCCGTCAAACAGAAAAAAGAAAAAGAGAAAAACCCACGGCGTCACTTGCTTTGAGTTTGTAACAAGTCTGAAATGGGGATCAACTACAGACTCTGACCCGTCGCTGTCAGAAGAAGACGAAGACAATTTCGAGAGCAGTGGGCTAAGGAGGAATATTTTTTTTTTTCTGTTGCTTCTTTGTCTCTTAAGTTAATTTAAAGTGAGTCTCGGTGCAGAGTGCTGAGTCGTCAGTCTTTGACCGTCATCTTCAGTGTTACCGAATTCTGCTCTGCCTCCCGGCCCCGCGTCCCCGCCGGGTCCCCTGGGTCAGGCCGGTGGTGACGGGGAGAGCCGGGGGCGCGCGGGGCGGGGAGAGGAAACGCGTTTACAGTTCATTTACGATGCACTTTTGCGAGCAATACAGGCGCCGTCCGGTCCCGCCGAGAGCAGGTCCGAGACTCCCAGGGGCTGGGGGACACAGGGACAGGGACGGCCGAGACCAAAGGGACCCATGAATGGCGGTGGCAAAGCAGGGAGGGGAAGCAAAGCAGCCTCGTCTCTGGTGCTGCCATGTCTTGGGGCTGGATGTTTCCACAACAGCTGTAGGTGTGGGCAGGGCTTGATCGGCCTCGGTTTTACAGCCTGAGCCCCCCCCGCGGCTGCTCCCGGGGGCCGGGCAGGGTGGGGAAGGGGGCCGGGGTGGAATCCCCCACCATGGCATCCCCCCACGGTGGGATCCTCCCGGCCTGCTCCTGGGGCCGGGGGAAATGGAGGTTTTGGAAGTGACACACAGACACCCCCCGCACCCCCGTGTTCCTCGGCACCCCTAGGGCACTGCAGCTCCCCACTGAGTGACCCCGTGCGCTGTCGTGTGTATTGATCGTGACACATTGGGGGGGGACACACACTTACCTTTACCAAAACCCTGTTGTTGTGCCCCAAGAGAAGGGGCTGAGGCTGTGCTGGGGGGGCGGGGGAGGGATGGGACCATCTGTGGCTGCTTTGAAACATTTGTCCAAACTGACCATCTCGGGGGGGGGCTGGAGACCCCGGATTGTGGAGGGGCTGGGGGGGCGGGGGGTGTCCCATGGGGCCTCCCCAGGGCCCCTCCTGGTCCTGAATTCGGGACTGACCCCGGCTTTGGCTTGTCCGGGCTGCGGCAGCCAGGGCAGCCCCAGCTGCTGCTGCGTCCCTGGCCACAGCGGGAAGGGGACGTGCAACGTTTGACCTCGTGTCCCCAGCGAGGCGAACAAACGAATTTTAAAAATCGCCTTAAAATTTTCACTGGAAGTGGTCCCTTGTCAGCGCGTGGGCTCAGAGCAGCCCCGGCGGAGGCCGAAGAGGAGCCGTGGAGGGGAAGGGAAAGCGGCCACGAGGGGTGCCCGGAGCGCCCGGCTCTGCCCGCACACCCTCGGCCGCCGGGGCCCGAGCCCGGGACTCTCTGTCCTTCCAGCGAGGAGTCCAAATACTGCGATTGTACGTGAGAGCGTTTGTTCCATTGCGAGTTTAGTTACTGCTTTAAAACCAAGTGTACAGAAATGGCATTTCAATTTCTCTGATGCTTCCTGGAAGCCATAGAATTTAGGGGCTTTTTTTTTTTTAATAAAAAAAAAATAATAAAAAAAAATCTTTAAAATCCAACACATTCTTCTGTGCTTTACTTTGTGATCAGAAGGGTGAGGACATTGCCCAAACGCCCCTTTTTTGTTGGAAACTCCCTCAGCGGTGGGTGGGAGCAGCCCCAGCCCCTCGAAGGGGCTCCCTGCCCAGGAGCCTTTCCTGGAGCAGCAGGAGGAAAATCTCGGGAGGAGAGGTCGGGGGAACAGCAGCAAAGCTGATTCAGGCTCTGGGCAGCCCTCCCCAGGCTCCTGCCGGCTGCTCCTGTAAAGCCCGTGAATGAGGAAGGTGATGCAGGAGGGGCAATTCCCATCTGAGTGCTCTGCAGGGGCCGGGGTTGGAATGAGGGTCCAGCCTGGGACCACAGCCCAGAGCCGGGTCTAGGAGCTGGGGGAGCCCTTGGAATCGTGGCTGAAGAGGAGGAGGAGGAAGGGCAGGACAATGTGCTGAGCCCAGCATGAGGCAGCTGAGGCCCCCGTGTGCCTCGGTGAGCTCAGTGTGGGCAGGGTGAGAGCAGATGGGCCGGGCTGGGCTGGGCTCCCCCTGGAGCTGCCCCTGGCCCTCAGGGAAAAGTGACAGGGGGAGCTGTGCTGGGCAGAGCCCAACCTCATCCCTGCTCCAGCTGCCCCCACAGCCTCTCCATGCTGGGAATCACAGGCCAGAGAATCTGCCTTCCCCTCCCCACATCTGGAGTGGCCCCAGCAAAAGCTGAGGCAGCTTTTGGTGTATTTGTCAAAAACCTCCAGTTCAAGAAATCAGTGACATCACCCAGACCAGAGTATGCTGCCCTCATACCACCACCTCATACCCTGAGGGTCTGAACTCCCCAGCAGTGAGTGCTGGGCTCCAGGATTCCCAAAGATCTGGCTCATCCCTCTCCCTGGATGGGAAGATGAGGACCCCACACCCTCGGCTGTGGGAGATGGGCCAGGAGCCAGCTTGGCCCAGATTTCCCCTCCACCATTTCCTCATTTTCCTCTAATCACAAAGAAACTTCATAAAGACAACCTCCATGTCTTTATTGTTTTCCTATTTACAAATCACAAAGCTGGCCAAAAAGCAGAGTGTGAACACGGGACGAGAGCATCGGATACATTCATCAAATAGCACAGGAGCCGGGCCGGGCCCGCTCTGCTCGGAAGGTGACGTGGTACAACAGAATGGCTCATACTTCTGGGAACAGGCATGTCCAACAAGGAATTACATTCATCTATCTACAAAAGCCAGAATTGCATCAAACTGCGGAAAAGCCGTAAGAACAGAAGTTGCTCAGGTGTAGTTCAGAGTTTGACTCCCTCTGTGACAGGACAATCTGCCAGATCTGCCCCACGCAGGGAGAGCAGGAAGGTGGGATTTGGGAAGAGAATTCACGTAACAAAATAATAATGAGAACAGAACTTCCAGGAAACAGCCAGCGGGAGGCTCCCACTGCAGCTAGGCAGGGCCAGCCCGAGCTCTGCTCTTCCCAGAGCCAAGTGCACAGCTCTGCTTCTCTCAAATTCCAATTATTCCGCTATTTCCACCTGTACCTGACACCCCGGATCAGACCCCCCCGGGGAAGGTGGGTCCAGCAATGACGTTCCCACCACCTTTGGAAGAGGGGTGGTGACAGGAGTGGGCACAGTCACAGACATCCCAACAGACACAGAGCCTGGGCTGTGAATCCATCTCACTGTTTGCATTGCACAGAGTTGGCTCCAGTCTCCAGGTCCACGGACCCAGGGTTGGGGATTTTTCTATTTTTTTAGTACTGGCCATTTTAAAACCATCCCACCTGGAAGCAGGCAGACAACACACAGCTCACACCATCTCCCTGAAGCACGGAGCACACCCTGGCCATCTCTAACAGCTTCTGCTGAGTAGGTGCAGAGCATTCCCAGGCTGCTGCTGCACGGTTGAGGAGGAGACTCCAGCCAGCACAGCCCCAGGATCCTGGCTGGAGCAGCGGGAGGAGAAGCAGCCCTGTTCCAGCCAAGGACAGCCAGGTTTTGACTTCCAGCAGTGAAATCCAGTGGCAGCAGCTGCCCAGAGTGGCAAAGGCTCCGTGTGCTGGAGCAGAAGTTGGAGAAGGGGCCTTGAGGCAGCACACGCCAGCCAGTCCCACGCAGACTCCAGCGGCTCCGATCTTTCTGCCAGGCTCAGTTTAATTCCAGCTTCCTCTGCAGAGGAGGGGAGGAAGAGTCTCATGGTCTTCACTCGTGGGCAGTGAGGGTGGGGCTGGTCAGGCAGCCCAGGACCAGCCACCGTCTCTGTGACAGCCATGGGGAAAAGCAGCTGGCCCCGAACAGGTACAAGGGGTATCTTCAAGGTCACCGAGCTCCACAGCTCAACAGGTGATGTTTGTGATCTCCCTCCTGTGCCTGGCCAACAGGCAGTGTGCAAACACACACCAGCACGGAGAACATTCCATGTTTTCCTGAACCGTTTGGTAAATCCTTGTCCATCTGCTGCATTATAGGTAACAGGCAGGTGCACATCCAGCCTCTCTTCTTGCTTCCATCAGCAATGCACAGGAACAGAGGGAAATGCATGGAAATGCACACGAAAACTGGGAATGCCTGGGAAGAGGTGAGGCAGGTGCCCTTGCACTTCAACTGAGAAACCCTGGCACTGTGCAAAGGTTGATGACCAGTAATGACCAGTAACAACAGAGCTGGGGCTGCTCAGGGGTGAGCTGAGCACCCCCCAGCACCTGGGACGTGCCAGGGATTTGGAAGCAGCACCACGGGGACTCAGAATGCAGGAGGGCCTGCCCGGCCAGGCTGCTGCCCCTCACCGCTCTGCAGGGAGGTCACCTCGCTGCCACCGACCGCCCGAGGTGAGGATTGTCACAGATCCGTGAGAACAGCAGGAAACGCCGCGGTCCCTCCAGACGAGCTCGGATTTGAGGTCTCCAAGCCTGTGTAGTGCCGGACCAGCAAAGCCTCAGGGAAAAGGCCACTTTCCATGACTTTTGAGGGCGGCTCTGTGTGCTGAGGCTGCTGGGAGGGAAGGAGGGAAGGTGCCGGGCACGGGCTGGCCAAGCCCTGCAGTCTGGCCTGGCAGGGGCCACCCAACCCTGACCGAGTCTGTCTGCAGGACCATCTCCTCATGGCAAGTGAAACCACAACCAGAGCCACTCGTTGCCTCGCTTCTGACCGGTGGAAAAGCATGTACATTCATTACAGTCCAAAAAACGCACGTTGTTAGATAGGGTTAATCAGGAGGTGAAAAACAACAAGCCACAGACAACCTACGAATGGTACTGGGACACCAGCTGGCCTGCACTGGGACACCAGCTCACCTGGCACCTGAGAGCAGCAGCAGCACTAGCACAAGGCAGGACACGAGCTTTGAAATGGTTTCACTGAGACCTTTGGCTAGTGTGGCTCCAATTGGTGTGGTCAAACTCAGCCAGAGATTTAGTTTGGGAGGTGATGGGGAAGAGTCGAGTCCAGGGTGGGCTGGGCAGTGGCACTATGTGTAGAAGATGATCTCTGGGATTTGTCCATCCTCCACGGAGGTGCCGTTGTTGTTCCCAGCCGCGTAACAGAACGTAAAGCAGGTTTTGGCTCCCGTTGTTGGTGATTCGTGGATCACTTTGCGCAGTCCTTTGGTTCCATAGTGGGAATCTGGACCCTGCAGGGGTCACGGAAGACAAGAACAGGTCAGGACCCTGCTGCTGCCCAGGCTCTCTGGTGGGTTTGGAGCTGTGGAGATCTCAGTTCCTCCCTTTTCCTCCTGGATTTGTACCTCAGGTATTCTGAGCTCAATCTCATCTCTATCAGAACTTACCACTAATTTATCCAAGTCTCAACAGCTAAACATGAACTTTTTGAGGCCACTGCAGCAGGCTCTAGATTACACACCTGCAGGACCGACAGCTCAGCTGTACACACCAAAAAAATCACCCCATGCCCTCCTCAGTGAAACAACCCTGTTCAGTGCTGTGAACTGAGTCAAAACCCAGCTCTGAATGCTGATGGTGAACGAGTTCATGGCAGCAGCAGGTCACACAGAGACCTTGGAGATTGCACCACTGGCCTAGAAGGACACAGAGCAAAGCCCAGGTTGCACTGAAGACCTAAAGGAGATGCCATGCCCTCACCTGCCTGCACCTCACCCCACCCCGTGTGGTACCTTTAGAGTAGCACAGGCTGTGTAGTTGACGTTGGGTAAAATCTCAACGGGCTCCTTGAACATGACCCGGAAGGTGTTGGATGATCCGTCACAGCTGAAGCCGGTGTCGTTCTGCCCCAGGACTGTGTTGCTGTCCGTGTGGATGATCTGCAACACAGGTTTCACCTTTCATCTGCAGGGCTGGACACTGCCTGCCCTGCCCATGGCAGCGTCCCTGAGCTGGGCAGAGCCCCAGGCACTCCCAGGTTGACCAGCCCTGTGATGACTGCACTGTCCATTACTCGTGTCCCTCATCAGTGCTATGGTCACAGAACCACAGAATCCCACATTTGGGTTGGAAGGGACCTTAAGGATCATCCATTCCAACCCCCCCTTCCAGGGGCAGGGATTCCACACACTATTCCAGGTTGCTCCAAGCTGCATCCTGGACTTGAACTTCTAGGGGTGGGGCAGCCACAGCTGCTCTGGGCTCCTCTGTGCTCACCACAGAGCTGTAGGCTCAGGTCCCAGACAGCCCAGGCCACCCCCTCCTCACTCCCAGGCTGGCAGAGCCCTGCAAGCCCACACTGTGCTTAGACCCTTCTCCCCAAAGAGCTCAGAGCAGCAGGAGGAGCCCTGACAATCAAGGAAGAAATGCTGACAGCCTGTGCTCATCACACCTGCCCTGTGTGCTGGAGTAACTCTCCTGGGGACAGTGACTCACACTGGGGTGGCACAGCTGCACCCACAGCAGGCACACAGCATCCACAGGATCCACCTGACTTTGGACAAGACCCTGATGGACTTGAGACAGCCGAGTCTCCCCCAGCCTGCTCGGGGTGGGAAATCATGAACAGCTGCTTCCCAAACTGCCCCAAAGCTGGGAGCAGACCTGGGGAGATGCTGCAGTGACGTGTGCAATAAAATCAAGAGCAATAATCCTTCTGATCCCCAGTGTCCCATCTGGCCCTTGCTACATCTGCCAGCACCCCTGCCCAGGGACACACACAGTCCCTCTGAACCTCAGGTTTTGTTACAAATTCACTAAAATTTGTTTGTCAGCCCGTAAAACAGCCAGGATTTTTAAGGTAGCAGAGAGAATTACCTGTATATTTACTTGGTAATCCGTTGGCCCGTGTATGGATCCGTATAATCCAAACCCAACTACAAATATCCTTTTGTTTACTGAGAACCTGCAGGAACAGAGCAGGAAAGTCAGTCCAAACTTGCCACTCCTGTACTGCTCCAGTACAAAGCTGATACACAAGTATCTCCACTTGTGCTGATTTTACATCTATGACTTAATCAAACCTACACAGATTTAAGTGCAGCCCTTACTAAGAGGTGAAACCCTGCACAGAAACCATCAGCTGCACACTCACACCTCTGAATGGCCCAGTGGGCTTGTGTGAAACACAAAGCTGCACAATCCCATCACCAAATTTCAGGGTCCAGGCCCAGGCAGTGTTTCCAAGTTGTGGCAAAACATCAGCATGCCCAAACACCCAGGGCAGCCTGGGAGTGTGGAACGGTGCCCACAGTGCTCCGTCCAGCAAACACCACTGGGTATTTCACTGCTGAGCCCTGGGGAAGTGTTCATGTGCTGCTGGGTATTTGCTACATTCCAAATTCACCAAGAGCAGACATTAGGATTCAGTCACTCCTGCGTGCAGGAATCCTTGCTGCCCAAGGAAGAAGGGGAAGGGTATTTACCCCACTACAGCTCCACCTTCTCAGGCAGCAGAAGCCTCAGTGCCTGCCATGCTGCCAACTGCATTTCTTCATCCATCCACCAACTTTTAGCCCTGTTGTGTTTCCAGAACAAACACCCGGGGCAGGCTGGAAGCCTGTGCTCTGCAGCCAGCATGGAATATTCAGTGTTGGAACTGACCCTGATGCTGCAGAGGCTGAACCTGAAGTCAAACACAAGCCCCAAAAGGTGTGTGAGTGTTGGAGGTGGGAGCAGGAAATGTTTGGAGCTGACAGCCGTTTCCAATGCCAGGGGTGAATGGACCAGATGATGTCACCAACAGCTCCAGTGCAACAGAACTGTCTTAAAAATTGTGAGGAGCTTCATTGCTGCGAGTCCCCTTCCACCCAATATAAACATGAATCAAGAAAGAACCAAGGCCTCCTGATTCCCTCCTGTCTTGCTCATTCCCTGGCCACACAAGCCTTGCAAAGCACTATTTTCCAGCCACACCTGCCAGTCTCTGTCACCATAACTGGGCTCTGCTGGTTCTCCACAAGCTCAGGTCTGAACAAACTGGGTGTCAGCAGAACTTTATCCCAAGCCCTCTCTACAACAGTAGAGGTTAAGGGGCTTCAACAAGTCACACTGACACCTGGAGCAGGGAACAACCTGATGGAGCACTGGTCCCCCACAAAGCACGGCAGGGGGATAATCGGTGACAACTTATTTATGTGACCCTAAGCTGCAGAAAGCCTTTGGGGGATTATTTCCCTCCCTTTCCAGGGGCCTGTGCTGGGAGCCACGTTTCCTGGAAACCTTGGCCAACACAGATGCAAAGTGGCAGCAACATGCAGGTCAGTGCATCAGGGGATGGTTCTGCCCAGCAGAACACCTCCCCTTTGGGGCTGGCACAGTGGAAGTCGGGGTCTAACACAGAACCTCGCGTGTTTAGAGCTAAAGCAGTGGAAAGCTCAGGAACGCGAGTCCAGGGGTGGGAATGGGCGCGAGAGCTGACCTGATCCTGTCACTCGTCCCACTGTACCCCCAGCGGCTCTCCACCTGCTGGAAGCGGCTGATGCTGCACTCCTTGCCCCGCAGGCAGCACCGGGGCCGGTCGATGAACTCCACCCGCGGCTTCGGGTTCACCGTGAAGTGCAGGAACAGGCTCACCACCTCCCGGTCCGTCAGGATCCCCGACTGGGCAGGCCCTGCAGAGGGGAGGGAAGTGGCAATGGTGTCAGCCTTACGGAACCACAGAGTCCTGGAATATTCTGTGTCAGGAGGAACCCACCGGGATCACTGATCCAACCCCTGGCCCTGCCCAGACCCCCCAACAAGCCCACCCTGAGCATCCCTGAGAGCGCTGTCCAAACGCTCCTGGAGCTCTGGCAGCCTTGGGGCCGGGCCCATTCCCTGGGGAGCCTGGGCAGTGCCAGCAGCCTCAGGGGGAAGAACCTTGCCCTGAGATCCATCCCAAGCCCTGGCACAGCCCCAGCCCTTCCTGGGCTCCTGTCCCTGTCCCAGAGCAGAGCTCAGCCCCTGCCCCTCCGCCTCCCCTCGGGAGGAGCTGCAGTCCCCGAGGAGCCTCCCCTCAGTCTCCTCTGCTCCAGCTGAACGAGCCAAGTGCCCTCAGCTGCTCCTCAGAGCCTTCCCCAGCTCCGTGTCCCTCCTCTGGACACTGTCCAACACCTTTGGATCCTCCTGATCTTGTGGGCCCCAGAACTGCAGAAGCAGAAGGAATCCCTCTGGAATTTTCATGGGGAAACAAGCCCGACTTGCAGCTGGGAACAGACTAAACCCCCATCCCAGATGGGATCCCAGAGGTTTATCAGGATATTAAATCCCAGACAAAGGTGCTGCCCTTTACCCACAGTGTAGTCATGGGCTGCAGAGCCTTCTCAGAACATGGAACTGTGATTAACTGCCCAGCTCTATGGAGCCAAAATACACTGGGCTATCAAAAAAACCCAAAAGAATGCAGCTGAACCTTGTCCCACTCCTGGAAATGATAAGATTGGTAAGAAACAGGGATTTCCATACATTCCCCACCAGTGGTTCAGACATAACAGAGGAACATGAGGAGGAGGGAGAGGGACTCTTACACAGTTACCATCAACTCAAAAAGTTGAAGAGTATTTTCACTCAAGACAAAGGTGGTTCAGCTCATTCCTTCAGGCATTTAATCCACATTTTGAATTTTAATACCTTTCTTGTAGAACCTTGGGGAAAATGCTAATGATTTTAGCAAGAGCTGGAGTACGTTCTCATCTTTTCTCCAGTAACAAGTGTTTTTTCCAGAGTGATCATAAAATCACAGAGTAGTCTGCGTTGGGAGGGACCCTAAAGCCCATCCAGTGCCACCCCTGCCATGGCAGGGACACCTTCCACCATCCCAAGCTGCTCCAAGCTCCATCCAGCCTGGCCTTGGGCACTGCCAGGGATCCAGGGGCAGCCCCAGCTGCTCTGGGCAACCAACTCAGTGATGCTAAACTCAGTCTTTGCAAACTACTTTCAATACTTTCAAAAATGAAACTGGATAAAAATTAGTCTGTCAGCCTAACATTCAAAAGCCTCTCTACACCTATTTGCACAAAGCTTTGAACAGAAACAAGACCACGGAGTACAACAGCAGTTAAATGCTCTTTAAAGTGGGGTGCAAATGCCCACCTACTTGTAGCTCCAAAACTACTTGTAGCTGATTAAATTCAGCATGATGTTACCCAGACATAACCTGGTCCACTGATGCAATGGGGAGAGACTCAAGAATTCAAGGAAGTTGACTCCTCAAAAGTAAATGAAACGTTGGATACTTTGTTCAGCAAAAAATCGGCCTCACTGATCGTGTCTGAACTTATCCCCTGTTGCTGCAACTCATTTCTGCAATGTTTCAAATTACCTGCTCTAAGGGGAGGGAGGGACACATTTGCCAGTTAAAACATCTTCATGCAAAGCCCCACGTTTGATACCAGATTATACAATAAACTGGTGAAACCACTGCTATAAAATTCTATCTTCTTTCGGCTTTTGGGAGAGAGGGATGTGGAGGAGAAAAGGTTCCCCTCTCCTGTCTCTGCTCTGATCACCACAGAAATCAAAGTCACTCAGAAACTCAGAAAAAGGACAAAGCTGAAGAAATTCCAAGTTAATTCCTTGTTTAAAGAACAGCTGATCATTGCAGTCCCCCAGGTTTGGGGGTTTTATTCAACTTTTAGGTTAAAGTGGATGGAGAAAACTTAAGAATTCCTCTTAAAGCACAAAGGTCCTAGTGGGACAGGCAGTTTGTGACAGACAACATGGGAAGGGGCACTGGCACTCCCAGCTCAAAGCCTTCAACCCAAACATGCCAAAATTAACACTTTCCTTCCACTGAGAGAATAATACAAGGTCATAAGGAAGGGTTGAAAGAAACGGGATCTGCAGAAAAATGCAAAGATCTCTGCTTCACTGAGCAAGCTCCTTCTGAAGAAATCCACATCCCTAAGGCCACATCACAGCTGTGACAGGCCAAGCAGAGTGGGGACCAAGTCTGAAGCACAGATTTTCTCCTTACTGCCACCCTCCTCATGTGGGAACAGGGACATGAAGGACTGACCAGCTGACGCCAGCGCTGCCCTGAGAAGTGACCTGCAAGGGAAGGGGGTCAGTGCCCCTGTTTGCTTCTGTGTACACAGCACTGCAGCCTGGAACAAGCTGCAGTCTGGAAAATGGCTCCACTGTGTCTTTTTAGCATGAAAACTATTTAAGCGGATTGCCAGCTTCCAATCCCCCGGGAATCACCAGAGGATGAAGTGAAAGACAACAAGCAAAGAAAACAAAACAAGGCAATCTATAGTCCAAGCTGTGAAATGAGTTAGACATCTTTGTGGATCAAGATCTTAATGTAAACTTGAAAAATGCTTTGAGACACAGACTAAACAACACCAAGCCTGTAGCTCAAAGAACATTTTCAAAGTCTTTTGGATATGGGGCTCTGCTATGAAAAGCAACAGCAAAACAGGGCCAACACCACCACAGGCAGAGGATGGGCAGAAACATCCCCATTTCTCTTTGGGAACAGGCTACGATCAACACCAATTATTTGCAACTCCATTAGCTTTGTCTATTTCAAATTCTCAGGATGGCTGGAAAGGGGAGCAGGTGAACCCCAGTTTGGATCTTTGCTCTCAGCTGAATGGGACAGTAACCACCCAAGCATGCTGTGAGAGCCAGCACAGCTGTGATCACCCTGCTCCTCCCAGGGGAGCACCACAGGCTTTAAAACGAGTGAATGAGCACAGATGAAAATGGCATTTAGACACGAGATTTTGTAATCGCAGAATCACAGAAAGAGTGTTGGAAGGGACCTTAAAGCTCATTAAGTTCCACCCCTTGCCATAGGCAGGGACACCTTCTACTATCCCAGAGTACTCCAAGCCCCGTCCAGCCTGGCCATGGACACCTCCATGGATGGGGCAGCCACAGCTGCTCTGGGAAATTTGAGCCAGGCCCTCACACCCTTATACTACAGAATCTCCTTCTGATATTCAGTCTAACTCTGCCTTCCTTCAGAAGGCCATTCCCCCTTGTGCTGTCACTCCAGGCCCTTATGAAATGTCCCTTTCCAGCCTTCCTGTAAACCCCTTTGAGGGGCAGAATGCGGAAATGGGGAGGAATATGGGGGAAATCTCATATTTGAAACACAACAGAAGACACAGAGAAAACCCTCTTTCATGTGACTTGACTCCCTGTAGCTGAGGAAAAGCAAAGACCAGGATTGCCAGAAACACCTTTGTTGAGTTACCTGCTGCAAACTCCTCAATAGTCATCAGTGGGAAGCGGATAAGGGAGAGAGCTTTGCCCAGAACCTTGCGCTTGTTCTCTGGAATCACCTGGAGCTGCTGCCGCTGACACTCGGCCTCCGACCAGCGCACCACGGCATTGAACAGGCGAACCTCCCGGATCCCCAGGGTGTCCCTCTCCAGCACTGCCACCAGGGTGTCTGCAGGGCACGACAACAGGCACAGCTTCAGCCTCTAACCCCAAATCAGCCCCTTTCACCTCGTCAGGAGCACCCCACGCACAGCCAAGGTAAAAGAGGAAGCAGCTGAACCAACAGCATCTCCCAAAAGTGCTGCCTGCAGCCTCTGAGGAAGATTTATCTGCATATTCCATCAGCAAGGAACTCACTGGAGCAGCAAACAGAGCCCATTTAATTGGCATGTTAATGCAAGTGCAGGAGGATGGATTGCAACTTGCTTGACGTCAAATTTGGATGAAACAAACAGCCTGAAAACCAGAAGGTGACCCGTGCCTTACCTCCACAGCCCATCTCATTAGAAGAAGGTTAAAGCCTGAATTTTAATGTTCAGTAACTGTGCCCAGCAAGTTTGGAAACTGCAGACGGTAATTAAAATAGCCAGTCCTTGCTTCCAAAAACACAACACCTTTTTAACTCCAAAACCTCACAAAGACTTGGGGAACAAAGCCAACTCTACAAAAAAAGACAAGTTTACACCCACCCAAAACCTGCCAACATCAACACAGGAAGCAGGCTTTGTGTCATGCCCAGAAAACTCAAGTTGCACCAAAGTAAGCAGATTCCAGGGTATTTCTGCAGGCAAGGCAGCAAACTCTCTGGCAAATTCCCTGTCTCCAGCCACTTTGTGCCAGAGACTATTCAACTGATTGCTCTAGAACAGCCAAGCCACAAGTGCCAAGCATTATTAACCTGTAACAACTTTGGAGACAAGCTGGTTATGAAAGCAGGGAGAGTGAGAGGGAGGGGTGGAAAAGAGCTTACCCAGGTCAATGTCTGTAAACCCCTCTGCATTGATGGCATCTGAGGTGTTCTTGTCTATGTTCTCCAGGCACAGGCTGGCCAGCTGGGGCTCATCAAACAGCCGGGCCTAGGCAGGAAGGAGCATCATTAACAGAAAATACATTTTAAAGTTTACACTAAGAATCCCCCTTCCCCTGCCACAGCCCATCTTCATTAGCAATACCATGCCTGACTGCACCAGGAATCCACTGGGCCTTTCACAAGCAGTTAAGCATGACAAGGCAAACACTAGAAAATTCTGTGTTTGGCAGCAGCCCTGGTTCAGCTGTGCATGTCTTCAGGCACGTCTTTGTTTTAACATGGCCTGGTGCAGGCACCAATCGTGCTTTCCAGCACCACACTGACCCTGTCAGCTGAGCAGAGGCAATTTTTACATCCTTTTTCTATTTACAAGAAAGCTTTGCCCAGTGACTCCAGGCCTGCTTGCTCTAGGAATAATGCAGAGGCAGCTTATTCTGTAAGAGCAGCCACACTGATCTTGTGTATTAGCAAGAAAAAGCTGTAGCAGCAGTGCCTGTGTGTCCCGGGGAGCCCTACAGGGTACACAGCCTGCTTAGTGCATTTCCATGTTTTGCACAGAAACAGCTATTCTAATCCAGTTACCTCAAAGAATTTGTCCCAAAATAGGTTACTATTCCAAGCAAAGCCTGTACACAGCCTGCAGAGCTGCTCAGAATTTCTCTGCCCAAATTAAGTGAAGCCTTGTAACAACTCTGCTGCCATTTCAGATCACCCTGGACTGCCAGGTGTTACCAGCCCTACACCCAGCCCAAGCAGAAATGGGTGGAACACATAAAAAACACTAAATGACCTCTTACTTCAGCGCTTTGGTTTTGCTGTTTAGGAAGGAACTGCCTTAACATCACACCTAACAAGAATACACCAGACTTGAACTCACTGCCACAGGTAAGGTTTTAAACTCGTGTTTTGGGCTGGGAATTCCATCACTCAGGAGGCACCTTCAAGCATCTTCTGCTTCACCCCTGCTTGTGGCATGCAGAGCTCAGCAAGGCCAACCTTTGTGCTGAGACCTCAAGTGCAGGAAGCTGAAACAACAATTTCTCAGGGCCCAGGGAAACTTCAGCCGTTGTCACCTGCTCCAGGGGCTGGAGTGCTGCCAGTGCCTTTACACTCTTGGCATCAAGAGCTGTGACTGACTCAGACTTTACTACTGTAGTGGCTCTTTGGACACGTGAGGACTTTGATGCCTTGCAGAGCTCTCCCCCACAGCAGCTCCAGGCAAGCTTTATTTCCTTGCTGATCAAAGTGACACTTGGATCTACGTCTGGCATGAGAGAGGATCACGGTTTGCTACGAGGCACAATCAATTAGGAAAGCTGTTTGCCTCTGATATTTCTGCCACTGATCAGCAGTTGCTTGAGACAGACAGTGACACAGCTGCTGGACCAGCAGATTCAGCAGACACACACAAAAGGAGGTTTGGGGCTCTGCCTGGGATCACAGGCTATTGGGCAATGCCTTGTACAAGATTTATCTCAGGTCCGTAATTTACTGAAGAAATTGTTGGTTTGATGCAGTGAAAGCAGAAAACAGGTAGGTTTTCACACTGCAGGACCAGAAACAAGAGGGTTGTGAGAAGAGATCCTTTCAGTGAGGTGCAGCCAATCATCAAGATCAGGCACGATTCTCAAGCCTCAAACATCTCAGACTTCATACAGAGCAACAGTGAACATAAAACTAGATGGGAATCACCACTGATAATTAATCAGAATGGACAAGCCATAAACAAAAGGAATCAGGAGAGCCTTTCCCCATCTGGCATTTCACCTGCCCCAGTGCCAGTGACAGAGTGCCAGGCAGTATTTTGGGTTTGGTACCTGAAACACAAGGATACTTTCCTCCTTTGCCAAAGAGCCTTTATGACGTCTAAGGAAGTCACCCACCATACACCTAAACATTACCTTGCCAAAGCTACAAACTTAGGTGCAAAGACACAGGAAGCCACAAAAAAATCTCTGCATAAGGAATACCACCAAAAGCCAAAACCTCTAACCCATCATGAGGCAGTGGCTAGCTTAAGATGCCTCCCCAAAATTTCAGTCTACAGGAATGATCTGTTCCCAGCTCCTGGCTAACAGCTTCTGATCTTTCAGATGGCAGCTGCTGAACCCAAAGAACAGGAGAGCTGCAGCCAAGGAGCTGCAATTGTCCCACCATGCATCAGATGGGAGCACACATTTGGCTACCATTTCCCACTCAAGAGCCTTCAAGTCCTGAATCTGTTTCTGGGAAGTGCAGTGTGGATCCCCCCCATCTCAGGGGCTGCCTCATCTGTTCATGCACGTGGAAGAGGGCCAGGTTAAAGAGGATGTGTAAAGACAGCCATGGAGTGTTGCAGCAGTAGCTGAACCCAAGCAGTGACAAGTGTCTACAACAGCAGTGTGACATGGAACTACTTTGAGAACTGATCCAAATATTTAAACTCAAAAAAAAAAACCAAACCCAGCCTAATCCTGAGCAAAGAGCTCTGCAGTGGCTGCCTCAGGCCAGCACTGCTTCAATATCTACAGAACTGCTGGTGTAGCCACTGCCACCCACATGGTACCTACAGCCAGAGCCTGAGACACACCTGTACTCCTGACAAGGGGGAAAAGTCCAGCAGACAGGAATGCTGGGCAAGACAGGCAATCCCTCAGAGCCAGACCACTTTAATGTGCTGGTTCACAACTCAGTGCAGCTGGGAAGCTCTGCAAGGTCTATTTAACATCAGACATCACAGCAGCTTTCCTGAGCTGGCTGATGAGAAACACCCCTCCAGAGCCACTCCAGTCTGCCCATTCCCTAAAGAATCTCACACACAAAGGCTGTGTGTTTCTTATTCCTACAGCTCCCAGAACAGTGTGTCCCTGGCAGTGCCAGACTGCACCACACAGGTGACAGCACTGTGGGTGTCACCAATAGGGCATCAGCTGTCCAGGAGAGAGTGGAGGGACCAGACAGAGACAACAGGGCTGGGAAACAGGGATGATAGTGATGCTCATTTAATCAATCTGGTTGCAAAGTCTGATCTTTTCCAAACTTTGTAAACATTGTCCCCTACTTTGCTGCTTCAAGAGTCAAATGGAAGGTGGAGGAGCCCAACCCTCAGAGATTGGATCAGACCCAGGGCCTGGAACAGCTGCTCTAACACTCTGGGTCTGTGAGCCTTCAGTGCAGGAGGCTGGGCTGGAACAGGCTGAGGAAGAAAGCACCTTGTTCCTTTCCCAGGAAAATAAACCAAAGCACTCATGAAAAGGTTTTCTTTCACCCCCACTACAGGGAATGTATTGCACAAAAGTCCTTCAAGGAACGGCTGAGCAGCGAGACACAGCACTGAGAGAAAGCTCAGCATTACCAGTCCTGATTCTGTAACACACGGAAATCCTCTCATTCCACTTTTCTTCTTGGCAGATGAAATCCTTCCACCCTGTTAACTCCATCCCCAGCTCACACTCTGGAAGGAACCACCTGCCACAGTGAAACAGAAAGATCTGAAACAGCAGCAACGTTTGCTGTATTTTCTTGTTCTTTGTAAGAACATGCTCAGCAGTGCTGGACTCCTGTGAGGAAGAATTCAAAACAACCCAGAACTGCTCCACTTTGGATGATCAACTCTGCAACACCCAGAAAACTCCCATTTTCTGACTGTGCTGGACTATGCTGAAGGCAGATGATCACAAACTCACCTGAGTTAACAGCATGAAAGCGTTGTCTGCTCGGAGGTTTTTTTTAAGAAACTCCACACAATGAGCTTCAAGGGCTGGAACTGCATATTTCTTAGCTGTGTAAAGTGTTGTCATAACAGTCTCTGGTCCAATCTGAACTTCGTCTGAGTAAAGAAATCTGAAAACATGCAAACAAACATTGTTATGGTGAATTAGTACTACCCTGTTAATGGTAAAACCCCTGCAATTCATAGAAAACATGTTTGTGCCTTTGCCTGTCATCCTGGTCCATTTCCTCTGCTGGAGATCGAAGGGTTTTCACATCCTTTCCACTGACTCTGGTTTACCAAGTTCTTGGGGTATTTTTGTAACAGACATTTTACAGTGTAACTTTTAACCGCTCAAACTGCCTTGCATCCTACCACCAGTGAGCTCTTGGCCTGTTTCTTATACCAGGGTAAAACAGTCTCTGGCCAAGTGCACCCCTTAAAATTCCTATTTTTGGCTTTTCAGTTAGAATAAACAAGGACAATGATTCAACCTTGCCTTCATCCCTCGGTAGAGAAACTTCATTTTACACTACTAATTCAGAAGTGCTGAGAAGCCCTCAGACATATCCATCCACTGCACATGAGGTGCTCTACCCACACTCCCCTTTCTCATCTCTTCACTTTATAGATTGAACTGTTTAATTTCATGACACAGAAGTTTAAGTGCAGCTCACAATATAACTTCAGCATAAAGCAAGAGTTAATTGCAGTGAAAAACAAGGACTGCCATGCTTTAGCAAAGCACCAGCCTTCACTGTTGGGCCAAAACAAGGAAGCACATTCATGACCTGAAAAACAAAGGAAACCTGACTGAACCCCCGCATACCTGAGCTCACTGACCAGAGACGGCAGGAACTGAGAGGCTGAGCTCAGTAAAACCAGTGATGCACTGGTGTTAGGCTTTATCACAGAATCCCAGAATGGTTTGGCTTGGAAGGGACCTTAAAGACTGTCTTGTTCCAGCCCCTACCATGGGCAGGGGCACCTTCCACAGGTTACTCCAAACCCGTCCAGCCTGGCCTTGGGCACTGCCAGGGATCCAGGGGCAGCCCCAGCTGCTCTGGGCACCCTGTGCCAGGGCCTGCCCACCCTCCCAGCCAACAATTCCTTCCCAATATCCCATCCAGCCCTGCCCTCTGGCACTGGAAGCCATTCCCTGTGTCCTGTCCCTCCAGGCCTTGTCCCCAGTCCCTCTCCAGCTCTCCTGGAGCCCCTTTAGGCCCTGCAAGGGGCTCTGAGCTCTCCCTGGAGCCTTCTCTTCTCCAGGCTGAACAGCCCATGCAGCATTTTTTTTTACTGCATCTCCTTTAACCAGTGGAGCATTTGCCAGTCACGATATCAAAGGCACAAAGCACAGAGATGTAATATTGTGTTAACTGTGCTGGGCATTCCTATTCCAGGGGATGTTTTGGAAACTCCAGCAGTTTCTTGCTCTGTGTTTCTCTGAAGGGGACACAGCAGCAGGTTGTGTGGCTGCTACTCCTGGAAGCTTCATGCAGCAGCAGGGCTCTTCCAGGGGGATGCCAGGCAGCATTCCCATCTGCAGCAGAGGAACTCCTGCTCCTCCAGCTAGAGAAGACCATGATGCCATTCAGGGAAGCATCAACAGTATGATCCACAGGCAGGGAAGCACTCTCACTGCTGAAAGCAGGCTTTTGTGCAGCTCCAGGGCACTTGTCAATAGCAGCATCATGCCACACGTTCATCAATGTATTTTGCACACATCCCTTCCCATCCCCATTTGCACTGAGCAATCATTTCTATTCCAAGATTAAAAGAACACAGTGGCTCTAAAACAAATTATTTGTTTACTTCAGTGACTGTGTCAGTATTTCTGTCTACCACAGTCCAGTGTGCACGAAAACAACAAGAGAGGCTCAAACTGTGAAAAAGCCCAGTACAATTTAAAAGAACATTTATACTGTCATCAGTGTTCTCATCTTTGGGTTAACATGAAAATAATAATGAAAAATAATCTCATACACAATTACAGCAGACCTATTAAAGGTCACTAGCCCACAAACTCCATCAAAATCCAGCATCCAGATGGGACCTTCTGCAGAACATTCAGGGTGGGCACTTTGTCCCTGGATAAGCCCCTGATCCTACAGCATTAGATCATGGCTTGGATCAAGTCCAGAGACATATGTAAGGATCAGCTGCCATTCCAGATCAGTGTTTAGAGGGATTGGTTTTACTCCAGGAACTCAAAGCCCATACTTGGTCAGCTTTCTCCTGGAAGCAGCACCCAAACTTCCTCTGGCACATTTAAGCTCTGAGCATTTTAAAAGCAATTTAAAAGCTCAGCTCTAGATTTAAGCACCCAAGATGTCACTGGACCATGGGCACAGCTACTGCAGCATAACTGCAAGCTCAGAGTCACTGAGGTAATCCACCAATGATTTCTCCCATAAAAAATAGAAATATTTTTGCTGAAATCCACCTAAAGTCATCACTTTGTCTTTTGAGATGATGGGTCTCTTCTGAAATCCCTCTGTTTAATCAAGTGCTGAAATCGCAGCACTGGCAGGGAAACAACAGGATTTTTGCCTCTAATTCACTGGATATTTGGGCCTCACTAAGACTTAAAGATAGTTACAAGCTCTGCACTCCAGAGAGATCCACATGGCTGACAGGCACACACCAATTAGAGGGATTCCCCACATGCTGGTGTCTGCTTTAAAGAGAACTAAAGGGGAAGGGCTCAGGGCTCCAAATCATTTCTGGACCTTCATTCTAGCCCAGATCAATTTTAAAATATTCCAAGATAGCACAGGCAAAACCAAAGCACTTTCTGAAGGTAAAGCAAAAAGTGTGCCAGAGCTATATATAGTGACTGCTCCCTGTAGGAAGCGAGTGGGGAACATGTCAAGAGCACAGGACTGGAAACCCCTGGAAGTAGGTTACAGAAATCCTATAGAAACAGGACAATGACTTTCCATCATCCATTCAGGATTGCTGCTGGATGTTGTACAGCACCAGCCAAGCTTAAAGGAATTGGTGAATAGGATGTTACAGCCCCTTCCTCCTCCTTCTCCAGCACACAGAGTTGCAACACACACTGGAAATGTAAATTCAAACCCAGCTCTCCAAAAGAAGAATAAAACCCACACAAAGGGTGATATCACATGGAATGGCTGACATTTATTACACACCCCTGCTTACCTGTTACAACTCGTTCATGACCTAAGCAAGCTCCAAGTATTTTTAACTTACAGAGCTTTCAGAAGATCACTTTTCCCCTCTTCTCTCAAAGAGCATTTGGATGAAACCAAATCAATTAATGAATAAGAGGCTATAATACAGTGGCCCATAATATATACATATACTTTTAAAACATTTTTTTCTACACCAAATCTGTGTATCCCAGTTATCCTGGGCTTTAGAAGCAGCTTACTTGAGCAGAGCTAGGAAGGCAGCAGGCTCCACGTCAGGCAGCTCAATCTCTGTGGAGGTTGTGGCCATCCCACCATTAAACATTGCATCAAAGACAGCGCTGCCCACGGCCAGCACGAACCTAAGGTGGAAAAAACAAACATGCAAATAAAACCTTATGTTAAATCATATTATATTCCAAAAAAAAAAAACCCAGGCTGGTTGCTAATCCCCAAAGCCACCCTCAGGGAAAGCAAATCGTTTGTGGAGTTAAAGCACAAGTGTTTTGCAAGAGCAAGGAGGGTCAGGCTTGCTGCTTCTTAACTGCAAAGCACCAAAGCTGCAAGGAACTTCCTTCTGAGCCCTGGCATACAGCACGGTAATGGTTCCCCAAAGGCCAGATTTTGGGAATTATGGAATAGAACACACACTGCTGCTTTGTAAAGTCCCCGTAGGAGCCTACATATCATCCCAAGGTTGAGAAGCAAAGAAACAGCAAAGTTAGGGAGTTCAAGTTCTTCCAGTAAACAGAGACCAAGTTTTGTTGCAATTCCCCACAGTCACCTACTGGAAACATTTATGGAAAACTTGTCACTGCACACTACCCATCCTCTTCCATAGGCCCAGGCACACATCTTTGGTGACAGCAGAGCAAGCTCCCAAAACACAAAATTGCCCCAGCAGCAGCACCAGGAGCTGCAGATCCCAAGCCCTGGCATGGGAGCTGCCCTCCCCAGGCATGTTGCTGCATCTTTCCACGGATGGATAATCTGCTCTGGGCTCAGCCCAGAGCGAGGAACAAACCTCCCCCAGAGCAAAGCAGCACAGTGAGGTGCACACAAACCCTTCAGCACTGCTGGGAGCTTACGTGGTAATTACTGGCACAGAGAAGGTCATTGTTGGCTCTAAAGAGACTGGAAGCAGGAACTTGCACAAAACAGGTTTGAGACCAAAAATTTATGTCCCAGCACTCCCATGCAAACAAGATGATTCCAACATCTCCTGTTTTAGGAGGAGGCCCAGGCCTGGGCTGCTGAGGAGCCTGTGTATATTTAAGCTGCTGTACCTGCCTGAGGACTTAGAAAGCCATTGTGAGAACTTTCCTGTTCAAAAATGCAGAGATGAGCTTTTGCCATGAAGGATTCCTGTGTCTGCCACCATGCAGCTCCCTGAAGTTAAACTGAAGGCCACAGCTCAGCAGTGTGGGGAAGCACAGCAGCCCTGGCTGCTGATGACTACAACCACTTCTCTACCAACTATAAAAAGGAAAAAGCTGGAATATTCCTTGCTGCAGTGGTTTGATGCACACTTCCACAGAAGCAGCAAAAACTGCAGGCAGAAATCCATACAAGACAGCAGGCATGGGGCAGAAAACTCCAGCCCAAGAAATGTATAGCACTAAGGGGGAATTTCAGTCAGATTTAATAGGAAATGACCTTTTAAAAAGTAGGAAATTTCAATTTAAACAATGTTTTCATTTTCTCACTTTTCACTCCCCTCCCATCCAGAGGAAGCTTCCCAGGGATACAATGGAGTGAAGCTCCATGGATGTGCCAGGCTCATTTGCTATGACGGAGTTTGGCTGACGAGCTGGCTTATTGTTCCTGATGGGCCCAGGGAGCTCAGGACAAACCACAGTGGTTACAAAAAAATATACACATGCATATTTCTGTCAAACCATTCTCAAGAAAAATGTCAAGAACAAATAAAAACCTTCCTCACAATACCAGAGCTGCCAGATGAAACAAAAATCCTTGTTCCTCCCAAAAGCAGCAATGGTGGCAAAACAATTGCTGGCTTTGTCTGATACTAAAAATTAACATATATTAATTGCACTCTCAAATTTTCATTCTCACAGCCAGCACAGTATAGGGCCTCAATGAGCAAGAGCTTTCAGAAGCTACTTGAAAAGGGCATTCATTTAAAAAAACTCTCAAATGTTTGCTTCCATTTCAGTCGGGGACAAATAAGTTGGATTTTGTAAACTGCTGAGCCCTAATAGGATCCTGGGAGGTGCCAGAGAAACACAGGACTCCACATTTTAATTTCTCTTAAAACATTAAGAGAACATAATTAACGTAAGAAAATCCCTCTGTATCCAGTGTTTTCTTACTCTTCCTAGAATGCATTTAAAGCTGCTCTAAAGACACTCCAGGAAAAGCAGGGATGCACACCATTCCTCCTACACAATCCACCAGCTTCCCCCAGCCATGCAGGTCTGCAGGAGGAAGAGATGGGGTTTGTTTCAGATGGGAAAATCCAACACAGAGTTATTTTTAAATACTTTTGTGGCCAAAACAGAGTGGACTACTGAAAGCAGGCAGAGAAATATGCAGAAACAAAACTAAAGAATTAAGAAGCAACACCTGATTTCTTCTCATTCCCTTTGCACCAGGAAGAGCCAAAATAAACTGACTGTCAGCAATAAGAGTCATGGGAACTTCCTTGAGGATAATTTGAATTGTCTTCAAAAGGATCCAAAGCTGACTCTACAGGCTGTCAAAGGCCTGCAAGAAAATATCTTTCCTTCTGCTATTTTGCTTCCTGTCACAACTTTCAGTGCTTCATGTTCACCTTGGCACCTCCACTTGTCACCTGGTTTCATCTGCACCACCCACCAGTGCTGCTCCCTTTCCAGGCACTACACTAACACAAATAAACCACTCAAAACCCACAGCTACCCCACTGCTGCTGCACAGCTCCCTCCTCCATCCGCACCACTGCGGAGAAACCTTAAAATATCTATTCCAGAAGAGCTGGCACAGGAACAGAGCAACACGTGACATGCTGGAGCTTGGTGACACCGTAGGTGATGAGAAGCTGCTGCTGGTGCGCTGGCTGCAGAGGATGCAGAGCCTGGGTGAAAGGAGCAGGAGGCAGGAGCAGCCCTGCACAGGAGCAGGAGCCATGGACACCTCGGCACACGATGCTGCAGGAACTGAGTGAATATGTGTCCAAGAAAAGACAGGATGGGCTCCAAAGAGACTCCTGTGAACAACAGCCAAAATCTTACTCAGGCTGTCCCCAAGCTGTAAGATCTCCCAGGCTGGAGCACACACAAGGTTGCATCTCCACATGCTTGCCCTGCTCACTCTCAGGCCCTGTTTTCTGGCCAATTAACAAGTTTAATTATGTATTTATGTTTTTATGTATTTATAGTTTAATTATGTATTTAAAGTTTAGACATTTCTAATCCCATTGATTGTGCTCCATGGAGCAGATGTGGAAAAAAACAAAAAACCCTTCCCTCTTACTGCTGGGTCTAATCAATGTGTTGACCTTGGCCATGAAGCTGTGAAGCTTCGAGGCAGCTGCTCAGCCCAACCTTGGCACCAAAAAAAATTAAGGCCATCCCATCTTCTTCATGGCTGATTCAGCAGCAAGAGGGACAAGCTGAAGGCTCAGAGACAGGGCCTGCTTCAGGGTGGGCAAGGAACTTCAACAGGGTCTGGAGCCTCTTCCAGGTGAGAAACACCTGATCTTCTCAGGGCTGCAGACAGTTGGACAGGTGACCCTCCAGTCAAAACCATTTACACCTTTTATCTACAAACTGGACTCTCACACACAAAATGAATGTTTGCTCTTAGTTGCTCTGTGAGGTTTCTTTTGTCTGTCTCTGTGCCTTGATACAAACTGCTGAACCACAGAATCCCAGACTGTCTGGGTGGGAAGGGACCTTAAAGCCCATCCAGTTCCACCCCCTGCCATGGGCAGGGACAACTCCCACTGTCCCAGGTTCCTCCAAGCCCCGTCCAACCTGGCCTTGGACACTGCCAGGGATCCAGGGCCAGCCACAGCTGCTCTGGGCACCCTGTGCCAGGGCCTGCCCACCCTCCCAGGGAACAATTCCTTCCTGGTATCTAATCTAAATCTCCCCTCCTTCCACATTAAGGCTACTAACTGAATTTGCCAGGTGAACTCAGAAACACACCTGAACCTACAGCTGTGTCAGAAACCTCTTCCTGGCACCAGCACCTGTGGACATCACCTGTGCTCACGAGGCACACACCACTTTGTTACCTCAACCTACAAACCCTCCACATTCCCTCAGCTCCATCCAGGAGAAGCCTGACCAGGAATCACCTGCACCATCACTTCCATCTCCCACAAGACTGCATCTCTTGGATTATTTGTGCTTCCAAAGCCATTCCCAGCACATCATGAAGTCATATTGAGGATGGCAGGCAGGATCCTGCAGACCACTCCTCAAGGCCCCACAAGGAGCTGTCCAAGAACCCTATTTAGGAGTTGCTTCTCCTGCAGCCACGTTTGGTATCTGGCCTGGTCTGAAAATTTACACAAACCACACTTCAGAAACAATTACATGGAAGCTGTGCACTATTGTGCTAGGGGAGGTTTAGGTTGGATATTGGGGAAAATTTCTTTGCAGAAAAAGTTGTAAAGCATTGGGATGGGCTGCCCAGAGTGGTGGTGGAGTTACCATCCCTGGAAGTGTTCAAAAAATCTGTGGACGTGGCACTTAGGGACATGGTTTAGTGGTGAATGTAGCGGTGTTGGGCTGATAATTTAATATGATGATCTAAAAGTTGTTTTCCAACCTTAATAACTCCATCAGTCTATGATTTCAGACATCTGACAAAGTACCAACACTTGCCCTGGTTGCTGAAGCAAAACAGCACCTCTCTAACTGAGCCCATAGTTGCTTTGCAACTCAATTCCAACACAAAGTATCTTCTGCTGTTGAGCTGCTGTGGGAGAACTGAGCACAGAAGGGGTCTGGGTGGTTTTATTTTAGGCTCTCTTATTTCTGAAATAACCGCAGTACTTCATGAATCACCAGGATATCCCAACTGTAACATCACACGGGCAAGTTTTACTAAAATCTCTAGAATCCTTAGGTGGGATGTCACACCATGACACACTCCATTCTATCTTTACCACCCAGAGCATCAGATGAATTTCAGAGCAATTAAGCAGCATCTCATTTTGAGGACAGTTTTTGATTGTTTTTGTGGGTTTTTTTTCCCCAAAGCTTCACTTATTTTCCATTTATTTCTGGGCTGAACATCACCTGTCCCACCCAGCAAGCCTAGTTCTCAGGACAGGAGCAAGCTTACTCAAATACTAATTAAGCTTCAAATTATAAGAGAGCAAAGCTGACACCCTAAACAGTCAAACCAGCCTAGAACAAGTGTAGTTTGTTCTAAAAGTGAGAGAAAAGGGTAAAATCTGAAGGGGAAACTTCCAGGAACGTGAGCACTTAGGAGAAAAGCAATAGTTTGAAACTGTTTGGAGTAAGGCTCCCTTTGCCAAGCGCTACTGCCAGGTACACCAAGGAACCTCCCTCACCAATTAAAAGGTGGTCCCATCTCTGAGCTCTTCCTTGGGAAGCCCTTCCCGGGGTAGGAGGAAGAGGGTGGCACACATGGATTTACTGGAGCTCCCCCAAGGAACCAGCTGAATGTCAATCAGCCACATCAGATCTGCATCATCCAGGTGGAGGCGAATCCCAGCTCCACTGAGCTGCAAATTCTTAAATGGCAGCTCAGCCTTAAGCATTAACCTCCACGGGTTATTCAGGCCCAGGTATCATTCTCAACACAGCTGTTCCAACTCTTTATGGATCAACCCCCAAATCACAGAGCTTCGGAGAAGATTCAATAAAGATAATTTTAAAATTAAAATGTTGTACCTGAAATCTGGGATCTTAAATCATTGTTTTTTCATTTCCATCCCAAATGCTCTCACTGATTTTGGTGATCCCTGACAGAGGGATCAGGCAACCTGGGAGACTATTCCTCCTCTCATCTGCTTCCCACCAAACCAAGGGTTATTTCCAAGTGAGATCCAGGAATTTGGGGTTTTCCATGCTGTGCCTGCCCCATTCATGCCATCCCTCTGGGAAAACCACTCTCACCTAAACCCACTCTCACCTCAAACCCACGCCGGGCTGGTGACCGTGAGGAGAGGCACGACACTGACCCAAGGGCTGGGAGAGCTCTGAGGTGACACTGACTGACCACAGTGGGGGGTCCCGTGCTCAGGACATGTCCCTGAGCAGGGGGTGAAATATGGGGTGCAGTTATGTGATCCCCTCTTCTCTCTTCACAGGGGAGGTGCAGCACCCCACTCGATGGCACATCACCAGCCGAGGCTGCAGGAGGGCCCACAGCGCTCCCAGGGCCATCTCTGAGGGGCAGTTTTGGGGATGAGGGGCCAGCCCTAATGAAGAGTAAAGGGAACATCCGTGAAGAAGATGAGGGGCCATCCCTGAGGAGCAATCCCAAGGGGCAGTTTTGGGGGATATGGGGCAATTCCCTGAGGAGAAACATGAAGGAGCAAAGGGAGCAATCACCAAGAAGCAGTTTTGGGGGATAAAGGAGCGATTCCCTGAGGAGCAAGTAGAGGGGTGAGGAGAGCAATTTCTGATGGGAAGTGAGGGGGATAAGAAGGCAATTACCCGAGGGAATATCCAAGCAATTCTCTCAGGGGATAACGTGGGGAGCAAGACGAGTAATCTTCGAAGGGCAATTTGGGGGATGAGTGATTTGGGAGGAGGAGCGATGCCTGAGGGGCAGTTTTGTCAAATAAAGGGGCGATTCCCTTTATCAGCGTGGGGGGCGTGAGGGGACGCCCCCAGGGCCATCGGGCCAGCCCCCACGACCCTCCCGAGGCCCGGGACCCGCGGCCACCCCGCAGGGCCATGGGGCTGGGTCCCCCCCACCCCTCACCCCTCCCGGTTCCCCACGCGTGGGATACCCGCGCCCCCCGCCCCACCTGTGCGCCGGGATGCGCTGGGAGCCGCGGCCCTTCCCCACCAGGAAGTGCACGTCGCTGAGCACCTCGTTGTTGAAGAGGAACGCGAACCGCTCCTGCACCGTCGGCTTCGTCGCCTGCCAGTTGTACACCGGCTCCCGCTGCAGCGCCCCGCCGGGACCGCCCGCCCCGCCGGCCGCCCCCGCCGCCCCCGCCGCCGCCGGGCCCCCCGCGCCTCCGCTGGCCGCCGGCGGGTTGGCGGCGCCGCTCTGGTTGTAGGTGAGGCCGGGCGGCGAGGCGGGCGCGCCGTTGGTGCAGGCGGCGGCCGCGGCCCCGTTGCCCGGCGGGGGCGGCGGCGGCTGCGGGCAGGAGGAGGAGAGGCCGCCGGGGCCGCCGCTCCCTCCGGCCGCCATCTTGTGCGGCGGGGCCGCGGGGGCGGGCGGCGCGGGGCGGCGCTGCAGCAGCACCAGCACCAGCAGCGGCGGGCGGGACACGGCGGCGGGCGGGACGGGGACGGGGGCGAGGGCGGCGGAGATGTCGGCGGTGGCGTCGATGGCGGTGGCGTCGATGGCGGTGCGGATGCAGAGCGCCGGGCAGCAGCGGCGCATGGGGCGGGCGCCGCCGCCGGCCGGGCACGGGGGGAGCGGCGGAGGCGGCGGCGGGGCGGGGAGAGGGCGTGGGGCGGCGGGCGGGGCCGGCACGGAGTGGGAGGATGGAGGGCGATGTGAGGGGGTGATCCCTAAGGGGGTGCTTTCTGAGGGGGCGATCCTTGAGGAGGATGAGGGTCCATCCCTGAGGAACACTTTTGGAGATGAGGGAGCGATCCCTGAGGAGGCTGAGGGGCGATCCCTGAGGGGCAATTTTGGGGCAAGAGGGGATGAGACCCTGAGGAACCAATGTGGAGGAGTGAGAGGGGCAGTTTTGGTGGCGATCCCTGGGGTCAGTTTGGGGGATGAGGGGATGGGCCCTTAAAGAGAGTGAGGGGCTGATCCCTGAAAAGGACGGGGACTATCCCTGAGGGGCAGTTTGCGGGACAAAGGCGGTTAGTAACCCTTGAGGAGGTGAGGTTCAGTCCCTGAGGGGCAGTTTTGGGGATGTGGGGGCAATCCCTGAGGAGGATGAGAGCACTTCTCTGGGGTGAAAGGAGCCATCTCTGAGGAGAAAGAAAAAGGGAGTATTCCCTTTCCCCGAGGAGCAATGAGGGGTGCAGCGGGTGAAGGAAGTAATCCCTGAGGGGCAGTTTGGAGGGATAAGGTTCTCTTATCCCTGAGGAACCATATGGGGAAGTGCCAGAAGCAATCCCTGAGAACCAGTTTGGGAGATAATAGCGATTCCCCAAGGGGCAATATGAGGGGCATGAAGGGGAGCAATCCCTGAGGGACAATTTTGAGGGATAAGGGGAGCATCCTGTGAAAGGGGTTATTCCGAAGAGGATGAGAGATGAGGGAGCCCAGAGAGCAGTTTGTGAAGGGATGACAAGTGGGGCTGCAATTCACAGAGGGGAGGTTAAGAGTTAAGGGACTGAAGGGAGTCGGTGCTGGTGGTGAGGAGTCAAGGAGGTTTGGGCCTGTGGAGGTGAAGTGGGGTTTTTCCTTCGTGATCTCACATACCAGCCATTCCTCTGCAGCAGACCCAGACCTCCTGCATCCCAGATCCCTGCTTCATGCCCAGCAATTCCTCACAATAATCAGCTCAGAGTTACTGCCTGCTGCTGCTGACACAGGCCTGGAGTACCACAGGATACCACTTTACCAGGCCCACCACAGATGTTACCCTGCACAAACCAGGGAGCCACAGCACCCTGGTTCCTCACCTGGCTGTGCCCTGCTGGACCTGCTCAGCCAGAAGCCACTGGCCAGTGTTGTCCCCACCGATGGCAGCCCCTCGCCAAGCAGCACAAGGTGGAGATTGCATGGGGGCAGGAGCCGGCTGCAAAGCAGAAGATTAATTAAGAGGCTGTGCCACTGCCTTGCTGTGATCTCAGTAACTGAACCGTTAAAGTGATTTATTCTTCACAGGGTAATTACATTCCCCTTCTCTCTGTTATCCATCCCCTGATCTGTGCCACACACACACCCAGTCAGGAGCAGGCATGTGGTCCATGAGTTGGGAGATGGCCTGGCTGCCCCTTCTTCTTTCTGTGCCTTGGCATTACAGCTTCTGTAGCACACAGAAGGATGCTGTTTGTGTGGATTGTGTGCTGTTTGTGTGGATTCCACGCTTCCAGACCCTCGCACAGCTCTGGGATCTCCCCATGAACCACTATGGCTGGACACAGCAGTGCTGCTACAGCACTTTTGATTTTGATTGAGAACTTCCAACCTGTTTTTTTTTATTGTGTTATCAATACCCATTTCTGCTGCGTTCTGTGCTGTCAGGTTTCTTGCTGCATTTTTAAAGCTGCATTTTGTGTGGACAAGTTTGGGAAACACCTATGCAGAGCTCTCATACTAACAGTCCCAGTGCAGGCAGGAATGAGTAGGAGCCTTTAGAGTCAGAGAACCACAGAACCATAGAATCATTACTATTGGAAAACACTTTTAAGGTCGAGTCCACTACCATGTTCACCACTAAACCATGTCACCACAGGTGTTTTGAACACTTCCAGGGCTGGAAACACAGCATTTTAGAGTATCTATTTAGAGTATTAAAAATAGTATTTTTCAGAGGAACATTTATTTTTCCTGTGAAATTTTTCATTTATTAATAATAACCAGGCATTCAGTACAGCCCTGTTCTCTCGTAAAACACTGCATCCTTTACTGTTTAACACCATTTGCTCGACACATCACTCTCCCCCGCCACTTTCTGGCCCAGCTGCTTCCACAGGTTTCAGCGTCACACTTTTCCCCCCGGGCCGTGCAGCCTGGCCGCCCGCTCCCTGCTCAGGCCTGTCCTGCTTGCGGATTTTCCTTTCGTGCCAGAAACATTAGAGGGAGCTGGAGACTCGCTGTGCCCGGCTGGATGGTTGGACGTGGCTGGTGACCAGCAGGAATGGTCTGGAGGGGCACTGGTTGTGTGATCCCGCACTTTTCCAGCTCCAGGGGTGCTGCAGGGGTGCCACTGAGGGGCTCCTGCTCTGCCTGCGAGCTGCAGGCTCATCCAGCCCAGCCCATGCTGCTGGTGGAGGCTGAAGCTTCTTCACCAGAGTATTCCCTGCTCCAAAATCCCAGCAAATTCATCCTCAAAAAACTGGTGCCTCCAAGGGATTGGTGTGCCTGCCAAGGAGGATGGGTTCTCCATCGTGTAGGGAGGGGACTCTCTTGTACCCATTCAGTCCTGATTTCCCAGCACCACCAGCCTGCTCTGTGCCGTGCTCACCGTGCCAGCCTGCATCAGACAGATCCTGGTTGTGCAGCCCATGGTAAACTAAACCAGGGTGATCTGTGTTGTGGCAGGAGCCAGAGGCTTAACTCAGGACTAGTGTAAGGAAACACAGCCGTGGATATCAGGGATAATGGCTCAGAGATCTGTGTGGGACACTCACCATGGCGCTGTGGGGTTTGCTGCAGCGGCCCAGCACCAACACCACAGTGATCAGTGGTGTGTTAGACCAGAGAAATAACAAGTCAAGTGTCACACAGGAGACTTTACCATCCCAAAAATAAACCTGGGAACAAACGCTCCTATAAAAGGCCCGGTGTCATTATTTCTGGGTCTAGTAGCCAACAGATTCCTTCAGAGATCCAGCACTGGGCAGAGGCAGTGCTGTTTTGGCTGTGCCATTCACAGGATGAACAAAAGCCTCACCCCAGCCGTAATGCTGGGCAGGAAATCACTGGGGTCCAGCTGGTGGGATGAAGGCTGACCCCATCTAGGGCTGGACATGAAGGGTCTCACAAAGCTGCGAGCAGCTGGAATAAAACCAGTGGGACCAGAGTGCTCAGAGCTGGATAGCAGAGAACATCTGGCCTTTCTTCACCTTGTGGAGGCAGAAAAAAACATTTAGAATGTGTGCTCCAAGCAAAAGCTGGAAATGTGTGTTCCAAGTAAAAGCCAGGCAGAGGCAGCTCTCCCCTGGCTGAGCTGCTTACCTCAAATAAGGCATTTTAGGATGTAAGGAAGCTCTGGGGAAGACTGCATGGCAAAGACAGAGACATCCCAGGTGTGAGCCAGAGCAGGGCAAAGTGGGACCTGCCAAACCCTGTGCCTTAGCCTTGATCTAAACCTTCAGCCAGGTGAGAAGGGGACTCACGAAGCCCAGGGCTCGCTCCAGCCATGGGCACAGCTCTCCCAGGTTTTGGGAAAACCTGGCCCTGCTCTGCTCCCACTGAGCAACCACAGCTCCCATTGCCTGTGCAATTCCACCCAGAGCTGGAATCCCGTGGGAAAACCAGACCTGCACCCCATGGCTCTCCAAAATTCACAAGTCACCATCCAAAACCACAAAGAAGGCTGACCAAGGCCTTTTCCAGTCAGTGGAGGAAACAGACGTGCCATGCTGTGCCAGTGCCACCGAGGCTCCTGGTGCAGAGGGAGCAGCCACAGGAAACAGGCAGGGCCGGGCCTGTGTGCTGGGCTCTCCTGGGGTGCACATCACTCACTCCCTGAGATGAGACTTCAGAGGGAGAACCTGCACACACCAGTCAAAATCACACCAAAATAGCACATCCTACCAAAAACCCAGCCCGGACTGGTTTGTTTGGGTTTCCTGGATAGCAGACATGATTCTCTGCAAAATGCACAGAGCATTCTTTCTCTGCCCCATCCCAGAGAACATTTTAAAAGCGCAAAAAGAAAAAATAAATATGTTTTTGATCTAAAACATCTGTTTTGCATCAAAACACACTTCACACCTTCCACTCCGCATTGCCCAGTGTGGGTTTGGGGTTCACTGATGGTTCAGGAGAGCAGTCTGGTCTGAGGGAATGCATGTTACTCACTCCAGGATGGTTTTTTTGGGCTGACATTGAATCAAAATGTTGGCTTATCACCCAGATCATCATGTGTCACCAGCAGGTCAGGCTCAGACCCAAAATACTGAGGACACTTCATTTTTGCTCCTGCCCACCTGCCTCGGTGCCCTGGGCTGAAGCCAGATGTGACCCCACCGGCCACCCCAGTGCTGTGGCCACTCAGCTCTGACCACGGCTCCGTTAAATCCTGAAGACAGGACAGCTGGCACAAGCCACCACGTCACCCAAAGCCCGATCCCCTGCATCACTCAGGCCACCCCAGTGGCTCTGCAGTGGCCCCTTCCCTCTGGGCCAGCGTGGGCAGCATTGGTGCTGCTCCTGCTGCGGGGCTTTTCTCCAATGCAAATCCACGCCAGGGTATTTATAGTGTCTTTATCCCAGTGGAGCCTATTCTGGGCTGATGTTCAGGCACCAGAGCAGCACAGGTTATTTTAACCCAGCGCTGGGTTATTTTCAGAGCTGCCCTTCTTTGCACGTGCTCAGGAATGGTTTCCAACTACCAGGCACTTTCTGGGGCCGGGGAAACTGGGGAAGGGGGACAAGAGGGACCATGCAATGGAATTTCAGAGATTTAAAGTTAAACCAGCATCTGCAGCAAAGCTGCCTTTGACACACCTGTCTGGGATCCACCTGGAATATTGGAAGAAGAATTTTCTGCAGGATATCCCTTGAGCAAAAGGCAGGAGGGGAAAGATTTCTGGAGCACACAGCTGAGGGCCCAATGGTGGTGAAACAACATGCAAGAGAGGAAGAAGAGCCAAGAGCTGGATGCTCCTAAAACATCCAGGGTCACCAGCTGGTGGCCCCAGGCCCAGGAGGGAGCAATGGCTTTGTTCAACAGAGGCAGGAACAGCACCATGGGATGGGACATGCTCCTCATCCTCTGCCTGCCAGGAACCCCAGCTCTGTTCTCACCACATGCCATCCTGGAACAGCCAGGGAAGGGAGACTTCTGGAGCCATCCTGTCCTGATCCAGATGCTGCAAGAAGCAGCTGCAACATTTACCAAGCAGTGAGCCTGGATTCTCAGCAGTGCTGCAGTGGGGCTCTCTCAGCTCAGAGCTGGGAGCAGCAGCTGGTCCATGGCAGAGCCCACAGCTCATTCCCCAAACCAGGGGTGCTGTGGATGGGGTTCTGTCAGGGCAGCAGCACCATAGCAATAGCATCCAGAAGGATCCAGCTCCAGCCCCCAGCATAGCAGAGAAGCTGGAGAAGTCACAATTTATTTTTTTTAAATTCCACAAGGTTTTGCCTTGTCCATGTCAGAAAGCTCAGCAGGGCCCCTACAGCCCTTTTCCCACACCCTGACTCCCAGCCTCCAGTCCCCACTGCCTTCCCTATCCCACTACACTTTCCTCTTGCCTCAGTGTCCCCCCTCTGCCCCCAGGAGAGGCGGGGGGGGGATGTGCCAGGGTTGTCTCTGGGGGTGGCAGGGCAGTCCCAAATCCACTGGGTGCAGCTGGCAGGGAGCCCAGCCCTGCCCTGTGACCTCCAGCTCCCATTGGGATTGAGAGGATCACACCATCCCGCTGGGAAAAGTGAGTCAGGGCTGAGCCACTGCCAGCCCCTATTCCTGGCCTGCCACCCCAGCCACACTCCCAGCTCCCTGAAGGAGCCTCCTTCCTGGGAAGGAACAAGTGAAATTTGGGAAGGATTATGGATGGAGAGCCACCCACCTCCCCAGCTTGCCCAATCCCCCCCACAACTTGCCCCACCTGCCACAGCCACCTGCCCACCATGTAGGTCTCAATGCATTTTTATTAAATTCTTACAAAACAGAATACAAAATTCTGGCATCAACAATTGTTATAAAGGAAAACTTCAATTCAGCTGTATCAGGTCACCTGGTACATACAGTAAAGTGCTTCTTTTTGTGTGGTTTTTTTTCTTTCTTTTTTTTTTTGTTTTTGTTTTTTTTTGTCTATTTTTTTTTTAATATTTTCATTTTTATTTCCCAGCCAGCCCCCAAGCAGAGGCTGCTGTTGCACAAACCAACAGTGCGTTAACGTGACTCTTGTTGAACCAGCTTTGGCAGTCTTCATCAATTGTAAAGTGGAGAAAGTTTCTCCTGGTTTGATAAAAGAAGAGTTAGCTTCACAGTAAACGTTTCTAACCAGTTCTAAGTCGAGTTAGTTGGCTGGAGGAAGGGTGGGGGGAAAGGAGAGGAAGCAAAAACACTTAACATTTCCAGCTTAAAAAAAAAAATAATAATTTTGAAATTGGTTTCCAAGATAGATGCTCTATGGGGGGAAAGCTTGGAAAGAAGAGGAGGAAGAAGGGTGTTGGTGAGAGGGGGTCGCTGGTGCTGGACCACGGGAGCATCTGTCTGGAAACCACCCCGAGAGAGGTGCTGGCGGCGGGGAGGGGTTGTCTGGCCCTGGCACAAGGGTGTCCCCAGCCATCCCTGCCCCACCAGGGTGTCTGTGGGTGCCCAGCGCTGCCACGAGGTTTTCCAGTCGATCCCTGGCTCTAGAGGCATTTAAAGACTCTCCAGCAATGCACAGACCCTGCCATGGGTCACCCCCAAACACCACGCCAGGAGCGCCGGGTCCAAACCAAACCCCACCCAAAATGCGACGCCAAGGCCGGGCTGAGCTCGGATGCTCCCAGCACATCCTCCAAACTCACACAAACTCCCACAGCATCTTCTGGCTGCACATCCCCGGCCAAGGACACCCACGGGACACAGGCAGGGCTCACCCAGGCCTTCCCCAGAGTGTGTGGTGTACTTTATATATATATAGATATAAAAGAGATCGCTCTTATGCATGGGGAAAAAGGGGAAACTCAGTTTGCCAACAAAAGCAGCACGGGGGACAGATAAATTTTGGAGACATCCCCCTGCCATCCCCTTCCCATGTTTTTTTTGTTTTTTAAAAAAAGGCTGCAGCGTGCAGCATCAACGATAGCTTCACAATACCAGCTCAAGGCATCGCATTGTACTGTACATCATTCAAGTATTTCTTAATATAAGACAACAAGGAATTATCTACAACTGATAAAACAAAATAAGCTATAAAAAGTAACAATGTACAATCAAGATGGATTTTTTTTTTCTTTCTGTTATAGGAGGCCTCTCCAGGGTGTCCCGGTGCCTGTGGAGGGGGGGAGGGTCTGCCCTCACCACTGCCTTGCTCCTCCCCACCCAGCATGGTGGGACCAGGGACACACGGGGCAGAGGGAGATCGCAAGTGTGAGGCAGTTTTGGGGGGTGGGATGGGGATGGAGTCACCCTCTCCAGCCCCCCTGGGTCAGCAGAAAGGCTGGGAAGGGTGAGAGGAGATGGCCCCTGCCCTAAACTCCATCAACACCCGAGATCATCATCTCCCATGATAACTCACACACACCTCCCTGAAACAAAAAACAACATATATTGCATAGTATTGCTGTCAGCAGTCTTAAAATAAAAGGAGAACTTTCTTTTTTTTTTTTTTCCAGAGACAGCGACTGTCTTCAGCTGAAGACCCAGGGAAGTCTGTTCCCCAGCTCAGAGCTCCCAAACCCTCACCTGTGCACACGATGGGCCGAGGCTGCTTTTGCAAAATATAAAGCTCAAAGCACTGAGTCAGAGGGGAGAGGAGGTGGCTGTGAAGGGAGCGCTGCCCTCCCAGCAGGATGGGGGCTGGCAGCGGGTACAGCTTGGTGGCACAAGCCAAAGCAGTGCCTGTGGTAGGGAGCAGGGGTGTCGGGGGATCTGGAGGCACTGGGGGCTGCTGGAGGCCGGTCCAGCCCCGAGCACAGACACAGAAACCAGCCAAGGGCCTTGTCCCAGCTCCGCATCCCGAGTCCTTCCCACCCCAAAGCAAACCCCAAGGAAAAGACACCATGCGTGCCTGAACACACGTGAACAGGAGTGCACGTGCACCACCACACACACCAGTGCTGACCGCTCAAGACCCTGCTGCCCTGACCCCAAACCTTCCAGCCCCACATCCCGAGCTGTCCCCAGGCTGCTCCTCTGTGCCCTGGCCTTTTGGTGCTACCACCAGCCTGGCTGCTCATCCACTGGCACCCCTGGGGCATTGGGCACCCTCTGTGCCCCCTGACCCTCCTGCCACAGCAGCCTCAGGACCAGCCTGAAGGCACGGCAGGTCTCACTGTCCTGCAGCAGGTCCTGATGCTCTTTATGGGGGTCCTTGCTTTCCACTGAGCACACAATTCCCAGAGAGTGTTTCTGGCTGCTCTACCCACCCTGAACACCTTATCCCCTTGCACCTCCCCAAGGGCACAGCCACCAGCCCTTCCAAAACCCACGGTGCAACACCTGACCTGGCATGAGAGCACAGCCCTGGATGCCCATGAATCCCCCAGGGAGCCACCAGCCGGAGCGTGGGAGGAAAGGAAGACATTTCTCCATTCCCTGTAGAGAAGCACAGCTGGCAGTTTAAAACAAACAGTAATTAAAAAGGAAATGGAAAAAACCAAAAGGGCAAAAAGAAAAAGAAAAGGGGTGAATAGCTTATTCTGGAAGGAGGATGCTGAAGAGAGAGGGTGGGTTGGGCGCTGCTCCCTTGCTGGCACCATCTCTCCCCAGCCCAAGCAGTTCCCTGCACACTGTGTCCCCACTGTGTCCCCCTGGAGCAGAGCTGGGGACACCCCCGAGCACAGCACAGGCTTCCCACACCTCCCCACACCTGGGAGGTGCCTCCCAGACCCCCAAGGAAGGGGGTTTTGCGGGATCTGCCCCAATACCAGAGAGAAACCTGCAGCTCTGAGGGGAGGGACGAGGTTAAAACGCAGCTCCCGTTGTTGAAAATGCGACCGAGGGTCTTTTGTTCACAGTATGAAATGAGCTGAAATTGTCAAAGCAGCCGCGGATACAAAGAGTCCTTTGGTGTCAGGGAGGGGGGAAAATGTCAGAGGAGAAACCAAGAGCCGGGAAACAAAAGTCCGTGTGTCTGTCAGATGTCCTTGAGTGTGCCCTGGGTGAAGCAACCTCACACTTGATTTAATACCTTTAAAAAAAAAGATCTTAAACAAACCCTCCCACCCCCAGACCTACAAGATCAGCAAAACCTTGGAAACCAGCCACAGGGACGAGTCCTGATCTTGTCACTAGCCAGAAACAGTGGGGTTGGGGGGGAAAGGGGAAGAAAGAAAGGAGGAGAAGGGGGGACACGGGGTACAGCAGGTGCGAGGGGCACCGCTCAGGCTTGGTCGGCCACCAGGACCAGCGGGGCCACCAGGTGCTGCCCAGAGGCCACTGCCTTGGCCAGGCTGCTCTTCTGCCGCCGCTTGGCCAGCTTGGACTCAGAGGGGGGGGAGAGCTGCATGGCCCGTGAGGTAGCTTTGATGATGATGGGTCGTGCTTCCTCCTCCGCCTCTTCCTCCTCGTCCTCGTCGTGCCGTGTCAGCTGGCGGTTGACAGCGATGGCCTCAGCAGCAAAGGAGGTGAGCTCTTTGGCACTGCTGTTCCTGCAGGGGAGGCATGGGCTCAGAGGGGGTGTGAGGGGCTGGAGGGAGGTCAGGGTCAAATATCCAGGTGTCCCTCCTCACAATACTGCCCATGCCAAACACCAAAAATACGGCCCAAACCCAAAGTGGCAGGGCTGCCCAGACACAGAGTCGTGACAGTGCCCCCAGAAAGCAGAAGGAATGGACAGTACTGCCGAGGAGCGGAGTCACCGTTCAGGGGGCATCCCACACTCACCTCTGCAGGATGATGGGGGTTGGCAGGGTGTTATCCGGGGCACACTGCAACAAAATGAAGCCAGTCAGAGCCAGGACTGTGCAGGCAGGTGTTCCCCACCCCGGCTTTTGGGAGCACAGAGCAGGGAAGGGACATCAACACTCACCCCCTGCACCCAGGGGTGCTCCAGGACCTGGGCTGCACTGAGCCGCTTCTTGGCATCTCTCACCAGCAGCTTGGAAATGAGGTCTTTGGCTCCAAACGAGATGTGCGCCCAGTCCTTGTCAGGAAACTCGTACTTCCCCTCCTGGATACTCTCAAAGAGCATGTTCTGGAGCAGGGGGAGAAATAACAGGGGCTCAGCCAGGAGTGCTGCAGGCAAACTGGGGGTGGGTTTGGGCACTGCTGGGGTCCCCCACGCACCTGGCAGGTGTGGCACGCCTCGCCCCGGTCCCAGCCGCAGTCGGAGCCGCAGTGGCCCACAAAGGGGGGGTACCCGCTCAGCATGATGTACAGGATGACACCCAGGCTCCACAGGTCACAGCGCTTGTCGTAGATGGAGGCCTCCTCGTTGAAGGCTTCCACCACCTCTGGGGCCATGTACTCGGCCGAGCCGCACTGCGGGGACAGGCGGGGTGAGCCCCGGAGGGTGGGCACCGATGGGGCAGGGGGGACTGGGAGGGTCCTGCCAGGTCTCTGGGGCTGCGCCTCTGAAGGGAAGGTGCAGACACGGCTGCTCCCCGGGTTTGCTCCCGGACAGAGGATGCCGCAGACCCGCCTCTCTGGGGTCACCCAACAGGTGAAGGAAAAAAAACCCATAAAGCCTAAAGGGTGCAACCCCCACGGCGTAGGACAGCCGGACCCACAGGACCCACAGCATCGCCTCCACCCAACCGGCTCAGCGGGGCAGCCCCAGCGCCTGGGAGCGGCCACGGGACACGGTGGGACGAGCCCGCTGTGCCGGTTCCTCCGCCTGACCGTGCCCGTCCCCCGGGCCGGGCCGGGCCGGGCCGGGCCGCGCAGGATCCGGGCCGGGAGGAGTTAACCCTGGTGCGGGGAGAGGCAGAGCCAGCGGCCCCATTCCCCTATCGCTCCAGGGACTCTGGGGCTTTCCAGCACATGACCCGCAGCCCACACAGGCCCCGTGACCAGCGGAGAAAGAGCTGCAGCCAGCAGATAATGGCCCCGTAACGAGAGAGGCCTCCTGCCGAGGGGCCTCTGCAGCGCCGGCAGCCCATGGCACCGCAGGAAACACCCCCAGCCCCGCGGGGAATGGAGCCGACAACGGGGGAACCCGGGACACCTCAGCACTCGGATCCCGGCCCGGGAGGAGGGCGGCTGTGGGGGAAGGAGGGGGCTGCGGTGCTCCGGCCCCCGCCCCGCACGGGCTCGGCTCTGCCCTCCCCGCCACGTCCGCACCCCCAGAAATAGCGGGGTGCGGGGCGATCCCCTGCTCGGGACACCTGCGGCTGGCGATAAGAGGAGCGGGGCTTTCTGCCAGAGACGGGATCCGTGCGACACGGGGACAGCCGGGAGCTCTCGGGGTGCCCACCCTGCACTCGGGCCCGTCTCCCCTCGCCCACGAGCGGGGAACCACGGCGGCCCCCGGGCCGGTGCTGCCCCAGTTCTCCCCGGCAGGCTCGGCGCAGCCGCCGCGGCTCTCGGGCTGTTGCTAAGGCTCTCGGCAGCCCGGGCGCTGCGCCAGCCCCCGGCCCCCCCGCCTTATGTAACCGCATCTCGCCTGCCACAGCGGGGGGAACGCGCAGCATCAGCGACAGCAGCGACGAGCAGGGGGTGTCCGAGCATAGCCCTGTGCCTGGAGCCTGCAGGGCAGCTGGGGGGGTCCCCGGGGACAGAACCCCCCACAACGTGGGGGCCTCGCACGCTTACCGGGGTGAGCAGCTCCGGAGTGGAGATGGGGGAGCAATCGCCGTTCAGTTTGATGCCGCTTCCCAGGTCAAAGTCGCAGATCTTCACCGGGGAGATCTGGGGAGAGGGGGGAAGGAGTGGTCAGTGACTCCCCCGACATCCACAGCCCTGTTTTCAGGCCACAGCTGCTCAGTGCCAGGTCCTGTCATGCTTTACCCCACACTATGCTGTGGCATATGGAGGGGGGGAGTGGTGTCTGTCCCTGGCAGGACCCTCCTGCACCCCCCACCTCAGGAAACACCCCATTGTGCCCACCCCCCCATCCCACCCCCCCCAGGCAGCACACCCTGCACCCACCCTGGCTGCTCCCTGCTCACCTGGTCCGGGCTCTCACACAGGATATTTTCTGGTTTCAGATCCCTGTGTGCAATCCCTGGGAGCAAAAGAGCCAATGAGGGTAAAAATCCCCCTCCTAACAAGACTGCTATAAAAGTCTGGGGGTGGCACAGGCATCCCTCCCTCCCCACCCCAAATCACTGCCTGCACCCTGGCAAAAGGTAAAATTTGCTGCTGGCCCTGAATCCCAACCAAACTGGAAGAACAGGATCTCACCACAAAAAGCCTTGTGATGCAGCCAGGCCTGACCCTGTGTGCTGGGATGGGCACTGTCCCCTGGGCAGGAGGATGGGGGGAGGCAGCGACACCCCCGGGAGAGCCCAGCACACCCCAGGGTGTCCCGAGTGGCACCTGGGGTGTCCCAGCTCACCTTTGTTGTGCAGAAAGTGCAGGGCGCTGGCGATATCCTGCACCACCACGCTGGCCTCCAGCTCGTTGAAGTGGCGTCTCCGGTGGATGTGGGTCAGGATGGAGCCTGTGGCCATGGGAGAGCAGAGTTGGGGCTTGTGGGGGTCTTGGTGCCCCAGCTCCCCCTGCCCCCGAGCCACACTCACCTCCCCTCATCTTCTCAAACACCAGGTAGAACCTCTCCTCCTCCTCAAAGAACTCAATCAGCTCCAGGACGTTTCTGCAGGGACCACAACATCAGCCCAGCGTCCCCCCAGAACACCTGGGGTCCCCCCCACACCCCCATCCAGCACAGGACCCCGGGAGGGACGCGGGATGGGAAAACTGGGCTTGCAGTGATTGAAACCACACGGCCAGGGCCCCCCTGGCCGCATTCCAGGGGGGAGAGGGGCTCGCAGCGCCCGGCTCCGCTCCTCCCTAATTGCTCACAGCCCCTCCTGGCTCTCTCACCCGCCCCACACAGCCCCGCACAGCCCCACACACAGCCCCACACACACAGCCCAGCACAGCCCCGCACACAGACAGCCCCCCGCACACACAGCCCAGCACAGCCCCCCGCACACACAGCCCCCAGCACACACAACCCCCCGCACACACACAGCCCAGCACAGCCCCGCACACACACAGCCCCGCACACACACACACAGCCCCGCACACACACACAGCCCCCCGCACACACACACAGCCCCCCGCACACACACACAGCCCCCCGCACACACACACAGCCCCGCACACACACACACAGCCCCGCACACACAGCCCAGCACAGCCCCGCACACACACAGCCCCCCGCACACACACAGCCCCCCGCACAGCCCCGCACACACACACAGCCCCGCACACACACACAGCCCCGCACACACACACACAGCCCCGCACACACACACAGCCCCGCATACACACACAGCCCCGCACACACACACACAGCCCCGCACACACACACAGCCCCCCGCACACACACACAGCCCCCCGCACACACACACAGCCCCGCACACACACACAGCCCCCCGCACACACACACACAGCCCCGCACACACACACAGCCCCGCACACACACACAGCCCCCCGCACACACACACAGCCCCGCACACACAGCCCAGCACAGCCCCGCACACACACACAGCCCCCCGCACACACACACAGCCCCCCGCACACACACACAGCCCCGCACACACACACAGCCCCGCACACACACACAGCCCCGCACACACACACACAGCCCCGCACACACACACACAGCCCCGCACACACACACAGCCCCGCACACACACACAGCCCCGCACACACACACACAGCCCCGCACACACACACACAGCCCCGCACAGCCCCGCACACACAGCCCCGCACACACACACAGCCCCGCACACACACACACAGCCCCGCACACACACACACAGCCCCCCGCACACACACAGCCCCGCACACACACAGCCCCGCACACACACACAGCCCCGCACACACACACAGCCCCGCACACACACACAGCCCCGCACACACACACAGCCCCGCACACACACACACACAGCCCCCCGCACACACACAGCCCCCCGCACACACACAGCCCCCCGCACACACACACAGCCCCGCACACACACACAGCCCCGCACACACACACAGCCCCCCGCACACACACAGCCCCCCGCACACACACAGCCCCCCGCACACACACAGCCCCCCGCACACACACAGCCCCGCACACACACACAGCCCCGCACACACACACACAGCCCCGCACACACACACAGCCCCGCACACACACAGCCCCGCACACACACACAGCCCCGCACACACACACAGCCCCGCACACACACACAGCCCCGCACACACACACACAGCCCCGCACACACACACACAGCCCCGCACACACACACAGCCCCGCACACACACACAGCCCCGCACACACACACAGCCCCCCGCACACACACACAGCCCCGCACACACAGCCCCCCGCACACACACACAGCCCCGCACACACACACAGCCCCGCACACACACACAGCCCCGCACACACACACAGCCCCGCACACACACACAGCCCCTGCACACACACACAGCCCCGCACACACAGCCCAACACAGCCCCGCACACACACACACAGCCCCGCACACACACAGCCCCGCACACACACACAGCCCCGCACACACACACAGCCCCCTGCACACACACAGCCCCGCACAGCCCCGCACACACACACAGCCCCCCGCACACACACACACAGCCCCCTGCACACACACAGCCCCGCACAGCCCCGCACACACACAGCCCCGCACAGCAGCACGGGCTCGGCTCTGCTCCAGCTTGGCCACCGAGGCCCTGTCGTCATGGCCGAGCACTGATCGTCCCCTGTGGAAGGGGAGGGAGCGTGGGGCAGAGGGTGGCCCGGCTGTGGCCCTCGGCTGTCGCGGGTATCAGCGCGGTCTCAGCCCCCTCTCCACACCCACAGCGGGGGATGCAGCGGCTGCCCCGCCGTACCTGTGTCCCTGGCACTGATAGAGCATCTCCACCTCCCGGAAAACCCTGCTCCGGATGTGTCCCAGGCGCTTCTCTATGATCTGGAAGGCGAAGAGGGGGAGGCTCAGGACAGGCAGCGCTGCCAGGGCACCCCTGCCCCGGCGCTCGGGGACCCGCGGGGCCGGGCGGGGAGCGGAGCCCGGCGGGGCTCAGGCAGCAGAACAGGCTGTTCCCGGTGCCGGTGCCAAGCGGCAGCGGCGGTGCCAAGCCGCTCCCTCCCGGGGCCGGGGCCAGCAGAGCTCCACGTGATGCCGGAGCAGCGGCGCAGCGAAGGGCCCTATGCCCCACTGGGCGCTGGCACAGCGGGGCTTGCCGGCCGTGCCAAGGGTGGACAGGGGGACACCCCACACGGGGGGGGCAGATAGGTGCTCTTACTGCCCTTTGGGGCACGCAGAGCACCCCACCACCACAGCCCTCCCTGCTGCCTCAGCTTCCCCTCTGGGGCACCCAAAGGTCCCTGCAGAGCGATGGGAGAGGTAAAGCTCCCCTGGCATTTGGCTGCATTTTGATACAGGGTCCATCCCGGAGCCCCCATGCCATGGCTCAGAGTCTGTGGGGTGCAGGGCCACGGGACCACCATCCCTGACCCCAAAGGCAGGTCCACCCCACCACCCCAACACCCTCCAGCACCCACATGAGACCTCCCTGGAGTAAGCAGGAGGTGACCACTCAGCCAGCACCACGTGCCCCTGCCTGTCCCAAGGCCCCAGGCACAGCCCCAGGGTTAATTTAATCTCTGGCATGCCCTCATTGACAGAGAGAGGAGCGTGGCTAAGAGGGGGGTCACTGAGGACCCCGAGCTGGGTGGTGGCAGATGTTTATGTGCCACCATCACAGCCCAGCCTTGCCACATCCCTGTCCCTCTCCCTTCCCTCCAGCCCATAAAGCCGCAGTCCTGGGCCAGTGGGGATGTTCTGGGAGCTGGGAGAGCCCCAGATGTGGAGGGCAGAAATGGAAACTGAAGCGGGGGTGGGAGGGGGGTGGGTCTGCAGCCCCAGCAGTGGAGCTTTACCTTCACCGCATACTCCTTGTTGGTGATGAGGTTCACGCAGGACTGGACTCTGGCGTGGGCCCCTTCTCCCAGCACCTCCTCCTGCAGCTGGTAAACATCTGGCAGGGGAGAGGTCACCTGAGCTGCCAGCCCCACTGCACCGAGCCTGGGGACACCAGGAGGGCCCAGCCCTGTCCCAGGCCAAGGGGAACCCCCGGGGTCCCTGAGCAGCCCTGCTCACCTTCGAACCTGCCAGAGAAGCTGTCGGTGGCTCTGCAGCGCTTCTTCTTCTTGTTTCTTTTCTTGGCATCAGGGATGTCGATGGGTTGACTTGAAGGCATGTCTGTGCCAGAGCAAAGCCAGTGGTGTCAACCATCCCTGTCCACCCACAGCTCCCCCAGCACTGCCAGGGGAGCCCCCAAAGCCTTCAGGGCCAAATTCCCAGGGGAAGGTTGGGAGGAGCCCCATGAGAAGGCACCCAAGACTCACCGGGACGGGGCGGGCACTCGAAGTTGAAGACGGGCTCCAGGTGGTTGGACTGGTCGAACTCCAGGTCAAAAGGGTTTTGCCCCTGTGGGAGTCAAGAGCAGGAGTGAGGTGGCAGCTGCTGGATCAGCCACCACCGGCTGCCACCCTGTGCCCAGCACAGACATCAGCCCTGCATGCTCCAGCTGCTGGGACACATTCTGCTCACTGCCCCATGGTGCAGGACACCAGCTCATGGTGGGACACAGCAGAGCTCCAGGGAGAGCCAGAGGATGAGGAGGAAGGTTTTGACCACGTCTCCTGATGGGGACAGTGCTGTAGGGTCGCTCCTCCAGCCAGCCCCAGGCCAGCACATGGGGGATGATGAGAGGGACCGCAGCCACCCACACCAGCCCAACCCCAAATCTCCACCCAAACCTGAACCACAGTGAGGTAGGAGGGGGAGGAAGAGAAGCCAGAGGGCAAGACAGGCCCCAGAGCCACCTGTCAATGTCCTCCCAGCTCCCTGCAAGGTCACAGTGGCTGGAGCCCACTCTGCCCTGCTCCAGTGGACATTGTGTCCACCGAGCTGTGGGACACCCCTGACCCGGCAGGATCAGACCTCACTCCAAAGCCTCCTGCACCCCGGGATCCATGGAGGGCATGGGACCCACTCCTTCCCCCACGCTGAACCCCAGTGACACCCGAGGGGACATGGGGACCCTCTGCTTCCTGCTCCCCTGAGCCATCCATGGGACAGGGGGCAGTGCTGGGGCAAAAGGGCCTCGTCCTCCCCAGGATTATGAAATCTGTTTGGGTGGAGGTGGCAGCCCCAGCGGCGTTCCCAAACCCGCCCGGTGCCCGGGCCGGCTGCCAGCACCAGCACGGCCAACCCCGGCCACCGCCAGAAACACCCAGAAGGCGGCTGTTTACTGCAGCCCGGGGGTCCCCGGCCAGAGCGGGGGGAGGCTCACAGCAGGAGCACACCCCCCCACCCCCCCCCACAAGCACCACTTTGGATATCCGGGGCTAAAACTCTCCTGTGCTGCATTTTGCCAGCTTTCCTCCCCCTCAAAACCTGGATTTGGGGAGCGCAGCCTCGCCCCCAGCTGCTGCCCCCCGGGAGAGCCCCGGCAGGATGGGGGGGACGGGGGGACGAGGCCTCCGGGAGAGGTACGGGCTGTACGGGAGGGCAGGGGAAGTACGGGGGGGGGCACTGGGGGGGCAATAGGGGGGCAGGGGGCCCTGCCAGCTGCCGCAGCTCTGCCACACAAAGGTCTGGGGGATGGGAGGCTGCGCAAGGGCTCCATCAGCACAGCCGAGGTGTCCCCCCCGCCTCCATCCCCAGCCACCGCGGGGGGACACAAACCCCGGCCGGATGCTACCCGAGCAGGAGCGGGGGTCACTGCAGAGAGGGGGCGGGTTGGGGGGACCCCCCCGCACCCCGGAGCTGGAGCAAAACCGAACAAAGGACCCCCCCAACCTACAGCCAGGAAGCGGCTCGGGGGGAGGGAACCGAATGGAGCGGGACCACAGGGACCCCCGCACACCCTGAGGTGACAGTGGCAGGGGAACAGGGGGGGTGACGGGCCCGGGTTGGGGGTGCCCAGGGCATCCCGGGGTGGGCGGCGATGCGAGATCGACCCTCTCACGGTCCCACCGGGCCGGGCCTGGGGAGCCCTGAGCCCACCCCCCATCGCTGCCCGAGCAGGACGCGGGGGTGCAACTGGGCGGGGGGGAAAGCGCAGCCACCCCACCCGCGGGGGATCCCCGTGGGAGCTGCAGCATCTCAGCGTCCACCCGAGGGAGGGTGGAGGAGACGCGGACCCAACTCCCGGGAGCACCGCGTCCTCAGGGAGGGGGGGACAGGGGGGTCCCCCTGCTCGCTTTGGGGGGCAGCACCCCCAGAGCTCCTCAGTTTGGGGGGGGAGGGGGGTATAGGGGGTGGGGCAGGAAGCGGCCGGGCCCCCTCCGCTCCCGGGCAGAGGATGCAGCGCTATGGGCGCACCCCGGCCCTGCCGGCGGCCCGGTCCCGGAGCCCCCCCGAGCACCCCCGTGGGGGAGAGGAGCAGCCCCTTACCTTGAAGGAGCGGTGGAATCCCGGGATCTCTGATTTCTTCTGCACCATCTTGCTGCAGGGGGGTGCGGGGGGCGGCGTTGCTGGGAGAAATGAGGGGGGGCGGCAAAATAAAAAAAAAAGGGGGATGGGGGGGAAGGGAGGCGGAGGGACGGGCAGAGCCGGAGGGGAGTCCGGGGGGTGGCCGAGACCTGCGGGGAGAGGAGGGGGCGGGAGGGGGGGGGGGTCAGGATGTTTCGGGCCCCCCGGATCCTGCCCGGTTCCGCCCCCGAGCCCCCCGGCCCGGCGCTCACCGGCGCGGCCCCGCAGAGCCGCCGCTGCTGGTGGTACCGCAGCCCGCACCGCCGCCCGCTCCGCTCCGCGCCGCTCCGCCGCCGCCGGGGGGGGACGCGCCGCCCCCGCCCCCGCCGCCTTTATAGGGACGGCCACGGCTCCGCCCCGCCCCGCCCCCGGCTCCGCGGACACCCCCCCGCCGCGCCCCGGGACGGGGACACCCCGCCGGGGACACAGCCGGACACCTCCGGCATACAGACACCCCCGCCGAGGGTCACAGATACCCCCCCGGACACCCCCGGGGACACAGCCGGACACCTCCGGCATACAGACACCCCCGCCGAGGGTCACAGATACCCCCCCGGACACCCCCGGGGACACAGCCGGACACCTCCGGCATACAGACACCCCCGCCGAGGGTCACAGATACCCCCCCGGACACCCCCGGGGACACAGCCGGACACCTCCGGCATACAGACACCCCCGCCGAGGGTCACAGATACCCCCCGGACACCCCCGGGGACACAAACACCCCTCCCCGGGCACCCACCGGGACACAAACGCTCTCCCCCCGGGGACACCCCCCGAGGACACAGACACCCCCCCGGGACACCCCAGAGCCCCGGGCGCACACCGGGGACAGAAACACCTCCACCAGTGCACCCCCCCCCCGCCACCGGACACAAACACCCCCCCGTGCAGCACCGGGGACACGAACACCCCCCCGGACACGCAAACAGCCCCCCCGGACATCCCAATTCCTCCTGGAGACACAAAGAACCCCCCGGACATTCACTGGAGAAACAGCAACCCTAAGGGGACACCCCAAACACTCCTCCCCGAGCACCCACCCTCGGGTACCCCCCTCGCTGCACCGGGACCCCCCCGGCACCCTTCTGTGGTGTGGGGGAGGCTGGGGACACTCCTCGGAAGGGTCCCTGCGCCCCCACACCTGGCACCCCCCTGTGCTGCACCCCGGCACAGGGACATCCCCAGTCCCCCTCAAATCGCACCCACAAAGGAGGGCACCCCCCCCCCCCCGCATCCCTCAGACCCCCCTGCACCGTTTTAGGGGGCAACGGCACCCCCCAGGCACCTCAATTTCCTCCCCCCCTTCACTTGGGCACAGGGATGGGGACGGCCCTGGACACCCAAAGACAGGGACACTTTTGGGGACCCCCCTGCACCGGGACAAGGACAGTCCGGCTCGGTGTTCAGGACGCTGGTGGCAGGGGAGTGGGGGCCCCCCGAGCCCCCAAAGCCCGCACAGGTCACGGGCAGAGCGGGGGGTCACGTCCCTCTGTCCCCGCGGGCCGCCGCTGGCTGTGGGGAGCAGGGTCGGGAGCAGGACCCCCCTCCCGGTGAGCCCGTGGGAGCCCCTCAGCACGGGAGTGTGCGACTGTCCCCCCCCGCCCCGTGTGACGCCGGCGGGGGCTCAGAACAGCCGCGCTCGCTGCGCGCAGCGGCTGCGCCGGGGCCGATGGCTGCGGCACCGCGGTGACTTCACCGCCCAAGCCGCGCATTGGCTGCGCCCGCCGCCGCCACGGCACCCCCGGCACCCCCGGACCCCCCGGACCCCCCGTTACAGCCACGGCACCCCGGGCCCCCTCGCTGCCATCGGCTCCTGTCCCCTGTCCCCTGTCCCCGTCCCCCGCCGCAGCCCCCGGCCCTGCTCTGCCCCCCTCCCCCGCTGCTGGGGGGTGTTGTGGGGGATTTGCATCGCCCCAAAGCCCGGTGCCAGCCTGGTCTGGGGTCACCAGGGTGGGGTCCTGGCCATCCCCCTCCCAAAACCTGCCGAAATTCCTGCTTTTCCTGGCTCGAATGGATTCTCCGGCATCCCGCGCCAGGGCAGCCCGGGTTTCCCAGGCCTTTGTTCATTAGTGCAGCTAATGAGGGTTCCCCAGTTAATCGGGCCTGGGGGTGGGGTGACTGCTGGTTCCCCCAATACTGGGGGGTCTGCAGGGACACAGGGATGGTCCCTTCCCCTCCCGGGGCTCCTGAGGCATCCCCAAATTGCGTCTGGCACCATGTAGGTCAGGGAGCCGGGAATGACAGGGCAGCACAGCCGGAACCCACAGCCCTGGGGCACCCACGGCTGCCTGCAGTGCTGGGGATGCCCAGGGCTGGGGGCTCGCCCGGCCCAGGGGGGTCCCTGTCACCGTGTGGGAATGTGGGGCAGTGGCAGCGTGTTCAGTGTGCGATGTGTGTGACACGTGTGCCGCGGGTCACGCCACCTGCGTGTCCTCTGCGTGTCCCCAATGTCACTGAGAGCTCTCTGCACGCCCCGGCTGCGCTCAGTGTCCACCCCCTGCTCCCCGTGTGGCCCTGGCGTGTCCTTGGCGTGTCCTGGGATCCCCGGGATTGTCACACGCGCTTTGCACACTCAGTGCACGCTCAAGGGGAGGTTTCCAGCCGAGTGCTGGGTCTCAGCTGCCGGCGCAGGGACACTGGGACAGGCTCCTCTTCCCAAGGTTTCCCTTCCCGGGACTCATCCCTGTGGAATTGGCTGCCAGGGAAAGTGCACAAAACCACACACGTGTGTGCAAGGCCCCCAGGGGTGTTTGCACAAACACACACACGTACACATCATCATGTCTGGGTGGTGTTTTTTGCTTGTGCAAGTGCTCATCCCAGTGTACCACCCGTGTTTCCCTTGCAGGACCAGAGCTCTCCCTCTCCCCCTTCACCTGCTGGGCGCAGGGTCCAGCCAAAATCCCCCCCTGGGGCCCCCGGGGCTGGGGCCACCGCAGGTCCCTGCCCTGGTGGCTCCTGCTGTGGGGACACACGTGCCCGTGGACAGCAGGAAGGGCCCCGCTGGCCCCAGGCAGCGCTGGCAGCTCACGAGCTCAGGGCTTCCTAATGTTTTTTCAGGGAAACACGAATTTCGAAGCATTCGATCCCCCAAGCCCCCTCCCTCCTCCTGACCACATCCAGCCTCCCAGGGCTGCAAACACGGGGCTGGCAGCAGCAAATTCCCCATGTCCCAGTTCTCCACTAACGGTGAACCCCTGCTGTGTCCCCACGCTGTCACCTGTCCCCGCACCTCTGCGTTCCAACAGGACCCACAATCTTGTGGGGTCTCCAGGAACTGTTGGAGCCCCACACTCCAAGACCGGCCGAGGGAAAACAGGAAAGCGAGCAGGGCTGTGCCGGAAGGCGGCTATTGTTGGCCAGGGAGCAGAGGGAGCGTGAGGGGCAGGAGGCATCGTGGCCACCCTGTCACCCCTCTGTGCCCTGAGCCACTTGTGGCTGCCCACTCCCCCTGAATGTGCCCCTGTGTGGGCTTGGGGCTGTCCAGGGCTTCCACTCCCACCCCACTGCTCTGCTTTGGAAGGGAAAATAAATAAACCTCCTTTTTCCGTGTGTTGCTTCCCTGGCCCAAGGAGGGCCCAGCTTCCCACCCCTGGAAGCAGGAGGACTTGGAGCCCTGGCTCCGTGTCAAATGAAAAAATCCTGCAAAAAACCTGGAATTTCCTGCTGGGCAGGACCAGAGGTTTGACACTCCTGGTGCTGGGGTGGGACAGGAGGGGTGGGAGGGATGAGGACATGAGGGACACAGGGGACACAGGGGACACACTCCCCGCCACGCCCAAGGCACACACAGGCTCACAGCCAAGCTGGTTCCTGTGCTGGTGGATCCTTGATCTTCCTCCTCACCTTGAAGCCATTGGTAGAGTTTTGGCAGCTCCAGCCAGGCATCCAGTGCACCCCAAGTCCCCACCCTGCCACCGTGGGACCCTCCCAGGGACGTGGCCCTGGTCTCTCAGTCCCCACCTGCTGCAGGGAAGGGCTGGGCTGAACCCTGCTTGGCTTTCCCAGCTCCTGCTTTACCTCCACATTTCAGGGCTGCCCCCTTGCCCAGAAACTCCCCAGCAGAGCTGCCCAGTGATGTCTCAGGGACAGCTGGGGGACAGGCAGAGTGATGAGGGGTCACTTGGAGGGGGATGGTGGTGTTGTGCCTCAGTTTCCCCAGCTGGAAGAGGTGCCATAAGGTGGGAGAATAGCTGGAACCCAATATGGAAGTTGCAGGGAAGTACATCCTGAGGGAGGGTACAAACACACCTGGGGTGGTTTCACCCCCAAAAAGCCCTTCAAGGGAGGTGCCAGTTCAATGGGGAGGATGCTCCCTCCCCCATCACCCAGTCCTGGCCCTGACACCCCAAAACCCAGGGGACAAGGACATGGAGATGGTGGGATTGGGATGGGGCTTGGCCATCCAGGGATCTACTCTAAAGATGGAGCAAGTTCCTCCAGGAAGGAAACCCCTGCAGCCCCCAAAGCAAGGGACAGGAGCTGTGGGAGCTGTGTTTTTGGGGTGTCTGGGAGAAGGGTAGGGAGAGGGCTCTGCCACAGTGGGAGTCCTACCTTAGTGGATAGCAGCAAATGGGAAAAGAATTTCCAGGAGGACTTTAAACACCCTCCTTCATCCTCCCACTTCTCTGTGAAGGGGGAAATCTGCAGCAGCAGCCCTGACCCACTGCAGCTGGGTCACTCTGGGGAAGCCCCAGGAGTGCTGGGATGTGGCAGGAAGAAGTGCAGGCTGGCACATTGCACATTTTCTTAGAAGGAGCAGAAAAACTCCCAAACCACCAAAAAAATTCCCCTGCTCCCTTGGAAAGGGCACTGAAACCACAGCAGGGCATGCACACCCTGTGCTGCAGGACGTGGGTGCCAGTGGCCATGTCTCTGCAGCCTCTGGGCTTAGCAGGGATTTGTTCACCAGAACCAAAAATGATCCTGGGGCCCCTTCTCCTGGTAAAGCAGCGGGTGAGGAGGGATCTGCTGTCCCTGTGGGGCTGGAGCAGCAGGTGCCCTCGGTATCGGTGTCACCCAGGGGATGGGACATGTCTTCCCTGCTCCAGCATTTTCCCAGAAGCATTCCAGGTCCTGCCCATTTTCCTGGAGCTGCTGGCTCCTGGCCTGGCCTGTGCCATACAAGGGAGAGGGAGCATGTGCCATGCTGGTGACTGTTCCCTTGTCCCAGGAACGGCTGTCACCTCCTTCACGGAGCCCAAAGCTGGAGCAGAGCAAAGCCAGGGCCCTGCCTGGGAGGAGGCGGGTGCAGATCAGGGCTGGGGGGCTGCCAGGGACCCTGGGGAATCTGGCCCCAGAGGCATCAGCTGTCCAGGGAACACAGAACAAACAAAAAGCACATTTCAGAGCTTGGAAAGCGTCCACTGCCTGTGCAGGGATGAGGGACAGAGGCACTCCCAGGGTCTGGGGGCCTGAGTGTGACAGCAGAGCTGTGCAGGGACATTTCCTGTGCCACCTGTGCTCCTGTTTCCCCAAATCAAAAGGTGCATGGAATGAGCAGCACCTCCTGGGGACGGGAACAAAGTCCATGGGTCCATGGTGCCCATTGCCCCACTGGAGGGGTCCCCCCACTGTCTGAGGGACAGTGCCCAGGGCTGGAGGGGCAGGGCAGGGCAGTGTAGGGACATCCTTGTGTCACAGCACAGCCCCAGCAATGCTCTGAGCAGCATCTGCTGCCCAGGGAGGTGGTGGCAGGTGGGGACACCCCTGTCCTCACTCAGCAGGACATGGCTCTGGCACAGCCACACAGCCACATATGCAATAGGAGACCCCCAGCCCCTGCTCTCCCTTGGCTGCTTTCCAAGCCATGCAAAGGCTGTCCCCACTTCCCAGCTTCCCACTTTAAGCAAACCCTAATGGGACTCATGACGGATGCACTTGACCCTTCCACCAAACCAGTTATGGTCTGGTCTGGGATCCAGAGGAGGAAAAGGCCAGAGCCAGGCCAAGGAGTCCAGGAAACCCATGAAGGAGCAGAGTGACCCAGGGAGCACCAATGTGTATGAGCTCAGAACCGATTGTGGGATTAACACAGGGAGAGCAGGTGGCTTTTCCAAGACCTGTTTATCAAGGAACAATGAAAGTTGTGGGTACAAGGAGCCCCCTGCACTTTCCTCTGTGAGCCAGGAGCTTCATCCCATCACCCTGCCACCAAGGACTGGAGGGTGCCTTGAGCTCTCCCTGCCTGGCAGTGTGACTGTGCTGTGGTGTCCTGGAGCAGGGACATCTCCCAGGCCTGTGCCTCAAGGAACAGAGACCTTTCCACCAGCAACAGATCTTTGGATGAGTCCAATTTGAGTTCCCCCTAATCTGCAGCTGGACTGCACATCTGTGATCTCCCCTGGAGGTGGGACACATCTCAGGGCTTGGGCTGAGACTGAGAGCCTTCCCCATGCAAGGTGGAGAGACCCTGACTTGCAACAGCTCCTCGGTGAGTTTCTGACAACACCCTGAATCAACACCAATTAAATCCATGTATTTAATTCCTTCATATGTGAGCCACTGTCCAAATCTCAGACTAAGACTGGACCTGGGCTGTACCTAAGGTCCATCAGGAGTTTAGAAAGCAGGGGGGATCTTGTCTGAACCTTGTACTCAACAGAAGGGTCTCTTTCCCTTTTACATCTTCAGTCTCAGTGTAAATCATCCCAGCTCAATTCCATCTTGATTTTCTAGTTTTTGCATCCATGTAGGAAGTACCATAGGGAACCTCATTGTAGTCTGTTAAATCACACTAAAATAACTTTTGCTAACAGTGTTGATGGTGACTCTTTAAGTGACCCTAAATCACTCATCTGTGACAAGCTGATGTTGTTGGCAGGATCCTAAATCTGGATTCATGGCAGAACTGAGGCCCCAAAGCTCTTGAGCTCTTCAGGGTTCAGGGGATGGAGAAGCCTAGCAGGGGAGGATCAGGGTGAGCCACGGCTTCCTGGGAGCAGCAGGAGACCTTGCTCTGAACCACAAGAAAGGAGCATTTCCCTTGGAACATATGGCAGCCACAGCCCCCTCTGTGCCGCCAGCCTGTGCCTGCTCCAGCTCCAGGGCAGATGCCATCTGTGCTTTTTGGGCAGGGATCAGCCCCGCAGAGGGGAGGCTGCTGGAGCCCTGGGCACAGTACCTGCTCGGCCCAGGGCCTGCAGTGCAGATCTGCAAAGCTGTTCTCTGGGTTCTCAGCACAGCCTGTGATGCCTCTGCACCCAACCAGGGCCAGGGGAGAGCAGTGATGAAAGTACCAAGAGGCCCTGACCAAGGCTAAACCCCCTTGCCAGACTGGGCTGAGCTTGGGGGGCTGAGCTTGGGTGGGCTCAGCACTGGGGGCCTCAGTTTGGGGTGCCCAGCCTGGAGGGCTCAGCACTGGGAACTCAGCCCTGGGGTCTCAGCTTGGGGGCTCAGCCCCAGGGGCTCACAGCTGCCTGCTCCCTGCAGCACTCACAGCTGCAGCTCAGGAGAGAGTAAACACGAGATGAAAGCCCAGGGAGATGAAAGTGGGGCTGGGGCTGCAGGGGCAGAGCAAGGCTGAGCTGTGGCTCCACAGACCTGTCTGGGCAAC